>NW_028274810.1:32440564-32769939 GCF_037043125.1 Eumetopias jubatus | reverse complement strand
CATCTTCTTTATCCATTCATCAGTCAATGGACATTTGGGCTCTTTCCATAGTTTGGCTATTGTTGATAGTGCTGCTATAAACATCAGGGTGCATGGGCCCCTTTGAATCAGCACTTTTGTAACCTTAGGATAAATACCTAGTAGTGCAATTGCTGGATTGTAGGGTAGCTCTATTTTCAACTTTTTGAGGAACCTCCATACTGTTTTCCAGAGTGGCTGCACCAGCCTGCATTCCACCAACAGTGTAAGAGGGTTCCCCTTTCTCCACATCCTCGCCAACATTTGTCATTTCCTGACTTTTAATTTTAGCCATTCAGACAGGTGTGAGGTGATATCTCCTTGTCGTTTTAATTTGTATTTCCCTGATGATGAGTGATAGCGAGCATTGTTTCATATGTCTGTTGACCATCTCTGTCTTCTTTCAAGAAATATCTGTTCATGTCTTCTGCCCATTTCTTGACTGGGTTGTTTTTGGGTATTGAGTTTGATAAGTTCTTTATAGATTTTGGATACTAGCCTTTTACATGATAAGACATTTGCAAATACCTAGAAAACTAAACAGTTTTCATGAGGTTTGTATTCTTTTATGCATATATTGGTCAACAGAATGCTCTAAGAATAATTATAAAAGTGATGTTATAATAAATCATCTCAGAAATTCATACGCAAAATGGAGTTGTTGTTTTAGAAGATACAGCTCTATGGTTTCAGGCTAAAATATGATATTTATACTTTTAATGGCTAACTAATGAGAGGGATAAAAGAGTTTGTGAAAATAATGCTTCAGACAGGATATCCACTCTCACTGACAAAAGGACAAAATTATTCATCTTTTTATCCATGAGATTTTGCTACAAATGAAGTTTTACATATTATAAGAAAAAATGCTTTATCTAAATGTAAAGTAGCAGCTGTGTAATATGATGAAGTTAATATTGATTAGAAAACCCAATTATTTCTACAATTTATTCTGTTGTATCCCAAGATAGCTGTTTGTCAGCAGGTGAACTTCCTATTTAATTGGCATGATTGAGTAATTAGATGTATTCTCAGAGCAGCAATAAAATGAAATTCTCATGTCTTAAGAACATGGTTGAGGTTTTTGTTTTGTTTTGTTTCGCCCTTGGGTTTATACAACTGAGACCGAGGAGAATTCTTGCTTTATTTGGGAATAACTTTTGATTTAAATATTTGGTAATTATGTAGTTATATAATTGTTTGCATCATAAGAATGATGGGAAAAACTCACAAATTTGACAAAGATCTGTGATTGTTTGCCTTTCTTTCATACTAAATCCTTCAGGCCCTCACCATCTTTTCCTGCAGGAGCAGGAGACTTCTTTTTTTTTTTTGGTTTTATATATTATTTGCCAATCAGTGATTAGTTCTCATCCACATTAATTGTCTGTAGATTTTTGAAAGTGGTGACAGGTACATAGGTAACCAGTGTGTAGAGCTTGTTTGGTGAATCTTCAGAGCAGGAGACTTCTGATTGGCATCTCTTTCTGCCTAAAGGAATTTTTATCAGGTCAGTTTATCTTCCAGAAGAAAAATTTGATCTTTGTACCATATTCTCTATATCAAGTAGTAATACATTCATCTGTAGATAAGAGAAAACCCTACTATAGTGACTTAAACAAATAGAGGTTTATTCGTTTCGTGCATTACAAAGTCTGGGGGTAGGTACTGTGGCTCCAAATTTCTGCTAGGGTCCCAGTCTCTTCTCATCCTTCTGCTCTGCCATCCTTATCCTGTAGGCCTTCACTCTCTTGCATGAATGCAGTATGGCTGCAGTATCTCCAGACCTTACTTCTACATTCCAGGCAGGAAGAAGTTAGAAAGGTGAAGGTGACAAAAAAGGTGAAGAGGACAAAAAAGACAAAAAGTCTCAGGATGACTTTGCCTTTTATCTTTTTCCATGAACGGAAGCTCTTCTCAGGCACTTTCGATTAGTTGTAAGGGAAGCTGGAAAGCTTAGCTTTTTAACCTCTATGTAGAAGTGGTCAAAGGAGAAGGAGGATATAATTGGCTCTTGATTAGCCAAACCATAATTTTTCCATCCTCCCTCCCTCTCTTCCATAAAAATCTGCTGAAATTCATCATTGCTTACTATGCACAGTCTATATCTCTCACTGTTATATGGCATGATGTGACTCTATGACTTCTCACCTAATTTTGGGAATTTATAGACAACTAATTTTTGCTAATCCACCTGTATTAGTCAGAATTCTCCAGAAAAACAGAACCAATGGACATGTTTGTGTGTATAGATAGATAGATAGATATAGACAGAGATTTATTTTTCAAAATTGGCTCATGTGATTATGGATGCTGGCAAGTCCAAAATCTGCAGGGTGGGCCTGCAGTCTGGAGACCCAAAAAGACAATGTTGCAGTTCAGGTCTGCAGTCTGTCTGCTGGCAGATTTCCCTCTTGCTCAGGGGAGGTTAGTTTTCTGTTCTCAGGCCTTCAACTGATTGGATGAGGCCCACTCATGCCTTGGAGGGCAGTTTGCTTTACTCAAAGTTCACTGATTAAAATGTTGATCTCATCTAAAAGCACTCTTACAGAAACATCCAGAATAATGTTTGGTCACATATCTGGGAACCATGGTGCAGCCAAGTTGACACATAAAATTAAGCATTATACCACCCAAATTAAGTATGAATGTCAAAAAAATGACATGTGCTAAAAAAGGTAGAGAGAAAAAAAAAACCTCATTTGGAAATTGAAATGAACTCAGTATTACCAGACTTGGGAGTTGGAAAAAATGATCAAGAAAGATGAGACTAAGGGAGTAGGAGAGGCCATATCTTGCAGGACATTACAGGCCCTGATGAGGAGAGCAGCCCTTACATTAAGAGTGATGAAGAGTCATTAAAGGGTTTTAAGTCACTTAAGATGTTTGCTCATTCATCTTCCATCTTTTTCATTTCCCTTCTGACAACCAATGTAGTTTGTATTGAGTTGACCCTGGATTGGCTTAAGATATTTAGCATACCCAATCCCCTTGGCACAGCAGGTAGCTCAGGGATAGACCAGTATAACACAGTATGACCAGTGCTGGAGCTTAAGAGAAAGTGTCCTTTTTTTGCTGGAATTGCCTGTGTGACAATATGACACTTAGAAACTGCTGCAACCAACTTACTATCATAGAACATGGCAACCTGAAGATAAAGCTGACTCAGAGAGGATGGAACTACAGGACAGAGCTTGGTAACAGATTATAATCTGCATCCTGAATCAAGCTATAACTGAAACTAGACTAGTCCTAAAATGTTCAGCTAAGACAGAAAATTCCTTTTTGTTTGATTTGTAACATGAATATGCTTAATATGCTTAATTAATAAATGTAACATGATCACACTTGCATTTTAGAAAGCTCATATTTGGTCTATAAGGATAATGGATTGCAAGGGGCAAGGGAGGGAGAAATGTTTGGAAACTGGTAGTCTACTTGAGAGATGATATTGGCCTGTACCACAGCAGTAGAACTTGGGGGCAGAGAGGCGATGGATTTAATAGATAGTTAGGATAATATATACAGGAGTTGGATGTGAGGAGAAGGGTTAAGAATGACTTCTAGGTTTTCTGACTTGAGCAACCGGATTGGTGGCACCATTAATTGAGTGAGGAGACCAGACTGGGTATAGGGTTTGCCTGCGAAACATCGATAGAAGATGACAAATGGAGTGTTGGGTATATGGGTCTGAAATTCAACAGAAAGGACTAGGCTGGAGATACAAATTTGGGAGTCTCTAGCACATAGAGAGTAAATGAAGTGATTTAGTGAGAAAGATGAAATACCAATATTTAAGGAACAGGCAAAGGAGACTGAGAAGGAGCAGCTAAGGAGGTGGGAGGCTATTCATGGATGTGCAGTGTCGCAGGAACAAGAAAGGATAAGATTTAAGAGGGCCAGAGTGGTCTGCAGCAGTGAATACTAAGAGCTAAAGCCAGATGGGACTAGGTAGGATGTTTCCATCAAATCCAGAACATGGATGGAGATCTTTAGAGAACTTAGCACAATTTTGGGCAAGGAATCTAGATAGCAGAGGGGTGTGTGTTTGTAGGTGTGTGTGTGTGTGTGTGTGTGTGTGTGTGTGTGTGTGTGTGTGTGTGTGAAGGTGGAGTTATCAAATGAAAAAACTCTTTTAGGAGTTATTCCACTTTGCAGTAAAATTTTGCAAAACTTCTGGGCTAAGTCATCAGTTCTTCTTGTTGCTAATACTGACATATTTGGTGCTCCTATTCACTTTCATGTCTAAATATCATCAATAAGCCACAGATTCTCAGATGTGTATTTCTCTAGCCTTTTCCCTAAACTCCAAGTTGACTCTCTAGCTGCTTACCCAACATCTCCATCTGAAAGTGAATGAGCATCTCAAACTCAAATGTGTTCAAAACTTACCTCCTGACTTTCCCTCAATCCTGTTCCTCCTGGAGCCGTCTTGACCGCAGCGAGAACACTCAGTCCTTCCAGTTGCTCAAGGCAAAAATTGGACTCTTCTTTTTTTTTTTTAATAGTCCAAGTAAAAATTTATTGAGCTTCTGAGTAAGAATCCCTACATATTTAAAATGCTCCTAATTTAGCGTATAGGAGTTACTTCCCCAAAATGTTAGTCACAGCTGGATTGAAGTATTTGGAAAATGTGGCAATGCTGTTTATATAAGTCTGCTATGTTATAAATCTACTGGAGATCCAAAGGGATCTGCCTTTATGGAATTTGAAACAAAAGAACAGCAACAAAAGCTATTGAGGTAGGTCCAGAACGTATTTTAAAAAAAGCAATGAAAATTAGGAAGTGTTTTAAATAGCAACAAAACTTTTTTTTACTGATTTTATTTTAGTTTCTTAACAACCCACCAGAAGAAGCACCAAGAAAATCTGGTTTATTTCCTAAGACGGTAAAAAAATAAGCTCCTTCATGCCCTTAGAATAGTTGGCACATATTTAATATTAATATTGAAGTAGATGTAGTTGAAGTAAAGTAAAAACTAATGGTAGCATTGTTACAGAAAAAAGAAGTTACAGAAAAAAGACAAAGACAAAAGGCTGAATGAAGCAGGAAGACAATATCCAGACCAGAGTCCAGAGTCAACTGTGGGCACAAGCATGGGGAACATCTGTAAAATGAGAATATCCAGGACCACATCTGAGGGCCCTGAAGTAGAGATTACTAAACCCCAAAAGCCACCTCAAAGGAAAAGAAAAGAAAGAAAAAGGGGGGGGGTGGGTAAGAGCTGAAGTATCCAGCTCACCCTCAGTCAGCACAGGGAAGAGGAAAAGAGGTACCTCTGAAGATGCAGAATACCTAACTCCCAGAGGGAAAGTCAAGTAAATGGCTCAGAAAGACAACATTAAAAAAGAAGCTTCAGAAGTTTCCGAAGAAAACAAAGGTATACACAACTTTAAGGTTAGGATTAAATACATAAGGTTTTCTTATTTAACTTATGTCTTTATTTCTTGATATGTCATTTTAAGACTTAGAAGTCTCTACTGTAGAGGAAAAGGATATAGGAGATGTAAAACATGGATCTCTCTTAATGGCAAAAAGGAAGCATAAGAAGATACATAAAGAGGGGTGGAAAATGGGAGAAGAGATTATACCATCAAGAGTACTGACAAAAAGTCGATGAAACAGATTCTATTGTTGGCAACTGATACACTCCATAGACTCATTACTTTTTTATTTTTTAAGATTTTATTTATTTATTCATTTGAGAGAGTGAGCGAGTGAGAGAGAGTGAGTGAGTGAGAGAGCATGAGCAGGGAGGAGGGAAGAGGGAGAAGAGAGGAGCAGGAAGCCTGACACCAACATGGGGCTTGGTCCCAGGACCCCAGGACCATGACCTAAGCCAAAAGCAGATGCTCAATCGAGCCACCCAGGCACCCCACGAACTCATTCTTTTTTTTTTTTTTTAAGATTTTATTTATTTATTTGACAGAGAGAGAGATAGTGAGAGCAGGAACACAAGCAGGGGGAGTGGGAGAGGGAGAAGCGGGCTCCCCGCAGGGCTTGATCCCAGGACCCTGGGATCATGACCTGAGCCGAAGGCAGCCGCTTAACCGACTGAGCCACCCAGGCGCCCCTCCCATGGACTCATTCTTGATTCCTTACTTTGTCTCACGTCTCTAATAAACTCCATTAGCAAATCCTCTTGGTCCTGCCTTAAAAAATATATCCAGAATCTGACCATTTCTCCCCTTCCACTGACACCACGGTGATCTTTTATGTGAATTACTGTAATAGGTCCCCTTATCTCAACTTTTGCTGACCCTATGGTCTATTCTCAAGATAGCAGCCAGAGTGATACTTTGAAGGACCTCAAGAACCTGGAGTCCCCTCAAGAACAAATTATGAGGAATGTATTCCCAACAGCAGGAAAGAGGAATAAAAGGCTGAAGTCTCTGAGAAGACCAAGCACCCATTCTTCAGTGAAGAAGGATGAGGCTGGGAATTCCAACTTAAAGGAGTGCAAGGCAGGTGTGATTTAAAGTTAGGGGCCAACTACTTTGAGCAGCAGCTGCAATAGTGATCACCAGGAACCAGTCAAAGACATAGAGCTAGGTGCTAGGTGTGAGCAGGGCAAACCAATCAAAGCCGATCCTGATGCTCTTGTTCTGTCAGTTTTAGGTCCTTGCAGACCCTTCTGTCCAACCCCTTTTGGGTTTCACACTGCAGCAGTGTATCTCTAACCACAGTTAGACCTGGATATCTAATTACGCATCTGGAAGCCTCAGGTCTGGCCTTGACTTCTAAATTCTTGGAGATGTTAGGCCAGACTTTAAAATTTTCCTTGGTCCAATATTGCACTATTCACACACAAACCCCATGTTTAAAATCCATGCCTCCCTCCTCCCCAAGCCAACTCTCCTCATCCCAGCCAATTGGAAAGGATGGTAACCTCTATCCCTTGGTTCACTGAGACAAGGAGTTTGCTGTGAACCAATCCTAGTCCTGACTATTGGACCAAAACATGGAAGCCCTCCAGGGGCCACAGAAATTGTAGAACCCCAAATGTTGGGGTGGGCATTTGAGGCTTCAATGATCATAGTACCAGATTCTAGTATTATAGAACACTGTCTCCTGAGAACTCCAGCTTATTCTTTAAAGATCCTGTGAAGAAACCCTATGAAAACTGTTGATGAAATTCATTCACGTGTTCAGCTGTAGGTTGTGAATTTTCATTGCTGTATGCTATTCCATTTTATTAATAGACTGTTGATGAACACTTTGGTTGTTCTCAGTTTGGCATAATTACAAACAATGCTGCAATAAACATTATTTTACATGTTAAAAATTAAGTATAAAGTGGCATATCTGGATTAAACCGTTATCCTAACACTATCCTTATACTATGTTACTTCTTTGACCTCACACTCACTACTTTGAGCCTTGGTTATTACATCCAGCCACACCAGACTCTTGGTACCCATTAAACATCCTGAGTACACCCTCCTTCACAGAATCTTTGCACTGGCTATTCCTTCTGGCTAGAATGTTCCTCCTCAAGATCTCCATAATGCTCCCTCCCTCCTCTGCTCTAAGTCTGCCTCCATACCCCCTCCATGAGACCTACCTGACCAAGTGTTTAACATACCAAATTTCTTCCCTAACACTTTCATTCTCCTCTATCCTGCTCTACTTCTTTTCTTCATACAACTTCCATGTATAAGTTTAACATTCAGTAAGATCACAGGATACAAAGTCAATGCACAGAAATCTGTTGCATTTCTATACACTACTAATGAAGCAACAGAAAGAGAAATTAAGAAAGCAATCCCATTTGCAACTGCACCAAAAAGGATAAAAAATCTAGGAATAAAATTAAGCAAGGAGGAGAAAGACCTGTACTCTGAAAACTATAAAACATCAATGAAAGAAACTGAAGATGACACAAACAAATGGAAAGATATTCCATGCTCATGGATTGGAAGAACAAATATCATTAAATTGTCCTTACTGCCCAAAGCAATCTACAGATTTAATGCAATCCATATCAAAATACCAACATTTTTCACAGTACTAGAACAAATAATCCTAAAATTTGTATGGAACCACAAAAGACTCCAAATAGCCAAAACAATCTTGAAAAAGGAAAACAAAATTGGAGGTATCATAATTTCATATTTCTAGTTATACTATAAATCTATAGTAATCAAAACATTATGGTACTGGCACAAAAACAGACACACAGATCTATGGAACAGGATAGAAAGCCCAGAAACAAATCCATGATTATATGGTCAATTAATCTTCAACAAGAGAGGCAAGAATATGCAATGGGAAAAAGAAAGTCTCTTCAACAAATGGTGCTGGGAAAACTGGACACCTATATGCAAAAGAATGAATTTGGACCACTTTCTACACCATACATAAAAATAAACTCAAAATGGATTAAAGACCTCATTGTGAGACCTGAAACCATAAAAACCCTAGAAGAGAGCACAGGCAGTAATTTCTCTGATATGGGCCACAGCAACATTTTTTGAGGTAGGTCTCCTGAGACAAAGGAAACAAAAGCAAAAATAAACTACTGGGACTACACCAAAATAAAAAGCTTCTGCACAACAAAGGAAACAATCAACTAAACTAAAAGACAACCTACTGAATGGGAGAAGATATTTGCAAATGACATATCTGATAAAGGGTTAGCATCCAAATAACAAATTGATACAACTGAACACCCCAAAAATGAATAATCCAATTAAAAAATGGGCAAATGACATGAACAGACATTTCTCCAAGGAAGACATCCAGATGGCCAACAAACACATGAAAAGATGCTTGATATCACTCATCATCAGGGAAATACAAATCAAAACCACAATGAGATACCACCTCACACCTGTCAGAATGGCTAAAATAAAAAACGCAACAAGTGTCAGTGAGGATGTGGAGAAAAAGGAATCCTTGTGTACTGTTGGTGGGAATGCAGACCGGTGCAGCTACTCTGGAAAATAGTATGGAGGTTTCTCAAAAAATTAAAAATAGAACTACCCTATCACCCAGTAACCACCCTACTGGGCATTTACCCAAAGAATACAAAAACACTAATCTGAAAGGATATATGTTTATTGGATATGTTTACTGAAGCATTATTTACAATAGCCAAACTATGGAAGCAGCCCAGGTGTCCACTGATAGGTGATTGAATAAAGAAGATGGAATATGACTCAGCCATAAAAAAAGAATGAAATCTTGTCATTTGCAATGACATGGATGAGCCAGAGAGTATACTGCTAAGCAAAATAAGTCAGAGAAAGACAAATACCATATGATTTCACTCATATGTGGAATTTAAGAAACAAAACAAATGAGAAAGAGAAAAGAGAGGGAGAGAGACAAATCAAGAAACAGACTCACAATAGTGTCTGGCACAGAGTATGAGTTCAATGAATATTTGTTAAAGGAGGGAACAAAGGAAGGAAGAGGGGAGGGAGGGAAGGAGGAAAGAAGGAAGAAATTTTGCCCTGGAGAGGAAGAAATAATAGGGTAGTAGATAGCATTAAGGAAAGGATTTTCTAACATGAGAGAAATTTGGACATGTCTCACTGCTGAGGAAGGGAGCCAGTAGACGCTGAAGATACAAGAGAATGGACTGAACCAAGTGAGAATGTGAGAAGAAATGGTGGTAGGATTAGCACTGGACAAGTCTAGGACTGCAAAGAGCAGAGTTAAAGCCTGGTAAAAACTGTATCAAGTCCCCAGCAGGAGTGGACAGGCTAAAAATTATACATGGAATTTCTACTGCTATGCAGTAGTTGGCTCTTAGGTCCTGGGTTTCCTTCTGCATGTTGGACAGGCTAAAAATTATACATGGGATTTCTACTGCTATGCAGTAGTTGGCTCTTAGGTCCTGGGTTTCCTTCTGCATGACTGGACCTGGTTCTGCCTTCCTACCAATCCTCCCCACTCTGCCCCACACCCCTGGATGAAATGAATTAAGGATGAATGCTGGCGCAGATAGGTCATAGGTCTTTTGGTAGGATTTCAGTTGGCAGTGCTGGTCTGGTTGCATCGGCTTTTACATTTTGTTTTTCATAGAAGTGGGAGATGAGGTCATTAGCTGTGATTTAATTATGCTGGTCATGGTGGGCTTTGAAATGCAGAGAGAAAGGAGGTTGGATTTTTTTTTAATTTATTTTTTTAAATTTATTTTATTATGTTATGTTAGTCACCATACGTTACACCATTAGTTTTTGATGTAGTGTTCCATGATTCATTGTTTGTGTATAACACCCAGTGCTCCATTCAGTATGTGCCCTCTTTAATACCCATCACCAGGCTAACCCATCTCCCCACCCACCTCCCCTCTAGAACCCTCAGTTTGTTTCTCAGAGTCCATAGTCTCTCATGGTTCATCTCCCGAGGAGGATGGATATTTTTATGGTGAACAGGAGAGTATTAAGAATTGCTGCTGTGGTAAAAGGTAGAGAAATCTCATGAGGGTATCATGGAAGGACTAAACCTAGTTAAGGTTAATGACGTGCATTCATGGTTGTTGGTATCTGCACAATTGTGTATTTTGTGACATCAGTGCTCAGCAGTCCAGTATAAGCATGGCATTTTAATCCCAGGGTGGAGTTCTGGGTTTTTTTTGACCAGTTAGGTGAGACAGAACAATGGGCAAATTATTCAGGGTAGCAAAAGTGTCTTGGCTGAAGTGACAGATGATGCAATTGAAGCTGGGCAGGGAAAATATAAGGGGACAGATGGGAATAAAATAGAAGGTTCCATGTGATTATCAAAATTCAGTTGGTATAAAAATCACCTTGGAAGAGCCAGATCCTGAAATTATTTTCAGCAGGTCTAGGGTGAAGACCAGAATCTATTCTCATAGATTGATTCTGATTCTGCTGTAAGAGGGCCATAGACCATTTTTTGAGAAATAGTGTATTTGAAATTATAGTGAGTTTAAAGAAGTGATATTTTGAGAGGAGATGAGACACACCGAGAGAATACTCTAAGGATAGGTGGGTACAGTGTGAGATAACTAATTTATTATCTCATAGGTGGCACAGCCTTAAATGATGAAAGGTTCAGGGTGTACCCATGCGGGTGGGTGGCTGAAGTGGAGAGTGGAGTGGAGGTGAACATTGCCAAAGGTGAGGTCAAAGTACTGAAAGCCTAGGTAATCCATGTGGACTTTGAAGCCACTCTGGGTGATGGCGGTATTTGGGACAGAGAAGCAAAACTGTGAGCAAAGTTCAAAGCCATTGGTAAACGAAGGGGAGGGAATTACATGTGGGTAGACAAAGCAAGGACTTGGAGTTAAAGGGGTGTAACTGGCTAAGAGTTTTACACAATGGTGGAGAAACAGAACTGGCTAACCTTAGCTGAGCGTTTATTAAGGCTTTATCAATCCATTTTATCCTTATAAACTTTATCTAAAGTAGGTGCTATTTTTTAAAAGTAGGTTCCATGCCCAACGTGGGGCTCGAATTCATGACTCCAAGATCAAGAGTTGCATGCTCTACTCACTGAGCCAGCCAGGTGTCATAAAGTAGGTGCTACATTTTATTCCCGATGAGGGAACTGAAGCACTGAGAGGTTAAGTATAAACCAGGGTCTCACAATTCTTATCCACAATGCTACACTGCCTGATGTAAAATGGTAGTGGTAGGTGTTTTCACATATTTCAACTGAAAAACAACAAAACAAAAAAACCCCGGTGGGATTAACATTTTGGAAAACAATGGAAATATTTCTTCAAATTTCATTGGTACCAAAATATTTGTTTTCATAATCCAGCAGATGGCAGCACTAAATAATAATTCTATATTAGGTCATCTAATAGAAACAGTCTGCTTGTATCAAGACTTCTGTCTAGTCCATGCCTTAATGATTTCTTCAGCAGCATCCAGTGTACTATCTTTCTGTAAATAAATGAAATAATCTTATTACATATTAAATAAATTCAAGATGAAGTAAATATTTAAATATAAAAAAATACCAAAGTCAATGGATCAGGAAAAGTCAAGTAGTGATTTGGGAACCAAGTGCTCTTCAACCACTGGTAACTTGAGCAGGCCTAGTTGGGCTCTAGCCCATCCTTGGTGTTCCTTTGGGGGTCATGCCCTCTCAGGAGATGAGTCATTGGAAGCCTTGCCTGTATAAAGCCACAACTCTGGGAGGAGCATGGGCAGAAACTGGAAAATGTCATCTGTAGCATCTTCCCTCACCTTGGTGGTCTAGTACACAGGTCCCAAGCTCTTTAAGGAGCCTAGCAGCAAATCAAACAAGCCAATTATTTATAATGTTCTATCCCATTACTGCCTGGCTGGAAAAGTGAATGAACCTCATAAGAATTCAGTATTAGAGGAGTAGAGAAGTGTGACACTGATCATTACATTATACTGTTTTGTGATACTGGCTACCAATTTATTGCTACTATCCTGACACTAAAGAAATGTACAACTGGCTTGTGGCCAAAAAGCATGACCAAGAAAATGATCGACAAACTGTTAAATGCAGTTCAGACTGAGAACAGTTTAACCTGATCCCAGCTAAAACCACATCCACCAGTGGGGACACTCTCACTATTTACAACCACTAGAGCAGCCTAAGCAGCCTGCAGTGCCAAACAAGACCCAGACTCATAAATGACACTGATGTCAGCAGCAAATCTGAATGATGTGCCCCTGGGATCAATAGTTATTATTTTTGCTTTCTTGCCTCTCACTGCACCCCCTTTTGCGCATGACCTGACACCCCTCATGATGTCCACCTATAAGCTTGGGAGATTAAAGGACCGAGACTCAATCTCCACTTGGGGTATTTGAATATCTTTAGGAAAGGAACTCATAAAGGGGAAATCCTTTCCACTTGAAAAATTACATGGTATTTATTGCGTTTCTGCCAACATTTATAGCCAATGCTAAGGTTTTTGAAAAAAATTTTTTCCTTGCTGCTCAAAAAAGTTTGCTGAAAATACGAGTTTACTGAAACCATTACAATCTGCAGTCTCTCTTCTCCTAAAATGACATTTACAAATATGAAGATGATTTTTTCTGACACACAATCATGGTGAATGGTACTACTAGCTGGCATTTGCCTAACTGAAAATAGGCAAGTTGAGCAAGTTACAGCCGTCATTCATTAAGTTTTGGATAGTACTCTAATGATTTGTTCACTTTAAAATAAAGACAGATTTTGGTAAAGTAGGAAAAAAATAAAACATAATAGCACTAAATGAATATTTAAGTGAATATCTGATCTCAAGTGAAGAGAATTTTTCAAAATAAGAATGAAAAGGCAGACCTACAAAAGGAACACAATCAAATTAATATATAGTTATGGAAACATACCAGAGAGTATAGAAGGGCTTACACAGAATAAGAATCATCTGCTCGTCCTCTCCCTACTCCTTCCTACTATGCCCACCATCCCCCAAGACAACCTTTTATGGCAATTTCTCATTTCAGTTCTAGTGGTTACCTCCAAGATCTAAATAATGCATTTGGTTCTATTTCCTTATTTATCAACTTCAGACAAAATTCACAATTCCCTGCTCTGAATGAGGAAAAATTGTTCATTCACACTACTATGTCCATTCCCTTTAATGTTTCAGTTATAATTACTAATAAAATTCATTTGCTTTTTGAATAGGTAATACCAGCACAGATAAACAGTGAAAACCAAGCTCTTGTTTTTCTCTTCTGCTTTTTCTATTTCTTTTCTCTTCCCTCTCTACAGAATGATTTCATCAAAAAGCCATTAGGTGGGGCTGAGTGAAGCAGGTGTCCACATATGGGGGCAGGGGGAGCCTGGGCAGCCTGGTGCACGATGTTGCAGCCCGAGTGGAGTGAGGAGGGTTTCTGATGTGGGTGGCATGAGGTGCTGGTGATGGCAGTGGCAGCGTTGACTGGAACAGGATGTCAGAGTCCAAGCAGGGTAAGCCAGCATCTGTATGTCAGGGTGGCTCCGTGCTGGGTGTTAGAACCTAGATGGGATGGGGCAGGCATCTGCCGAGGTAGACTGGCATGGGGTGTCAGAGCATATGAGGGGTGGAGGATTCCATGCCGTGAGTGACAGTGGCAGCCTGGTGTGCAGTGTTGGAGAGCTGGAGGAGGGCATGTCTGCAAGGGGTGACAGCAGTGGCAGCCTGGTACAAAGTGTCAAAGCCTCAGGGGTGGTGGCTGGAGGGGCTGTGGCACATACAGAGGGACTGATTAAAGAAGTGATTCCATGATGAGAACGAGGGGTTTTTTTTTTCACTGTCAAAGAGGGGAGTTATGAATATGGAAAATCCTTGAGCACAAGTCATTCAAAACGTGCAAGTAAATCCACAGGAAAAAGATCCCAGAAGTAGAATTTCTGCATTAAGAGGTATGCGCATTTACATTTGGATGGAAATGGTCAAACTAACCACTGCTAAGAGATTTTACAAATTAAACCCCCATTCGCTATAAGAGTGTCTTATGGAAATTTTTAGTTGTTCACTTGTTTCCAAATTAATAGATAAAATGAAATTTTGTTGCAGTTTTAATTTTCATTTCTTGTAATATGACTAAAGTGGGACATCCTCTCATATGTCTGAGAGCTGCTGAGAATGTTACCCATAACCATTGTAAAGTGCTGCTTTTTGGCCTATTTTGCCTTAAATTTCACCTGGTTGCTTTCAATTTCCATTTTCTTGGCATGTTTTGCCACCCTTTTATTTTTAGCCTTTCCAAGAGGTTGAGTCAGCTATGGTAACTTTCCCTAGAGACTTCTTGGTATTGCTCCCCTATCTTCCAAAATTGAATATTGATGGGAAGGGGGTGTGTCCACACGGATCCACTTTCCCTGCCCCCACGAAGGCTTTGGTCTTTTTGTGTAGATGCCAAAGGACTGTTTCTTTATCTTCTTAAGTCCAATATATCTCCGTGTTAATCATTCTGTGACAATCTTTCCTGAGGCAAGGCATTCCCTTTCAATTGCTAGATTTGTCTGTTTTGTTTTGTTTTGTTTTTAATGGAAAGCATTCTTTAAATAAAGCTATAAAATTATTTTCAGGTTCTATTTGTCCCCCCCCCTCCAGGATTCTACATATTTCACTTGTCTTCCACATCTATAATTTTTCTAATATTTTAAAAATCTTTGTTCCTCTCCACTCTTCTTTGCTCACTTTTCTCAATCCTTAAAATGCTTACAGAAGTTAAGCATTCAGTGTTCTCTGTGCTGTTTCCAATGTCACTACCAATGACCAATAGCTTGATTTTTTTCCCTTCAATTTTGTACCCGAGCTCTGACAAGCTGCCATTTCATCTTCTTATATTATGACATTATCTTCCCTGAACTTTTTAAATCTCTGCTTTAATCTCAAGGTTTTGGATTTGAACTATCAAATTTTATTTGCTCTATAGCAACATTTTTCTGGTTGAATATTCTCTTTCTGAACACTTGGTTTTCCCTGTACCTTTCTCCTTTTTCCCTAATAGTGTATTTTTATAGATTCGTAGTTGATTCCTTTTCATTAGTCATTTTTGATTGAATTACCTTTGTAATCCCCTACTGCTGGCACACCTACTGTTCCTGTTGTTCTGGGTAATGAATATGCTACCTACTGACTTTGTCTATGATTTGAAGATGTGTCTGCAGACTGGTGTAAGTGAGGAGCCAGGGTAGCACTAGAAGACAGCAGAAATTCTCCCTGGTTCATAGTAAAGTTTAATATGATTGATGTGGGGACTTCAGTGGTGGGGAGGGGCTTTGTTGGTTTTTTTCCTCCCACCTAATTTTAGTGGCTACCTCCAGTTGAATCTATCTCCTCCACATCGCCCAACAAAGACTGGAGCAAAAATGACAGGAGTCAATGGGAAAATCTATAACCCAACGAGAATCTCTTTTCCACGCTGCCCCACCTAGGTTCTAGATGATATAGCTGTATGTTTCTAACCTGCCTTGCATGATGCTAAATGAGTCTGGAGAGGCTCCAACTGCCAGTGTACTTATTGTCCTATTGTTCTAGATGAGTAGGTTGCCTGCTGGCACCGTTTATAACTTGAGATGGAGACACAAGAGACTTTCTAGGTGTCTTCCCTTTACCTTCACTGTATTTGGAAACTCTTCATCATTTACTGGGGAATTTGTGAATTTGTTTTCCTTTCTCCTAGCTGTTTCTGATATTTCCAAGAAGAGAATGGGGAAGCACAGTGTTTACGATTTTAAAACAGGAAGTCTTAAGTTACTTTTTTTTCTTTTATTAGTTCTGCTTATAACTTCAAAAGATACACCTCTATATCTAGGATCCACTGTAAGATGAGAATATTAATGGCCTTAATCTCTCTTCTACATTTTAGTCAATTAAATTTAGGTTGTTAACATTTTTATTCTCTTCTGAACGAGTCTTCCAGAGTTTGTAGACTGTCTCTCAAAGTTGAAAACAATGTTTTACATCATTCTGACTAGGTTTATAGATGAATACGTTGGTAAAAAGAGTTTCTGGATCTTATTAAGCCTGCCTTCAGTAGCAACGACATCTTAAAAATAGCAATGATATATATATTCAGATTTTTTTTAAAAGATTTTATTTATTTACTTGAGAGAAAGAGAGAGAGTGAGGGAGCATAAGCAGGGGGAGCGGCAGAGGGAGAAGGAGAAGAAGGCAGGGAGCAGGGAGCCTGATTCAGGGCTCGATCCCAGGACCCTGAGATCATGACCTGAGCTGAAAGCAGCTGCTTAACCAACTGAGCCACCCAGGTGCCCCTCAGATATTTTTTGAGTATAGATTTGATGGTAAGCAAGTCACTCAGCTTTTATTTGTCAGGAATATACACTTCATTTTCAGTTTTAAAGGCTATTTTCCTGGATAAAGAATTCTGGGCTGATATATTTTTTATTTCAGGACTTTGAGGACGTCATTTCATTGTATTCTGGTCTTCATTTTTTCTGATAAGAAGTTGCTAAATTAATATACATGGGAAGTATAGTTTTTCTCTGGCTGTTTTCAAGATCTTACCATTACCCTTGGTTTTCAGCAGTTCAAGCGTAAAGTGTCTTAGGGTGGTTTTCTTTATATCCTGTTGTCCTTCACCAAACTTTTAGATCTCTAAGTAAGTTGCTTTTCACAAAATATGAGGAAATTTTGGCCATTACTTCTTAAAATACTTTTTCTGCCACATTCTCTCTTTTTTGGTACTCTAATTACATGTATTATCACTTGATATTGTCTCATAGACCTAAGACTCTGTTCATTTCTCAAAAATAATTTTTCCCTCTATTTTTCAGATTGGATAATTCTATGAATCTGCAATTCAAGTGGGTCCTTTATTCCTGATATCCTCAATCCTCTGTGTGTTAAGCCCCATACATTCTTCATATCAGATATTACACTTTTAAGTTCCTGAATTTCCACTTGATTTTTTTTATAATTTTAATTTGTTCACTCATTATGACAATGTTTTCCTTTAATTTCTTGAACATACTTTAAAGTCCTTGTCTGCTAACTCCTCTATCTGGGTCACCTTGTGATCTGTTTCTACTGACTGCTTTTTTTCTTTATTAAAGGTCACATTTTCTTTTTTCTTTTTTTTTTAAAGATTTTATTTATTTATTTGAGAGAGAGCAAGAGAGAGAGAGCACAAGCAGGGGGAGGGGTAGAGGGAGAGGGAAAAGCAGACTCTACACTGAGCAGTGGGCCCGACGGAGGGCTCGATCCCAGGACCCTGGGATCATGACCTGAGTCGAAGGCAGATGCTTAACCGACTGAGCCACCCAGGCGCCCCAAGGGTCACATTTTCTTATGTCTTCACACGCCTAGTAATTTTTTATTGCATGCTGCATATTGTATTGTTACATGGTAAGGAGTCCAATTATGCTGTAATACAGTAAATACAACACTTCAGAGTGTTGAGTTTTGTTCTGGTAGGCAGTTAATTTCATGGCAGCAAGCCAAAATTAAAAAACAAAACAAAACTGCATATGAGCACATCATTCCTAGCAAGAGAAAAAAAGGTGCTTTATAAATCAGAAGGAAGGACATCATAAATGTGGTTTTGAATAGAATAGGGAACTTACTTTTATGAAGCAAAATCGCACAAACTTCTCAAACTGTAATTTGGTCTCTGCATTACAGAATGCTGAAACTGGAATGGCTGACAGTTTCTGAAAAATAAATAGAAAAATAAAATAGGAAAACTACTTCTAATTCAAATTTAATTTTAGGACAGATAAATGTTAAAAAGAAACAGATACTTCTAAATATCCACAACAACCTCCAAAAAGAAAAAAATGTTTTTAAAATCCCCACATAGCCATAAAGGGAATATCATTTAACAAACCTGTAGTTAACATTGTTCAAAACATGTCAGTAAGTATCCTTCATATACAATACAGCACAGTATCTCAAAGTCCAATAAATACTACCTTATTTTTAGTCATCCATTTCACAAATTTATAGTCATAAGGTTCATTGCTGTCCTTCATATCAGAGAGGTCTGCATCTAAAACAACAATGAAAATTAGATGGCCTATTATATCTGAAGGCAAGATGTATTTCATTTAAATCTGTCAAGATTCAAAATATTCTCAGAAACTACTGAAGTCTCAT
Organism: Eumetopias jubatus; assembly: GCF_037043125.1. Classification (NCBI taxonomy): domain Eukaryota; kingdom Metazoa; phylum Chordata; class Mammalia; order Carnivora; family Otariidae; genus Eumetopias; species Eumetopias jubatus. Next base: position 32,751,400 of record NW_028274810.1, on the reverse strand, counting down.
ACTATATGGTGGGTTGGGAAGAGAAAAATTCACAGATAGGTTTTGTTTTGTTTTTTTTTAAGAACAGTTATTTCCAAGAATTATGTAATTAATTACATTTTCTATTTGCCCTTGCAGCCACAGAGTTCAGTCCCAAGTTAATGCTAATCAGTATAGGAAAAATTTGTTTCCTTCCCCTCCTATGTGACACTGATTATTATATACATTTCTATTTATATATATTATTACATAGAAAACTTTTTAATATAAGTTAGTTTAAATGCTTTTTGGAAGCAGATCAAGTATATAAATCAATTATTTTAAAAATAATTCATGTTGGGCAATCCTCTCGGGTCCCCTCCCTCCTCAGGAGCTTTGTATTGTCACTTAGCTATCCCTCGATAAACCTTGCTCTGCTGCCCACCAGAAAAAAAAAAAATTAAAAAATGAATAAATAAATAATGATTTTTAAAAATTAAAAAAAAAATTCATGTTGAGGGATGCCTGGGTGGCTCAGTCAGTTAAGCATCTGCTTCTGGCTCAGGTCATGATCCCAGGGTCCTTGGGATCGAGTCCTGCATCAGGATCCCTGCTCAGCGGGGAGCCTGCTTCTCCCACTGCCTGCTGCTTCCCCTGCTTGTGCTCTCTCTCTCTGACAAATAAATAAATAAAATATTTTAAAAAATAATAAATAAAATATATAAAATAGGGGCGCCTGGCCGGCTCCGTCGTTAAGCATCTGCCTTCATCTCAGGTCATGATCCCGGGGTCCTGGGATCGAGCCCCGCATTGGGCTCCCTGCTCAGTGGGAAGCCTGCTTCTCCCTCTCCCACTCCCCCTGCTTGTGTTCCCTCTCTCGCTGTGTCTCTCTCTCTCTCTCTCTGTCAAAATAAATAAACAGTATCTTAAAAGTATATATATAAAATAAATAATAAATTAAAAAATTCACATTGAAAATATTATAGATTCCCAATTCAAAAGCAAAACTAAAGGTGATGAAAACAGCTATTTCTTTGTATCGTTTCATGAAATGAGCTATACATTTAGACGTAACATAGGAAAAGCGATTTCTTAAACCTCAGAGTATAGGACATCTTAAGGGATTTTATATAAGAATGGAGCTTAGGAGAGCAAAACATATACAGCTTTCAGGCACTAGGACAGCAAAAATCTCTGGGCATCATGGCTTCTGCTTCTCGCACAACAAATGAAGAAATAACAGTCACCGTTTGGTTATAAAATCAAAAGTTTCCAGCCTTATAAAATTTGGTATATATAAAAGGCTTTTCAAGTTCAGTGGAATATAACTTTATTGTAATAGAACCTTAAAACAAACTATTCGGCCAACTTCTGTCAGAATAAATTATGCTTTTAAATGTACTATTATTAACATTATAGTTTGTTTTTTTTTTGAAGAAAATCGGTTATATATAAAATGTTATCATGCTTCTAATTTTAGACTAGTATGGCATGTCAGAAGTACATAAAACAGCTTCAGGTAATATAAAGACCATTGCTTTTAGGAGACAAAACTATTTGGAATCTACCTATGTGACTTTAGACAAGTTATTTAAAATTTTCTAAGTCTTCACATCTTTAAAAGTGGAGCTAACAACGCTTTCTTCAAAAGGGTATTTGAAAGTGCTAGGCATGTAGCAGACTTTAATAAATATTATTTTCCTTCTTTACTTCATTTTAGTATATTCTAAAATAGCAAACATTCCCTGATAGCACCAATGTTCTAGAAATCTTATTTTTCTTAAGTAAAAAAGAAACTAAAATTTTACTCAGAGGAACACTGGGTTCATATATTATTTCATGTACTTGTGTTTTAAATTCCACACTAGAACAAGATGATAGCAAATTCTGTGTTTAATGGGATACCTAAAAGAACTGACTCTATAACCATGTTAACAGTCACATTTAAGATTCAGGGATCTAAAATTCAAGATGATTACTGAAAAAACAAAAAACAAAAAAACAAACAAAAAAGCACTGACATTCCGAAAAGCCATTTTTCCATAGACAAAATGCTGACATAGTTTTGACATCAATCTTTACTCCCTAAAAATTCTAATACAATTTCACACATAAGTTTCTATATATTTGAAATAAAAAAACCCTTACAAACCTAGCAAAGACACATCAGCAATTATGAAGTATCCCCCATCAGGAACTATGGGTTTTAGGCCAAGACTTTCAAGTAAATGTATCATCCGATCTCTTTTTACTTCTAACTCCTTTGGCAAAGAATTAAAGTAACACTCTGGGTCATCCATGCGCTTGATGTCAATCCAAAAAGCTTGAGCCAAGGCTTCCTGCATGTTAAGATCGAAACATGTGGAAAGGAAATACGGTAATGTTATTTATTGCTGAATTTATTGGTGTAATAAAATTGCCTGAGTCACATTATTGGCAAAAAAAAAATTCCCTGAATACCCATTCAGGGAATTACAGTTGAATTCCTGTGAACTTATGTTAGACTGTATCAATTAATGGAGGAATCAGTTACACGTAAATGATTAAATCTAATGTGAAGAACTGAGAATGAGCCATGAAGATCCGAATTAAAGAAGAGGTATTGTATAAAGATGGCTTACTTGGAAATAAAAAGACACTAAGTTATTTTCCATTGAGGGGAGCTGTAGAATGGCTTGCTAGAGCTAAGTCTGAAAAATGACCAGAGAAATGATGAACTAGCCAGCCTTTTTCCATTACCTTGGAGGATGTAGTGGAAATGAAAGCTGACCCACTGTGTCACTCCCCAGAGATATGCAATCATTCTCATCTGAATTCTAATCCCTGTTCTAATCATGTGTATCCCAGAAGTGTCTAAGTGCCACAGGGATTAGAAAAGAGTGTCCGGGGTATGTGGAGTCACTTCTGTACCATTCCTCAAGAAAGCCAGAAGTGACAGGAGAGAAACTGGGAGAAGGGAAAAAAAACCAATGTTGTTAAAGGTCATGTAGATGTCTCAGGAGGCAACAGGTAGGAAAAGGTAAACAAGTCTGAATCAGGACACACATAAAGAGCAAGGATCTGTACAAGCAGGAGGGCAGAAGATTGTTAGGTCAGTGTGAACTGAAACAACTTAAAAATACCGGTTTCTCAGAGCAAAGAAGGAAAGGTAAGCAAATAATCAAGAACCTGGAATAGTTGAGATAGCAGGGCAAAGTGGCCAAATTTTAAGGAAATTAATCAGAACCAAGAGGTATTAAGAATTAAAGGATAAAACATTCATTCAGTAAACATATACCAAATACTAATGTTAAATATTGGCTGATAAAACACTGGGGGTATAATGGTAAATGAGATAAACCTTGCCTTTATGGAGATTATGGTTGGTGTGTACTGGAGGGGGTATGTGGGAGGGTTGAGGAAACAAATACATGAAAAAGGCCATGTTTGGCCTTTTTCATGTGGCCACATCAGAACTGAGTCTGGTGTGGCTCAAGAGTAGCAAGAGAGCATGGCAAGAGATGACATGGAGAGACAGAGAAGGGTAAGGTCACTGAGAAGACTGCATGCCAAAAGAAACCAGCAGGAAAAAAGAATTAATCATAATTTCCCAGTACTAACAAAATCTTGGATAAATAACGATCAAGCTGCATCAGCCTAGGAATCTGGGGTTCCCCTGGAAGCATGGGCCAGTTTCCAAACATGGTTGTCTGAAAAATCCAGGCACTTGGTTGAAATGGATGACCAGAGGGGTCAGGAAAAGATGTTCCAGATTCTTAGCTGCATCTTTCTTTTTATGTATTTATGTATTTATGTATTTATGTATTTATTTATTTATTTATTTATTTATTTATTTATTTATTTATTTATTTTTGAGAGAGTGAGAATGAGAGAGAGAAAGAGTACATGAGAGTGGGAAGGGTTGGAGGGAGAAGCAGGCCCCCATCGAGCAGGGAGCCCAATGCGGGACTCGATCCCGGGACTCCAGGATCGTGACCTGAGCCGAAGGCAGTCGCTTAACCAACTGAGCCACCCAGGCGCCCTTAGCTGCATCTTTCTTGTTCTCAGCAACTTATTCACTCCCCATAGCAGGAGATATTGCCCTAGAAAAGTCAAAGCTCAAGAGACATAATCATCTCTCCTAACTGTACTCTTATACTGGACTTCTCTCTTTTTTTCATGCCCCACATGTGACCCAATGGCAAATGCTGTCATCAAAAACTCTGCCTTCAAAATATATTCAGAACCCAATCACGTTCCACCATTTTACCATCCCTGTATTGGTTCATTCAACTGCTGTCTCTCTCCTGGATCACTTCAACAGTCTTTTGACTCAATAAAGCAGCCAGGTCCCTTTGATAAGTTAGATCATGTCACCCTTGTGCTCAAACTCTCCAGTGGCTTCCTATCTCACTCAGCTTTTACAGTGATGAACCTGGCCTTATTTGATCTGGCTCCCGGCTACCCCTTGATTTACTTCCTCCTACTCTTGTCCTTTGATCATCCCATCTCCCTCTCGTGCTTTTCACAGATACAAACATGACAGCCAGACTGCCTACCCCAGGGCCTTTGCACTTGTTTTTCTCACAGTCTGGAAGGTTCTTCTCTAGGTAACCCATGTGACTACTTAAGCTTCAATTCATAGCTCAGATGTCATTTTCTCAGGGAGGCTTTCAAAGATTACTCCACTTAACATTGTATACTCTCCCTCTTAGCACTTTATAGCCTTCATCTTCCCTGCTTTATTTTTCTCTATTGCATCTACGAACACCTGACATATTATTAAAATATTTACTTCTTTATTAGCTGTGCCCCCACTAGGCCTTAAGCTCAAAAAGAACTTTGCAGAAAGAAATTCCTGCTGTATCTCCAATACTCAGTAAATATTTGTTGAATAAGTGAATGGATTTATTTTGAGTGGATAAAATGAATTTAATATTATATAAAACCAAAAGTCAAAACTAGTGTTTATTAAGACATTGCTTTAGAGAGTCATTGGAGAAAGAATTTTAAAATAAAATTTTTTTCTCATTCAATAGATCTTTTTGACAGGAAGCAAAAAAGTAAATTTACTGTAGCCAATATATTTCACTCTTCTGGCTTTTTAACGGCCTTCCAGATAAAGAAAATTTTTTCAGTGTTCTGATTCACAGAATGATGATACATAGATCCCTGTTTTATAAATATATAGTTAAAAAAACCAGAAACAATATAAAAAGATATACATTAAAAAGTCTTGCACTCACCCCGTCCCTATCTACTCATTTCACCTATTCCTCATACCCCTACAATTGGCATCTTTTTTTTTTTTTAAGATTTTATTTACTTGTTTGACAGAGAGATAGTGAGAGCAGGAGCACAAGCAGGGGGAGTGGCAGAGGGAGAAGCAGGCTTCCCACGGGAGCCCCGATGCGGGGCGTGGGGCTCGATCCCAGGACCCTGGGATCACAACATGAGCCGAAGGCAGATGCTTAATGACTGAGCCACCCAGGTGTCCCTACAATTGGCCACTTTTACTAGTTCCTTATGGATCCTTCCAGAGATCCTTTAAGAAAATACAAGCGAATGGTTTCCCCCTGTCTTATACAGGATATAGCATAAATATACACTGCCCTGCATCTTGCTTTTTTTACTTTACAGTATATTCTGGAAATTTTTCCATATTGATCATTATAGAACTTCCTCATTCTTTTCCTTTCTTTTCATTTTTAAATAGTCATGGTGACAGACAGAATGGCTCCCAAAGGTGTCCAGGTCTTAAAACCCAGAACTTGTAGGGGCACCTTGGTGGTTCAGTCCTTCAGCTCAGGTCATGATGGCAGGGTCCTGGGATGAAGCCCTGCATCAGGCTCCCCACCCTTTGAACCTACCCCCTGCTTGTGCTCTTGTTCTCTCTCTCTCTCTCAAATGAATAAATTAAAAAATCTTAAAAAAAAAACAAACCCAGAACCTATAAACATGTTACCTTGCATGGTAAAATGAACTTCGCAAATGTGGTTTAAATTAAGGATCTTGAGATGAAGAGATTATCTTGGATTTTCTGTGGGCCTACTACAATCATAAAGATCCTTATAAGGGAAAGAAAGTAGAAGGAGAGTCAGAGTCATGTTAGAGTGATGTGACCATAAGCCAAGGAATGTGAGCAGTCCCTAGAAGATGGAAAAGACAAGGAACAAAGTCTCCCTTACAGCCTTCAGAAGGAATACCAGAATGCAGACACCCTGTTTTTAGCCATAAGACCCATTTCAGATTGTTGACCTCCAGAACTGTAAGATAAAAAGATTTGTGTTGTTTTAAGCCACCAAGTTTGTGGCCATTTGTTACAGAAAAATAGGAAGCTAATACAAAATTCATATAATATTTAAATGTTTGGATAAACCATGGTTTGTTTAATTAATTCTAAAGATGGATAATGACTATCCCCTATCTTCTGCAATAAATGGCCATACACATACAGAGCTTCTTATGTGTACAGATAATAACTACAGGGTAAATTCCCAGAAGACGGATTGCTGCTTTGTAATGCACGTACATCTATAATTTTGCTTGGTGTTGTCACTGTCCTTCACAGAGTCTGTAGTACTTTGCAATCCCACCAGCAATGTATGAGTATTCAGAGTTAAAACTTGATGTATTTAAATAAACAGAAAAAAGCTGTTCTTGACAGTAATGAGTATCTGTCTGCTCCTAAATTCCCAAACAATACTAGAGGCCCAGCTCAAAAAGGGCATCATGGGTAGAACTAAGCCAATGAATACACAGCCTAAAAATAACACCTTTACCAAAAGACTTCAACCCCAAGTTACTATTAATACCTACCTGTAAAGGAGTCGCACAAGTATAAATGGTGTTTTGTTGAACCGTCTGTAAATGTTTTATCAAATGATTAGGACCAATGGACCAGCCAAGCTGGAAAAGGAAAAGATAAAAAGCAGATTTCAAAAAACAAATCTAATTGTATGTACCAAATCCGATAGAGTAGCTCAGCTTAATGTAATTATTAAATATATGCAACTCTAAAATGTTCATACTATGAAAGTAGTGCAGTATTAGTATTTACTCATCATTTCAACACTGTTCTTTTGTGAGAAAGTTTCCCACTGGAGTCACTAAACTCTGCCTTCAGAAGGTAAACAGTACCCTTAGTCGCTATTATCCTTTTCTTTTCTAATTTGCTACTTCTGATATTCTGAAGGTCTAAAAACTGGTAACAAAGGTTATCTGAATTAGGCAACAGTAACCCTGAATGAGGGCCTAAGGGACTCTTCCATAAGCTGGTTCTGCAGGCCCCATTTTTAATACTCCCTGCTTCCTGGCCATGTTCAGGAGAGGCCAGTTGGAAGATGACCAAATTTCAACCGGGTAAATCGCTGTTGTATTACATAGTGCAGTGCTTAAGTACGTGGATTCTGAAGCTAGACTGCCTGCACTGGCTTGACTTTATTAGCAGTATAACCTCAGGCAACTTACTTCTCTGCATTAGTTTTATTGCCTGTAGAATGGGGATGATAAATTATACTCACCTCATAATGCCATTATGAGAATGAGCATGTGTAAGGCACTTAGAACCTGGCACATAGTAAGTGCCAAAATATTAGTTATTATATTATTTTCTTCCTCCTTTTATATTAATACACAATAATCTGAACATTTTTTGCAAAAAAAAAGAGTGCCATCAGTTCGTGACTTATAAAATGAAAAATTACTTATTTTTTCTGCCATTTACAATGACATGGATGGAGCCAGACGGTATTATGCTAAGCGAAATAAGTTAGTCAGAGAAAGACAAACACCATACGATTTCACTCATCTGTGGAACTTAAGAAACAAAACAAATGAGCAAAGGAAAAAAAAGAGAGAGAGGGAGGCAAACCAAGAAACAGACTCTTAACTATATATAGAGAACAAATGGATGGTTACCAGAGCGGGAGGTGGGTGGAGGAATGAGGGAAATAGGTGAGGATTAGGGTGGGCACTTGTGAGGAGCACTGGATTTGTGCTGAATAACTGCACTGCACACCTGAAACCAATAATACACTTTATGTTAACTAACTGGAATTTAAATAAAGACTTTAAAATAATAAACAATCAGGTCTCAAAAAGGATAAAGGCCGACATGAAAGCTGAATGAGTAAAAATAAAGAAAAGATCAGTAAGTATAAAAACCTGTGTAAACCGAATATATATGCATTTAAAACACACATATACAGAAACTCTACGAGAAATAAAATACATGCTCATTTTCAACCAATTTCATTCTTCTGCACCTTACCTTCCAGCCAGTTACACTGAAAGTCTTTCCAGCACTTCCTATTGTTATTGTTCTCTCCCACATACCTGGAAAAGTAGCTAAATAGGAAAGAGAAAAGAAAAAGGTTAAGTAATTGCTTTCCAACCAATCTGTATTCAGTATAATCTAAAAACATAAAGGTAGTGGTCAGTGTATTTCAGTAGGTTTTTAAATATAATGTAACTCTAACCCAAACACAATTGAAAATGTTACAGTGCTTGAAAACACTGTCATATGTGATAGATTAAGTAATTTTAAGGAGCAAAATTACTTCCAGGGGCAGGAGTGTCAGTAGGCAGGGTTCCAGACAGGGGTTGCACAAGCATGGCACCCAGCGCTCAGTGTCAGTGGTAGCTGAACATTCAATATTCTCTTCCTGTGGCACCCTTTTGGTTGTGGTCTGGCTAGTGTTTACTCACGTCTTCTCTGCCCATTTTGCGAGTCTATTTCTCCAGGCTTCCTAAGGCAATGGTTCTTAAAATGTGGTCCCCACACCAGCATAGCAGTCTCAGTGGGGAACTAGTCAGGAAGGCAAATTATTGGACTGCATCCCAGAGCTACTGAATCACAAACTCTGGGGGTAGGGTCCTGCAATCTGGGTGTGCATGTGCGTGTGTGTGCGTTTTGCTAAAAACTTGGAGATATAAATCCCACATGATAAAATTCACTTCTGTAAACTGTCCAATTCGATGGTTTTTAGTATATCTGCAGAGCTGTGTAACCAGTTTTAGAACATTTTTTCACCCCAAGAGAAGCCCATACCTTTTGGGTATCACCCCTTAATATAATTTCCTTGGCCAAGAGCCATGGCCAGGAGCATTAGAACTTGTGCCTGAATGGAGCTCATCTAACATACCTAGTCCCTCCATAATGCACACCATGGCCTTCCTGCATTAGCCAGCACTTTAGCACTATGCAATCACCATGAAAAGGACACTTGTTTATAGTATGAGCTGAAGTAAGAAGGCAGAGTGTTGCCTTGTTGACCTCAACTGAGAACACGTGTATCAGGTGACTCTAATTTTTTGCCCCTTTCTGCATGTTTATGAATGTGAAGTGCCAAGAGTATTGACTTTGGGGTTAAAAATCTATTTCAGTGAGTAGGTGATTCACAAATATGGATTCCACAAATAATGAGAAATGACTGCATAAATGTTCTCAAGTTGATTGATATCTTTAATAAAATCATTCTTGTGAAATGAAATTCTATCAAATTCTATCAAACATTTACTAGCAATGACCAGGTGCCAGGGACTATGCTAGGTCTAGAGGAAACAAAGATGAGAAAGAAGCAGTTTCTGTCTTCAAGGAGTTTAATGTCTAGTGGGGGTAGGAGAAAAGTAAAACAACAACCATAATACAGTGTGGTAAGTGCTGTAATCGCAACAGGCATGGAGTGTCATGCAAGGACAGAAGAAGGTGTGAGGGGTAGCTTTATGCAGCCAGTAATGCTTGAGCTGAGACTTGGAAGACCACATAGGCCTTTGCCAGTCAGAGAAGGCAAAGAAACGTATTTGGGGTGAAGGGAATGGAGCTAACGAAGTCATGGGGGTATAGAATGTAAAAGCTTGTGAATTTTGCGGGACATTGGTAAACGATTCCCTTGTGAATCTCCTGAGAATGCTACCTACACTGTTCTTTGGATTCCTCAAGTAATTTAGTCGTGAAGTTCTTCACATGCAATCCCATGAGTTTTTCACTTGTTTTGTAGAGGAACAGTAGATACTCTTCTATTGTTCTAAGAGTTGGTATACACAAAGAGAGAACAAACAGCCATTTCTGTGGGGTCTAAGCTACGGTTTTCTTCATCTTCTCATACTCAAGTAAAGTAGCTAACAAAATTTCCAAAATGAATTCATACATAATCTTAGTCCATTGTGAAACACCTGGCAATATTTGTAAAGGTAGGAAAACTACATAAACCGGAAAAGTTACAAGTGTATTCTCTGTGGAGTATAACAAACCCCAAAAAGATAAATGAAGAAAATATTTAGAGGGTCCATTAGAAGAAAGAATATTCTAACATTTAATATAAATATATCATATCCTTTCAAGTTTTGAGACATCTGTAGTCTTCCAAAGTAATCCAAAAGAATACCATGACACATGTCCCACTTTCCTATTTGACCAGAGAAAATCTAAACACTGTATAATGCAGAGTATCACCTCCTTTAAAATAATAATATAGGGGTGCCTGCGTGGCCCAGTCAGTTAAGCATCTAATTCTTGATTTTGGCTCAGGTCATGATCTCAGGGTGGTGAAATCGAGCCCTTCATCAGGTTCCACGCTGGATGTGGAGCCTGCTTAAGATTCTCTCTCCCTCTCCCTCTGCCCCCCCCACCCCATGTGCACGTGCACACACATTCTCTCCCAATAAATAAATAAATAAATAAATAAATAAAGTTAATATATATCCCAAACCAGGAAGGTCTATTAGTAAGAACAATACTTAGAAAGAAATTCTTTGAAAATAAGAATCATCCAGAGAAATGAATACAACCTTAACATGTTTTCATGATAAGTTATATACAAAGGGAATCAAAACTACTCACATGTCAAATGTAGGAGTTTTTTTCAGAAAATATCAATGTAATAGTTATAGGTATAATATGTTTTAAAAAGAGCTAAGTAATTTTGATGACTATTTTAGCCATTTAAAAGTGGATGTCTTTTTTTTCCAGCAGTAAACTGATCAGCTGAATAACTTACAAGGAATTTTATACTAATTAGCTAAATACTGAAAGATTCGTATATCAATATCAATGTTTTAATTTATCTTTTTTCTACAAAGAGAGGTTTCTTTTGTTGACTGAAATGTCATTTTACAGAAATCTGGAGACATCATTTGAATCAAGAATCTGATCCAAGAACAAATTCTACTACTTCAATAAAAAGGGCCCTAAGGAATTTTAAAAACATCTGGATGTTCATGTCCTCTCCAACTCAGAGCCACAGAAGTTAAAGTAAACAGATAGTCAGAACAGAAGACCACAGCACTGTGTGTGAATCTACAGAAAAACAAAACAAAACAAAACAAACCCCAATCTTTGCAGGTCTGATCATTTAAAAAAACATATCTAGGGGCACCTGGCTGGCTCAGGTGGTAGAGCATGCAACTCTTGATCTCGGAGTTAGGAGTTCAAGCTCCACGTTGGGTGTAGAGATTATTTAAAAACAAAAACAAAAACACCTAGGGGCACCCAGCTGGCTCAGTTGGAAAAGCACGTAACTCTTGGTCTCGGGGTTGTGAGTTTGAGCCTCACAATGGGTGTAGAGATTACTTAAATGGATAAATAAAAACAAAAACAAAAACAAAAACAAAAACAACCCAATATTGGTAAGTTAAGCTTGCATTTATATCTGAAAGGCAACTGGCCTTTGCACTTCTCATTTATGACCCATGCTCCTTAAATCAGCCGCAGCAGTTACATGAGTTATTCACAGGTGGTTTAGGCTTCAGTGGAAGTCAGATAAAGATGAGAAACATGAGGAACTGTGCTACCGCAGGGAAAACCATCTCAGTGAAAGCATGAGGATGCTGCTAATTCATGATGTATGGCTAGAAAGCCTTATTGTGTTATATTAAAGAGCTACTCTCACACTCTGCAAATTGATGAAATAGCCATTTTGCATCTTTTGCATAACAAAGGCCACTGTATTTGATAGAATAGCTAAGTTTTCATGGAACCAAACTGTACTCTGTAAATAATGAAATAGTGAATTCATTTTTTTCTTGTTTATGGGCTGTTATAACAACTAAAAAAATCTGAGTTAAAAATATATGTCTTGATATCTTTAGCAAGTAATATCTGCTACATTTTTTAAAAAAATTTATTTGAGAGAGAATGAGATAGAGAGAGAGCATGAGAGGGGGAGGGTCAGAGGGAGAAGCAGACTCCCTGCTGAGCAGGGAGCCTGATGCCGTACTCGATTCCAGGACTCCAGGATCATGACCTGAGCCAAAGGCAGTCGCTTAACCAACTGAGCCACCCAGGTGCCCCTATCTGCTACATTTTTACTATGAGGGTTATCATATAACATGAGGCTTAAACAATATAATAAAGGTTCAAACAACAAATCTCAAGATCATTTAAAGTTATGTATTGGAAAAATATTGCTAAACTGAGTTAACTAAAACTCTAAAGATTTGAGGCATTATTGCATAGACATGAACATATATTTTATGTTAAGTACAGAAGTATATTCATTAGAAAGATGCCTCTTCCTCTCTCTGCTTAATAATCAACACTTAATTATTATTAAAATAATTATGTGTCCATAGTGATCTGATTTTCAACTGGAAATAGTTCAAATGGCCTGAAACAGAGATCATCAACAAGAAGGGTGAAGATGAACCCTAATGCAATTTTGACAATGTAAGAGCTTGCTGTGTCAAGGCACCACCACACCTTGCAAATCTCTGGCTGTCTTCTTCTTTTATCCGTATTCCCTGAGAACATTCTCTTCCATGGATTCCACCATCAACAAAATTTTGATGACTGGCCAAACTGTTTCCCCTCATAATTTGATCCTGATTGTCAGGCTTGTATCCAGAATCTTCTCCTCTGTCTCACAGACACTGAAACTTAGCAAGACTATAAAGCATGAGAGGCAGGAATATTCCTTCCTCCCCAGGGATCTGCTCCTCCTCAGCACATCTCCACCTCTGCTTAAGAGCCTCATCACTGCTGATGGGGCTGGGCCAGAGATCTCAGAAGCATACTTGCTTGCTCTCTTCCCATCTTCAAATGCTATACCCCCCCCATTGTCTTGACTTCTAAATAGCCCACATGTGTCAACTCTACTGCTAGCCTATCTGACTCACTTCAGATCCTCACCTATAGCTGGTTCTTAGCTTTATAAAACAAATCCAATCATGTAACCAATTCCCTTGCCATGGCACACCTCTTGCAGTTCTCAAAGTATGCTCATTGGAACTTTGGCGATCAAATTAATGTGTATCATTTTTTTAAAAAATCAATTTTAAGTTTCCTTCCATGAAATTTTCTTATGCACTTAAAATAAGTACTACTGTTTATCTGACAGTATATGTTACCAATGGTGAAACAAATGAACATTTAGTAAGTGAATTCTAATGGCAAAATAAAATAAAACTCTCACGGGCTTATTTCAATGGCTCTTTGTTACAAATATGCACAGAACTATTATTTTTATATTGAATTCTCTTTTTTTAAAGATTTATTTCCTATTTTAGAGAGAAAGAGAGAGACGGTGTGTGTGTGTGTGTGTGTGTGTGTGCGCGCGCATGAGCCGGGGTGGGGGGGTGCTCAGGGGCAGAGGGAGAGACTCTTCAAGCAGACTTCCCACTGAGCATGGAGCCCCATGCAGGGCTCCATCTCACAACCCTGAGATCATGACCTGAGCCAAAACTAAGAGTTGGATGCTCAACCCACTGAGCCACCCAGGCGCCCCTATTGACTTCTTCTAATTATTAAATTTCTGTTAGGAAAACTGTTTCTTGTTTCAGGATGGAAGGCAATATATCCCCATTTCATGATGTGAACTTTGCGGCTCTGAGGTGCTCTATAGTAAGGCTTTGAGTTTCAGAACCACTGACTTCCTCAACAAGTTTAAATTCTGTCCTCATATTCAAGGCTGTCAGAATTACCCTACTTTTCCATTATCATCATTGCCTGTTATACCCTTATAAACCGCTTGCCCTAACCTTAAGTGTACTTGATCTGTTAAGCCTCCTTGCCTCAGTCCTCTTAGTTTATCTGGTATGAATTTTCCTTCTACCTCTCTGCTTAGCAAATTCCATCTTTTGCCCACTCCTCTGTTGATCCCCTCAAGCAGTTGCTTTGTCCTCTGTATTTCTACAATTTATAATGTACCATAGGGATAATTATGATATATATAACAACTATGTATATGTAAGTGCCCTAATTTTCTATTTATTGATTTCTGCCACAGTGATTTTAGTTTTCCTTCCCTTATCCTTTTCATACCTTCTATTCATTTACTTATCAATTACGTTCTGATCATCTAGCATGTGCAAGATCCATCCTGGCAACTGGGGATTCAGAAGACACGAAAACAAACAAAAGTCCCTACATTCTAGCAGGTTAGAAGTAAACAATATAGGTCTTGATATTTATTATAAAGGAAAAAAACAAAACAGAACAGAAAAAAAAAGCAAAGCAAATGCTAGAAGGAAAGCCTGTAACTGTCTTAAATGTGGCCATAAAAAGTGGTATCTGAATAAAGCTCTGGGGGAGGTGAGAGACTGAGCCATAGATATCTAGGGGGAAAAGAGTTTCCAGGACATTGGAAGGGGAAGTGCAAAGACCCAAAGTCTGCAGCCCAGCATATAATCTTATAGCTGATATCAGTTTGAATAACTCCAGAAGACACCGAAACACTTACGAGACAGCACAGTAGTAATGAAGAAATCCCAGGCAAAGATCAAGCAGCAATAACTTACTGGCCCTGCAATTTTCTCCTGCTGACTTGGCATTTTGGCAACTTGCTCAGCACAGACAGTCCAGCTTGGGAACAAGTAAGCTCCCTGTATCTTATGTACCAAGTAATAGATAGATTCTTGATAAAAAGCCAAGGGTATAGGCAAAAGTATGACTTCTCTGGTTTCATAGCTTTATAGTATGATCCAAAAATCTCTTCCCCTTAGTTTGTACTGCTTGTCCTTCAATTTGTTTATTCAGTTAAGCATCACTTATTCAAATCCCATTTAAGTGCTCATCCGGACAGATACCCATTGCAAGGACTATTTTAAAGCTGTTCTGGGATCCTTTCCCATCAGTTGTTCCACACGTGCCCAAACACATTTATATTTGTGACTCTATGTAATAATCAGTACCTATTTTTAAATGCTTATTTCCAGTATATACAAGCCATTCATAAACCTCATCACTGATGCAGAGTGTGTCATATTTGATGCAAAGGTCAGCAATTATTTGGAGTTCCTCTTTGCTATATACCTATATGTGTTAAAGAAAACAAAAGAGCAGAGCCAATTATGATTCAACACGTGAGAAAATGATAGGAGAGAAGACTGTATAAAGAGATCAAAGACTCACCTTGCCAATGGGGTTATGTGGAGTATTCAGTATAATAGCTTTGGTTTTAGAATTAAATTTACTTGCCAGTTCTTGAGGATCCAATGTCCAGTCAGAACTGGACCATTTTTTCCCATCGACAGGTTTCTAAGTATGAAGAATCAAAATGTGATTTAATTCAATTAATTCATGTTTGCTGTCTTACAAATAAATGCTTTACTGGGAAAAAAATAGAGAAAGGTAAGGCAAAGGTAACTGAACAAATGACTAACAAAGAAAATAAGCAGAAATCACTAAGCCTTAAGAGCCCAAGAGGACTTGAGTCTCATGCTGACACCTATTAAATGGGAAAATAAACTCTTGTTGACATAAACAGCTGTTAAAGTGTCTATGTTCCTTCAAAGGAGCCAACCTATAACGTTGGTTAGCAGGTCTGGTACTTTAGGGCTAATATAAGATTCTGTGATTCACCTTAGTGTATTACTTATTTTAGTAAGGTTTTTAAAAAGACAATGGTAGCACACTTTATTAAATTCCTAAAAATAAAAGCAAAATTTAAAAAAATTCACTTTATTCAGAATTCAACAAGCATTTATGGAGCACCCAGCATACATACCCTACACTGTTAGTCACTGGGGAGCAGTGCTATGAAAGTGAGTTAGAAATGGTCTCTGAGCTGGTGGTGCTCATGTTGGTGGGGGAGACACATAACTACAAAAGATAACATGACATATAATGTGAATGCTGATACAACAGAGACACATGGCAAAAACAGAATAAAGTAATCAAAGTTGTCCTCTTCAAGATGTTGGTTACCTTCAGCCATAGTAGAGATACACAGTAAATCCCAAAAAGTAATCGAAGTGGAAACTTCATCAGGGACAAAGCAATTCTGTATATTTTCAAAACATCTTAAAGCATGTGAATGATGCTAGCAAACTTACAGATCGCAGGGGAATAAAAACAGGTGTTGCTCCAGCCATTCTCACCATAGGCTCATAACAGTCATAGAAAGGCATTATTATTATGACCTAAAATGAAACCAAATAAGAATTTAACATATCAATTATTCATTTGTTTAAAAAATACTGTGGGAGTCCAACCCAGAAGTCACAGATTTCATGAAGTGGAAAGGTTTTGGCAAAGATTTTAAAAGACTAGAATCTTTATATATTCAAAAGCTTTTGGGTATTGTTTCAACTATAAACAAGGGAGCCATAGTCTGGCAAGAGGTTTTTGATGATCATGCGAAGTTTCAGCCAGGCACAGTATTAAAAAATACTGTATCATATGATCTCACTGATATGAGGAATTCTTAATCTCAGGAAACAAACTGAGGGTTGATGGAGTGGTGAGGGGTGGGAGGGATGGGGTGACTGGGTGATAGACATTGGGGAGGGTATGTGCTATGGTGAGTGCTGTGAATTGTGCAAGACTGTTGAATCACAGACCTATACCTCTGAAACAAATAATACATTATATGTTAAAAAAAAAAGAAGATAGGAGGAAGGGAAAAATTAAGGGGGGGAATCGGAGGGGGAGATGAACCATGAGAGACTACGGACTCTGAGACACAAACTGAGGGTTCTAGAGGGGAGGGCGGTGGGAGGGATGGGTTAGCAAAAAAAAAAATACTGTGTACCTACTATGTGTAAGGCACTATACTACATGCCGAGATGCAGCAGTGAAAAAGCTGGCCTTCCTTGCCTTCATGGAGCTAACAGCCAAGTGGAAAAGACCTTAGAGATATACTTGTCCAGGAGTCCTTGGTCTCTTAATGAGATCTACAGAAGGGCTTGCAGTGGGGATGCTTGAAATTATATGTAAAACTTTACATGTGCCTAGGTAGGTTTTCCTGGGGGAAGAAGCCATAGGTCTCATCACATCCTCAAAGGAATGTTCCAGCCAAAACATTAAGAATTTCTTTAAATTTTAAGTTACAAAATAAAATATCAGAGAGGGGCAGAAGCCAAAGACTATAAGGGAAGATAACACAGCAATGCTCTCCATTATGGGTTACTACTTTACAAGTATTATCCTGAGAGTAAAGATGTTTCTCTCTGCTCAAAAGCACTCCAAAACAAAGACTGGATGCAGGGAGACTAGTTAAGATGCTACTTATATCTAGATTCAGTCTTTTTTCCTAGCCCCTTGAGATAATATTCCTCGTTCCTTGACCTCTACGTGCTCTCTCTCAATCACCTGTGGGCTGGCTTTTAAGTCAGTCAGTGGGCCAACCTGTCCGGTTGGTATTCCATCCACAAACCACCCTCCTAAATCTAGCATCCTTTTTACTTTTCTATAAGGAAAGTTTGAACACATAATTTATACCCATCATATATATTCAATTTTTATTTATGTGTATATATATATATATATATAATATAGAAATATATTTTAGAGAGAGAGCACACAAGTGCAGGGGGGGAGGGGTGGTGGGAGAGAGGGAGAGGGAGAGAGAGACTCTTAAGCAGGCTCCACGTCCAGCCTGACGCGGAGCTCAATCTTATAACCTTCAGATCATGACCTGAGCTGAAATCAAGAGTCAGACACTTAACCAACTGAGCCAGCC
This sequence comes from Eumetopias jubatus, assembly GCF_037043125.1. Classification (NCBI taxonomy): domain Eukaryota; kingdom Metazoa; phylum Chordata; class Mammalia; order Carnivora; family Otariidae; genus Eumetopias; species Eumetopias jubatus. The sequence continues at coordinate 32,733,563 of NW_028274810.1, read as the reverse complement.
AGGTGCCCTTCTTTTTATCTTTTTAAACCTAGTAATATTTCATGAAAATTTCCTATTATTATAGTTTTAATATTTATTATCTTAATGGCTACTTGAGAGCCTTCTGAATTCTAGAATAGATTTTTTTATCATTTACTTGTATAAATAACAATGCTGGAGCACCTGGGTGGCTCAGGTGGTTGAGCATCTGACTCTTGATTTCAGCTCAGGTCATGATCCTATGATCGTGGGACTGAGCCCCGTGATGGGCTCTGTCCTTAGGGAGGAGTTGGCTTGAGATTCTCTCTCCCTCTGCCCCTCCCCCCACTAGTTCCCATGTGCGTGCGCTCTCTCTCTCTCTCTAAAATAAATAAATCTTTAAAAATAAATAAATAAATAGCAATGCTATATTTGTGAATATATGTAGTTTCTCCACTTTTAAATAGATGAATAAATTCACATGATTGCTATTGCTAGATTAAAAGGTATAAACATTTTTTTTAAAGATTTTATTTATTTATTTGATAGAGAGAGACACAGTGAGAGAAGGAACACAAGCAGGGGGAGTGGGAGAGGGAGGGGCAGACTTCCTGTGGAGCAGGGAGCCCAATGCGGGGCTCGATCCCAGGACCCTGGGATCACGACCTGAGCCGAAGGCAGATGCTTAATGACTGAGCCACCCAGGCGCCCCTAAAAGGTATAAGCATTTTTATGGCACCCTATACAGACAGCCAAATTGCTTTAGAAAAATTGAGTAACTATAATTTCACAAATCAACACTACGTTGTCTCACTTAACTTTTGTTGGTTAGATTAGTGATACCTAATTGTTGTTCTAAATTTGCACTTTTTACTGTGTATTTCTTATGATGTGAAATACCTGCTCAAAGGCCTTTCTCATTAAAGTCATATAAGGGCCTTACATTCTAAAGCCCCTTTGTTTGCGCTAGTCATTCAATTCACACTGAGCACCTACTGTACAGTCTACTATGTTAGGTGTTAGCTACTGTGAAGGGCAAAGAAATCAATCTTTGTTCATTCCCTTTGGGAAGGGATCTTTCCCTCAAGTGGACTGTAAGTTCCTAATTAGTCTGTGAAATTCTGAGAGACCAAGACGACCTATCTTTGAACCCTAGTGAGAAACACAGGTGCCTGCTTTGAAGTGAGAGCTCAATAAAGGAAAATAAATTGGGGAGGCAGGGAGGTAAAATTGAAAGAATATGCTTGACACTCTTTGCTGCAATTTCTTTATTTTTATGATGGGAATAATTTCCCTCTCTTTCTGAAGAGTATTTATTGAGTACTAAGTATTTTAAGGACTGGCCGTACAGCAATAAACTGGTTCTCCTGGAACTTATGTTCTTTTTTTTTTTTAAAGATTTTATTTATTTATTTGAGAGAGAGAGAATGAGAAATAGAGAGCACGAGAGGGAAGAGGGTCAGAGGGAGAGGCAGACTCCCTGCTGAGCAGGGAGCCCGATGTGGGACTCGATCCCGGGACTCCAGGATCATGACCTGAGCCGAAGGCAGTCACTTAACCAACTGAGCCACCCAGGCGCCCTGGAACTTATGTTCTACTGAGAGAGACAAAAAAACAAGAAATCACGGAAGTAAATTAGATAATTTCAGATAGTAATAAATGCTATAAAGGAAAGACGTGTGTGGTTTCAAAATATTAGATACAGTGATCAGGGAAGAAAGAATAGAGAAAAGAAAGTCAAGGGCTGAGCCTTGGGATGCTCCAGCAGAACGCAGAAGGAGGAAGCAACAAAGCATTAACAACATCAAAGAATGAGATAAAACTTTCAACTAGTTTATAGGATTAAAGGAGATTATGTATATGAAAATATACCTGTACTTCCTTAAGATGTTTCCTTAAGTAGTTTATTGTCTGGCATAGGAGAGGGAATTAGAGATGTATCAGAATAACATAATACAAAGTAACAGCAGTATCTTTTATAGAAGAGGTATAGGGAAAGTGCCATGAGAGTTCAAAGAAAGGAATTAACAACATAGATCCGGGTAAATATTTATTCTTCAGACTTAAGCAATGCCTCTCTGGAGTCTTCCAGGCCGTTACCACCATAACTTACACATTGTCCACCACTGACTGTCACACGCATTCCAATTCACCAGTTTGCAAGTATCTCCTCTACTAGAGGGGGAACTCCTCCCACACAGAAACTGTCTTTTAAGAATCTCCTGTGGTGCCTAGCATAGGAGATCATCAGTGATTTCTGAATAAATGAAGAGGTCAGGAAATACTGAAGCAGGGGTCCTGGAAAGATGATGGGGACACAGGGGCAGAGCTGACCGAGTCTGGAGCCATGTGGGTCACAGTACTAAAGCAGAAATCACTCATCCTTCTTGTTACACATGGTGCTGTTAACAATGTTGGGCACAAAAACACACTGACCAAATACTCCCTGACTGAGTTCAGATAAGGGTAATTTTAGTCATGCAAAATGAAAGACTCATTTTCCCCATCATTGCTAGCCCCTTCCACTTACCCTTATCTAAACAGGCTGTAAAAATAAGAATGAGTCACATGCCACAAAATAGATGAATCTCACAGACATAATGATAAATGAAAGAAGCCGTTCAAGAGTACATACTGTGTGATTCCATTTATATCAGGTTAAAGAGCAGGTAAAATGAGCCTATGGTGATACAAGACAGAAGAGTAGTTACCTCTGGAAGAATATAAACTAGGCAGGGGCAAAAGGGAGCTTTCTAGGTGCTAGAAATGTACTATATCTTCATCTGGTTTGTGGTTACATGGACACATACACACACATATATAAATATACACATGTAAACAATTTATAAAGCCGTATACTTACGATTTGTGAATTTTACTCATGTGTACTATACTTCAAAAATTATTAAAAATAAATGTAAAATAAATAAAAGATTCAGAGGCAGTACAAATGATAATAATTGATATAGGTAAGATGATAATGTTAATATACTTACTTCATCTCCCTCATCAATTAATCCTTCAATGGCATTAAAAAGAGAGCCATACGCTCCTACTGTCACAAGGATTTCTTTATTTGGATTGATTTGATTTTGATAAAATTTTTCATATAAGCAGGCTAGAGCTTTCACAAGTGATGGATGACCCTGTTGAATAAAAAAGAGGGAAAAAAATCTTGAATTTGATTATGGGATCTACTTCTTGGAGGTACTCTGGATCTAAAATGAAAGAATTTTTAAAATTTAGGTTTTATGTTTATAATTATCCAAGGAAAATTTGTATTTTTTAACGGAAATTAAAAAAAACATTTTTCACTACTTTCAGAGGATTCCTACATGAAGGATCAGGAAAATTTGCTAATGACTAAGAAAAAAAAAACCCTAGTAAACAATTGGTTTTGGAATTTAAAATTCCAATGTATTTGTTTTGATAAAAATTGTCTTCAGTACCAAATATATCTTTGACAGTACATTTTTTGACAGCAATCAAATCACATTCAATTATTTTTGACAGTAATTAAATTATATTGGATAGAGTTGGACTTTTTTCCCAGTTAAAATAAGAAAACCTGCATTGTCTATATATCCTGACTCTGTTCTTCCATGTCACCAAAGAGAAGGCTATTATGCCAACCAACGGATTATGGAGAGAGGGCAAAAACAAATTCCCCAAAGAAACGCACATTAATGCTCATGTGAGAGTTATGTTAGGAGGAAGTAGGACATTCTTCACCACATGAGAGCCAAGAGGGGAGGAGTCATCCAAGCAAACAACAACATTCACCAGAGGAATGAAGGGGACTGTAAATGCACAAACTCTGAGACATGTAAGGAGTTTTTGTTTTTTTTTAAGATTTTATTTATTTATTTGTCAGAGAGAGAGAGGGCGCAGGGAGGGGCAGAGGGAGAAGCAGGCTCCGCACTGAGCAAGGAGCCCGATGTGGGACTTGATCCCAGGACCCCAGGATCATGACCTGAGCCGAAGGCAGACGCTTAACTGACGGAGCCACCCAGGCGTCCCTGTAGGGATTCTTAACTCCTTCATTCGCTCTTTCTCGATTCTTCTCTTCTTCTATGTTCTCTGCGCTTGTCTCCTTCTCCTTCTTTTCCTTCCCTTTTCCCCTCCTTGTCTTATTTGGTATTGAAGTCAGTATGTCTTATTGCTTATTTTTTCCTAGCATGTAGCTCCTTTTTTTGCTTTTGGAGAACCACCTTGATTTTCTGTCAGTTGCAAGTGAGAGTCCAAGTGCAGGGCACCTAGGACTCTGGAGTAATAAACTGGGTCAGGATACAGGACAAGAGGGAGGCTGGTAGGATATACCCCAGGTTTATGAAGTAAAATAGCCTTTGGTCATGTTAAGTTATCCATCCCAGCTCATACGAAAAGGAGGCATTTTTTTTGTTTTTTGTTAAAGATACTTTTGTTGTCACCTTTGACAGAATGTTGGCTAGTATGTCACAGTGCCTCACCCAATTAAAATTAACAAAAACAAAGCTGTAGTATATTTTTCATATTTTGAAATTAGCAGATATTATAATATTAGAGAAACTGGGTATAATTACTAATGGGGGGGTGACAGAACACAGCCAGTAAACTAAAAAATAATAGCAAGGGAAAAAGACTACTTAAATTCAAGCTCCAAAAAAATACACAGAATTTGTGAAAAGAGCAGAGAAGATTGTCACCACTCCTGGAAATCCAAAATTTCCTTTGAATTTCATTTTAATAACAGGTCTAACAAATTCTAGCAACGGATGATCTGAAAGCAACCATAAACACTATACATGTTTTCTCAGAATAATAATGGTCTGTGTTTTTTTAAAAATTTTAATTACAAAAATAATGCATTCTTCATATAATAATTAAAACTAGGCAAAGTTGTGTTAAAAAGAATTATGATCTCTCCTCAACAACACTTCCTTCACATCTCCCTAAGGTGACCAATGTCTTCTACAGCCTGATGACAGTGCAATACCATCCCCTGTGCTTATTCCAATATAAAAACACATATATACATATACTCAAATATATTTACAAAAACTGGAAAATATTTAAAGAATGGGCATAGGCTACAGCAAAGGAAACAATCAACAAAACTAAAAGGCAATCTACAGAATGGGAGAAGATATTCGCAAATGACATAGCAGATAAAGGGCTAGTATCTAGAATCTATAAAGAATGTATCAAACTCAATACACAAAAAACAAAAAATCCAGTCAAGAAATGGACATAAGGCATGAGCAGACATTTCTCCAAAGACATACAGATGGCCAACAGACACATGAAAAAATGCTCAACATCACTCATCATCAGGGAAATACAAATCAAAACCACAATGTGATATCACCTCAACCTGTCAGAATGGCTAAAATTAACAAGTCAGGAAATGACAGATGTTGGCAAGGATGTGGAGAAAGGGGAACCCTCTTACACTGTTGGTGGGAATGCAAACTGGGGCAGCCACTCTGGAAAGCAGTATGGAGGTTCCACAAAGAGTTAAAAATAGAACTACCCGGGGCACCTCGGTGGCTCAGTCAGTTAAACCTCTGCCATCAGCTCAGGTCATGATCCCAGAGTCCTGGGATCGAGCCCTGCGTCAGGCTCTCTGCTCAGCAGGGAAGGCTGATTTTATCTCTCCCTCTGCCTGAGGCTCCCCCTGCTTGTGCTCTCTCTGTCAAAAAAATAAATAAAAATCTTTAAAAAAAAAGAAAAAAACTACCCTGTGATCCAGCAATTGCACTACTAGGTATTTATCCAAAAGATACAAAAGTGCTGATTCAAAGGGGTACTTGCACCCCAATGTTTATAGCAGCAATGTCCACAATAGCCAAAATATGGAAAGAGCCCAAATGAATGGATAAAGAAGATGTGATATACATATATATATACATATACACACATATATACTAATTCAAAAGAAATAGGCACCCTATGTTTGTAGCAGCGTTATTTACAATAGCCAGACTGTGGAAGCAGCCCAAGTGTCCATCGAGAGATGAATGGATAAAGAAGATGTGGTGTATATATATTTATGTGTATATATACAATGGACTACTACTCAGCCATCAAAAGAATGAAACCTTGCCATTTGCGACAACATGGATGAGGCTAGAGAGTATAATGCTAAGTGAAATAAGTCAGTCAGAGAAAGACAAATAGTATACGCTTTCACTCATATGTGGAATCTAAGAAACAAAACAAACAAAGGAAAAAAGAGAGAGACAAACTGAAAAACAGACTCTTAACTACATAGAGAACAAACGGGTGGTTAGCAGAGGGGAGGTGGGCGGGAAGATGGGTGAAATAGGTGACAGGGATTAAGAGTACACATCATGATGTGCACCGAGTAATGTGTAGAATTGCTGCATCGCAATATTGTACACCTGAAACTAATATAACACTGTACGTTAACCATACTGGAATTAAAAAAAAAAAAAAACCTGGAAAAAAAAGAGAGAAGATTCTCCCTCCCTCGTTGCCATCAGACCCTATAAGTAAAGGAAAGACCAAGATAAGACTGTGGAGGGGTTAGAAGTTGGGGACGGCTCCTTCTAGGAGGTAAGGGCAAGGGTGGTGGTCCCTCTGATTATTAGGTTGGGACAGCTGGTCCCAGAAAGCCAATTACACAGAAGTGACAGGAGTACATTCACACAAAATACAATATAAAATACAAGTTCATGCCCCACATGGTCTTCATATACTTACAAAGCCTCGTGTATACTGGTTCAGGCTATCAATTGCTGCAATTTCCGATAATTTCTCCTTTACATATATAGGAGGGGATATATCTGGAAGGCCTTGACCAAGATTCACAACAGAGGGGTCTGCAGCCAACTTTGTAAATTCAGTCCTAAAATTAAAAAAAATACTAATAAGTACCATAATTACAAAGTTAGCGTTTTATACCTCATGATCTTAACATAAAACTGAAAAACTAAGACCTAGTTTAGTCTTACAAATAAAAAAAAAAATGAGTTCCCAAAAAAACTTTACCACTTACGAAATGACTTTGTCTAATTAAATGATGGCTGAACTAATGAACTTAAAGTTTCTTACAAATCTCAATTTCTTGATACCCAACTAAGAATACCAAAATGTGTAGGAAAAAAGCATCACCAAATTATTGTTGTTTATTCCAAGGTACTCACCACACATTACTATCAAGGCCTTCAATTCGTTTTGCATTGATGATTTTCAAAGACATCTTCTGAAACATACAAATTGAAATTGAAAGATTTTTTAAAATTTCTTTAATCAACAAAAAAGCCAGAAAATCACGGATAGCTCTACCATTTCCCTACTGTTGCCATGGAAAAAAGCAGTACCATAACGACAAATGCCAGACCCCAAAATACAAAATTCTGAAGTGCAATCATCTCCCACCTACTGCCCTAAGGAATGCTTTCTCTTATGATCCTTAGATGATTATCTTCTCACAAAGAAACAAAAATATCACCCTCGCCTAAAAAAATAAACCAATTTGAGGGCCTGAAACGTACTGAAGAGAACAATAATGATACTAAAAAAAAAGTCAGTTTAAAAAAAATACCTTGAGTCATTCTCTGAAGATCATTTTCGGTAAGATGGACCGACAGTTGCACGAGTACACGCCTTGGATGGCATACAGGAAGGAAGCACTCAACAAATGGTTTTAAAACTACGCAATAGAGAGCCCCAGATCATGACAGCTCACATTAATGAGTCCTGAGCATATAGCAGGCACTGTTCTAAGTGTTGTACATAAGTAAGTCATTTCATAGTCACAACAACCCTACATAATGGTCCTCTTATTACCCCTAATTTCTGTAGGAGCAAAGCGAGATACAGAGGATTAGATTACAGAACTTTACACATCTGCCCACGTTGACAGAAGCTAGTAACATTTAAACCCAAACAGATTCAACTCAGGTTTTGAACCCAGGCAGTTTGACTCCAGAATACATACTCAGATTTCTTTCCTTTTTTCCTTTTTTAGATTTTATTTATTTTTAGAGCGAGAGCATGAGCAGGGGAAGGAGCAGAGGGAGGGGGAGAGAGAGAGAGAGAGAGAATGTCAAGGAGACTCCAAGTTGAGCGCAGACCCCAAAGCAGGGCTTGATCCCACAACCTGAGATCCCACAACCCTGAGATCAGGACCCGAGCTGAAATCAAGTGTTGGACACAACCGACTGAGCCACCCAGGCACCCCCTGATCTATTTCTATATACTGTCTTTTATGTAACATGACCTTATAAAAAATATTACCAGAATGCTGCCTCCTAAAAAAAAGTGTACTAGACATTTAGATCAGGTCTCCTTATATCAAGCAAGCTAGGGCTATGGTAGAAAAATATTAAAAGTTAAAATTATGGTACAGCATACAATTTCTTAGTTCTCTAGATTTTAAAGTTAAGTTTATACTCTCTCCCCAAAGCACTAAATTAGTGTTGAGTTCACTGTTAACAAGCTGCTAGGGGAAAAAAATGATTGGCAGCATTTTTATAAAGATTTTCCTAATAGAATATTAAAGCAATTTTAATTCGATCTGGGAGGAAGATAATGATAATGGTTATTAAATAGACCATTGTTCTCATTCTATTCCAACAATGGAGCCAAGAAAAATATTTTTTTACTCTCATATTTTTTAATCTTTGAAACTCCAGTGAAGTAAATCACATGCAAATTCTCCAGAGGTTAAGGTGCCTTCCAGAATAGCATTATGATTAAGTACCCACCTGAACATGATGCTATTCTAGAAACTACAATTATAAAACTATAAAGTCCCAGAATGATAGACAGAAAAGATATTTTAACAATTGTCTTTTGCCATTAAAATGTTTAAAACTTAATGATTCATTTAGCAAGTGGCTGCAAACACAAAGTACAAATTCATATATAAACAAGTGAGAAAAGTCTGCAGCAGATAATTTAGACACAAAGTCCAATTTTACTTAAAATATTTAGATCATTGAAGGCTTTTTTATTTTATTTCCAGATTTAATTTTAAAATCTGTGTCCAGAACAGCCTCTCTCTCACAACCTCCCTGCCTCTGCTCCTTCCCACCTCTATGCCTCAACCATTTTAATATTTGAAATATTCCATTTTACTTCTGTAGCTTCACATATGATCATTCCTCTACCTTAGTGGTCTTTCTACACCAGTGTTTCCCAACCTTTTTTTCATCACTGCCCCCATAAGGAGACCTTTTAGATATTTCTTCTAATCATCTCCCCTACTGCCCCATAAATTAAGGAGTTTTGTCAGATAGAGCTGAGGTTTACAAGGTCACAAAACATTGTAATAGCTATGGTTGGTTTCACCTGCCAAGCACCAATTTTCTCCCCTTGAGAGCAATAATGCCCCTGTTGAGAATGAATATTCTATACTTAATTCGATCCCCACTCCCCACCACCCTGTCTCTGCACTTGGCTAACTCCTAATACACTTGCCACTTTCAGTTCTCAAGTTAGACTTCATTTCCTCCAGAGAGTGTTTCCTGATTCCTAGGTCAAGGTTATATGTTCTTCCTACGTACTCCTATTACATGGAGTACTTTCCAGCATTTACTATATAACACTGTAATTTTCCTGTTTATTTATCTATATCCTTCCTTACACTGTAAACCCTGAGGATTAGTTCTAGCTTGTTCACTGGTATGTGTCTGTATTACTCAGGTTTCTCCACAGAAACAGAACCAATACAGGATGTGCATATATATATATAGTGATTCAAGGAATTGGCTCGTGGGACTTGCACAGGCTAGCAAGTTTGAAATCTGCAGAGCAGTCTGGCAGTCTGAAGGCAGAATTCCCTCTTCCTGGGGGGAAGCTTAGATTTTTCTCTTAAGGCCTTCAACTGAGTGGATCAGGTCCACCCATATTCTATAGAGGGCAATTTACTTAAAATCTACTGATTTCAATGTTAATCTCATTTGGAAAACACCTTCAGAGACATCTACACTGATATTTGAACAAATATGTGAGTTCCTTGGCCAAGCCAAGTTGACATAAAATTAACTATCACAGTGTCCAACATGTAGAACTATGCTCAGCACATAGTAATTTTTCAACAAATATCTGATGGATGAATGCAAAAATCTACACAGTAGAAGTAAACCTATGGTATCAGCTTCAGTTAGGTACTTATTGTATCAGTCAGCTTAAATTAATTTATGCTTCAGTAACAAATGACCCCAAAGTCTTGGCGGCTTAAAATCATAAAGGTTTCTTCTTCATTCTACAAACCAACCGAGGGTCAGCTGCTGCTTTGTTCCATGTCACTGTCACTCTGAGACATGAGCTGATGAAATAGCTTCTTTTTGGAATACTGTTAGTTTCATAGCAGAGGGAAAAAAATTTAATTTCTGCTTAGATGTGCACATACCACTTCTACTCAAATTGTATTGTACAAGGCAATTCATTGCTATGGCTAATACCAACATGGCAGAAATGAAGTCTGGAGGTACAATGACTGTTGTGGGTTGAATTGTGTAAACCCCCCCCCATTCATATTGAGGCCCTACCACCCAGTACCTCAGAATGTGACCTTATTTGGAAATAGGTTCATTGCAGATGTAATTTGCTAAATTAAGGTCATGGGTTGTGGGGAGGATAATCTGATGACAGTGTCCTTATAAAAAGGGTGAATTTGGAGACAGTCTGGTATATAGGAAGAATGTCACATGAAAATGAAAGTGATATGTTTGAAAGTCAGGGAATGCTAGCAATTGACAGCAAACCACCAGAAACTAGGGGAAAAGCATGAACTGACTCTTTCTCACATCATACAGAAGAAACCAACCCTGGTACACTTTGCTCTTGGGCTTTTAGCCTACCAAACTGTGAGCTAACACAGTTTTGTTGCTTTAGCCACTCAGTTTGTCGCACTCTGTTAAGGCAGCCAGAGGAAATTAATACAGTGATGAATATTTACAAGATACCCAACAGTGTCTAAAAACATCAAGATTCAGCAGTAGATGCAAATGCTCACTATATAAGAATTACTGTCCAGAGTAGATCCAGTCTTATGAAATGAAAATAAACCTGGAATCTCATGGGAAATTAAGTATGAGCCTCACGTGTGTGATGGGAAATCTACAGGGCCTATATAATTTCTGGACCAGCTACTCCATGAGCTTGTTTCTGCTCCCAAGTAAATTAATACCTGGTATACATAATATTGCATTGCTATGTTATAAACACAAAGATGCTAGTGAAATAATAAGCAGCATCTTTTTTTGTCCACTTGAGGCTGTAAGGTGCAGTTCTGCAGAATCACCACTAGGTGCCACTCTTGGCAGAGATGAGAAAAAGCTTGCTGCTAATTCTCTCTAAAATGGTTACTGCAATGGTGTTGGCACAAGGAAAATTTGGAAAGAAGAAAAAATATTACCCATTATCCTAAGACTCTAGCATACTAAAGTTTTGGGGACTCTGCCTGTAAGACTGCTGCTTTTAGGTCAGATAGGATAGGTGTAGAAAAAGTCTTCCCAAATGATGGGTTAAAGCTGGGGAAGCTGAGGCTGTTAGTATCTATGAAGCTGAGTCAATGAGTCTATGCACTGAGTCAAGCGTAAAAAGATAAAGAGTGCAAGAAAAGGTCAGAAACAGAAATAAAGCTGATGGTTAGAGAGAGGTGAAGACAATAATCAGACATGAGAAACAGACCCCAGTACTTCAAGACTAGGCTGGAGCAGAAAGCAACAATATGATGGGGACCCCTCTAATGTGGTGTCTGGCTGCTGGGGCAGCCAAAATATCCATTATCTTTCAGATCTATGTTGCAATCACATGTAATTTTTTAAATATTTGCCTTTTCTTTTAAGAGAGTGTCTTAAACATTTTATAAATTTTCTCAGTCATAAAATTTTCACTTTTGATTAGCAGATATTATTTCAGGTTCTTTACTCATTCATTCCCTATCGTTTGGGCATTTGTTATTCCCAATGTTTTGCAATTATAGGTAGTGTGTTTCTACTGTGCATTTAATTACAGGGTTCCTATTCTGTTTCCTTCAGTTTTAAAGTTTGATGTGGAGGGGAATGCTCTACTATAACACAGATGAAATATCATCAATATATAGTGATCTAGTTCCAGCAAACTAAACACAAAACTTTTTATTTACTTTTATGGAAAATGTAAGGTATAAAATTTGATGTTCCAGCAACCACAGTGATGACACTTAGTATTATTTCCCTTCATTCCTCAGCACTTACTTCCTAAATGTCTTTTTTAAAAATATTTTTTAAATATTATTGATTGGAGAGAGAAAGAGACAGATAGCGAGAGAGAGCACCAGTAAGGAGGAGAGGGATAGGCAGGTTCCCTGCAAGCAGGGAGCTGGATGTGGGGCTCAATCCCAGAACCCTGAGATCATGACCTGAGCTGAAGGCAGATGCTTAACTGAGTCATCCAGGCACCCTTGTCTTTTTTTTTTTTTTAATACAGATCTATTTTAAAAAGAAATTTTGCAGGCCCCTGGGTGGTACAGTCGGTTAGATGTCCAACTCTTGGTTTCAGCTGGGTCATGATCTATGGGGTTGTGAGATCAAGCCCCACATCAGGCTCCAAGCTCCATGAGGAGTCTGCTAAGGGTTTCTCTCTCCCTCTCCCTCTGCTCCTCCCCGTGCTTGCTCTCTGGTGCTCTTTCTCTCTCTCTCTAAAATAAATAAATCTTTAAAAAAAATAAAAAGAAATTTTGAACATAATTGCATAATTTATTGCATAATAAATTGCATAATTTATTGACACTTTACCAGTTTGAGTTTGCCATAAAGTTGATTGTTCCCTAAACTGACTAAGCAGAAACTTTGTTATATTCTTTCCTAGCTTTGAGGCTGAGAAACACATCAGTGCATAGTAGCTATATTACTCAGCTCTCTTTGCTGCACAGACAGAAACTCAATCAAAAACAGTTTCAGCAAAAAGGGGAATTTATTAGAAAGTTCGTGTCACTATGATAAGGAAAGAAGTGTGGCCAGGCTTACAGGTAACTGAAGCCAGAAAACTGAACCTCACCAGGGCTCTGCTTCATCCACATTTCTATCCAATCTCAGTCTGCTTTTCTCCACAGGAGACAAAAACACAGTCACACCTCCCAGTTTCACCACCAGAGGGACTGAGAGTTGTTTTCTCTACTCCAATTTTGAAAATTCTAAAGAAGGGCTCTGAATGGCCTAGCCTTGGCTAATAAACTGTAGCATTTCCCCAACAATTTAAAAAGTACTATATAAGTATGGTTGTTAAGATCATGATGAAAAAACATTAGCAAAAGCAGTGTAGAGCAAGATCATGAGAGGTGTAGTGACATAGTTGAACGTTGATGCCCCTTTTTTGGATGTCTTTTTAATGTGCTCACTACCTGATCAAGTAATGGTACAGACCTGACTCCACAATCCCTTGGTTCTTCCAGGTGTGCTCCCTGAGCCAGAACCTGTCACTACCCCTGCAGAGTACCTCTATAACACATCAGCTTCTATTGAAAAACATAGGTGGAATGGGGAAAAGAGCATTTTCTGGAGAAATAGGAGTTGATGATGTTCTTGAAAGGCGGGAGGGGTCTCAGGCTACGGCAGTCCATCTAAATGGGAAGTTCATAGGGAATCTGTAGCAGAGCTAAAGATACGGAGCTGAAGCTTCTACTGTTGGAACAGAGAGCCAGGGGAAAGAGCTGGCTATAGAACCAAATTCTAAGGCAGGGGTGAAGTTAAGTTTCCTCTTATACGCCGACTGATACATTGTTAGTGACTGCAATCTCATGTCTCCTTTACATTCTAACTACACTGGATTTCATTCATTCATGCAATGAATATTTATTGAATATGTATTGTGCACAAGGTATTCTTCGGTGTGGGATAGATCAGTGAGCAAAACAAACCAAGATTCTCTATTCTCACTGAGCCCTTCTTCTTTCTATACCTTAAACACACCTGGCTTGTTTCTATTATATATTATATTACTCTATATAGTTATTCACCTCTCCATTTCAGGAGTGACTCTGAGATTGGCCATGTGATTTGCTCTGGTCAATGGAGTGTGAGTGGATGTGACCTATACTATATCTAAGTAGCTGCAAATGCTTTTGCATGGTTACGGCTCATACTCATACTTCTCTACTATGAGAAGACCATGTCTCAGAGAGGGGCTACTCCTTTAGCCTCAATCCTGGAATAAAAAGACACAGAATGGAGTTACAACCTGGAGCAAAGCCACTACTGATTTGTAGCCTACATAAAAATGGGTGAGAATGAAAGTTTAGTGACCCAAGAAGGTAAGATTTTGTGGGTTCTGGTACTGCAGCAAAGTTGCTGATATAAAAGCCTTTGCAATTGCTGTGTGCTCTGCCTGGAATGCCCTTCTTTTAGGCCCAGATTCTCCTCTCCACCTCACCTCGCCCTGCCTTTGTTTCCTTGGGTGAATGCTAGAGCAGCAATGGCTGCCTCCTCCACTTGGAAACTGGTGTGTAGCAAGGCATCTGTGTGTGTGTGTGTGTGTGTGTGCGTGTGCGTGCGCGTGTGTGTGTGTACATGTGGTCGGAACTCATGGTGCCTTGGAGGAGATGAAAATGAGTTTTCCCTACTATATAAATAAATATTTGTATGGTTAAACACACACACACACACACACACACACACGCACACACACACACATATTAAAATATACCCTCCTCAGAGAGGGCTTCTAAAACTATGCCTTAATATTACTCATCGCTCTCTCCTACCAGCCCCACCAAAAATTTTAGCATGTTTCTCTATTTAATTTTCTTATGACGTTCACCATTTGAAATTATTATTTCTTAATTATCTATCTTGTTCACTAAAATGAAAACCTCAGACAACAAGGACTTATCTTGCTCAGTGCTGTATCTCTGGTATCTAAAATGGTGTTTGGCAGGTTGTATTTACAAGTATTTTCTGAACACATGAATGAAATCCCACCTCTTTTTAACTAGCCTCATTTTTAATGCCCATTTCAAGGGCATCCTCCCTCTAACCTATCACCCAGTGCTACAGAGCTATGCACTTAAAACAGATGATGGGCTACCACTTCTCTCTAAAAATCTTCAGCGACTCTCCTCAAACTATGGAATGTGGTTCAAATTCAAACCTGGTATTCAAGGCCCTTAATCTATTTCCAGCTTTCTCTCCCACCACGCTATCCCCTCACATACAGTGATTCAGTGATTCAACAGCTCAGGGCCACTTGCCATTCTCTAATTACACTCATGGTGTTTCTGTTTCCCTTTTTTTTTTTTTTTTTTAATTTTAGGAGAGAGAGAAGGAGAAAGAGGGCACACACACGAGAGAGAGAGCAGGGGGAGGGACAGATGGAGAGAGTCTCAAGCAGACTCCATGCTGAGCATGGAGCCCAACAAAGGGGATCTCATGACCACAAGATCACGACCTGAGCCAAAATCAAGAATCGAATGCCTAACCAACTGAGCTACCCAGGCGTCCCAGAGAGAATCTTAAGCAGGCTCCATGCCCAGTGTGCAGAGCCCAACACAGGGCTCAATCCCATGACCCTGAGATTATGACCTGAGCTGAAATCAAGAGTCAGACACTTAACTGACTGAGCCGCTGAGGCACCCCTGTCTCCCATGCTTTTATTCAAATTCTTTCCCCGTTTGATGTGATCTTCTCCATAATCCCCACTGTGGAAGGCTCAGAAATGACCTCCCAAAAGATGTTCACATCTTAACCCTTGGAAATTGTGACTATTGCCTTATATGGCAATATATATCCTTATGTCCTTGCAGATGTGATTAAATTAAGGGTCTTGAGTTGGTCTTGATTATTTTTGGGTTTTCCAGGTGGGCCCTAAATATAATCACAGATATCTTTAAAAGGAAGCAGAAGGAGTTTATACACATACAGAGGAAAAGGCCATGTGAAGATAGAGCAGAGGGCAATCTGAAGATGCTGGCCTTGAAGATTAGGCTGACATGACCATAAGCCAAGGAGTACCAGTAGCCACCAGAAGCTGGACAAAGTAAGGAACAGATTTCCTTACTGGAAGGAGTGTGGCTCTGCTGAAACCTTCATTTTGGCCCAGTGATCCTGATCTTGAATTCTCATCTCCAAAGCTGAGAATAAATTTCTGTGTTATTAAGACATCAAGTTTGTGGTAATTTTAATTTCCTATGGCTGTAGTGGCCATAGGAAACTATTAAACATAATCTACCTGACAACATATAGATGGTGATTAAAGACATTAAGAATGTAATTAAAGAAAATTACTAAACCCTTCCAAATCCACATTTCCTTAGCTGTAAATTGGAGATAAAAATAGTATTTACAAAATAGGACAGCTAGAAGGATTAAATGGCACATCATGTAAAGCACATAGTGCAGGGGCACATGGTAAACACTCAAAAAACGTTTATTATTATTTTTCCTTGACTTAAAAAAAAACTATGAAATCTATTATGATTTTGTAGAAAATGAGAGTATGCCACCCTGAAATATGCCACTTTGACATAAGGACCATTTTGGGCTAAAGGCAACTGAGAAGAAGCAGATGCAAGAAAAACTCTCTGCCCTCCCCTCTCTACCAGGATAGGCAAGACAATCACCAGAGACAATTCTAGACTTTTATCAGCTGAAATAGCACCAGAGGAATCTATGTAAAAACCCTAATTAAAACTACCCTTATTTTCCATTCCTTAGCCTCTTTTCCTTTGTTTTGTCACTTCTCTATAAATTTACTGTTCTTTCTCAAGATGCTATCCAAGCCCAAGTTCTAACCACCCTTTGAGTTAGTTATTCATCACTGAACTCTTCTGTGTGTATGTACAATGCATATGTTAATTATGTTTGTTTTACTCTTGTTGATCTGTCTTTTGTAAATCTAATTTGCAGGGTCTCAGTCGGAAAACCTAGGAGGGTGGATGATAGAGTTATATTTTTCCTCCCCTACAATATCATTCAGTGGGCTCACAAATCTTAAATAGTTACCAGGTGAGCCACAGAATGGGAGAAAGTATTACAACACATATCTTACAAAGACTATTATTCGGAATACATAAAGAACTTTTACAACTCAACAGGAAGGCAAATAAGGTTTGACAACCACTTTGTAGAAGATACAAGAATGGCCAAAAGCACATAAGAGATCTTCAATGTCATTAGTCATTAGGAAAATGCAAAATAAAACCACAGTAAGGTACTACTAGATACCCATCAGAATGGCTAAAATTGTAGATACTGAGTGTTGGTAAGGATGCGGAGTAGCTAGAACTCATACAACCCTAGTGGGAATGTAAAATGGTACAACGACTGTGGAAAGCTGCTTAGCTTAAAAATTAAACATAAATGTAGCATACAACCTAACCATTCCGCTGTTAGGTATTAAGAGAAATGAAAACATATGGCTACACAATGACTTGTACACAAATGTTCATAATAGTTTTATTCACAATAGCAAAACATTGGAAACAATCTATAAGTCCATTAACAGGTAAAGGGGTAAACAAATGATGGTAGATCCATATAATGGCATATTATTCAGAGATAAAAAGGAATGAACTACTGATGCATCACAACATGCATAAATTTAAAAATCATTATGCATGTGAAAAAATGATAAAATGGTACATTCTATACAATCCAATTAATATAATAATTTATAGATTATTTTTAAAATTTATTTATTTATTTAGAGAACGTGTGTGTGAGTGGGTGTGGGAGGGGCAGAGGGAGAGAGAGAGAGTCTTAAGCTCTATGCTCAGGGCATAGCTGGACGCAGCACTCGATTTCATAACCCTGACATCATAATTCGAGCCAAAATCAAGAGTCAGAGGCTTAACTGACTGAGCTACCCACATAACCCTAAAATAATAATTTTTTAAAAAGCAAATTAATCTATGGAGCCAGAGCAAATCAAGAGTGAAGGATGGACTGCAAAGGAATGTGAGGATCTTTTAGGGGTGATGAGCATGTTCTGTATGTTGATTTTAGCAATGGTTTCATAATACATATATCTTTAAATAATCAGTGAGTTTTACATTCTAAATGGATGTTGTTTATTGTATTGATAAAGCTGATTTTAAAAAGCTGCCAGAGTAGTGTCTTATAAAACTAAAGATACTATTTCTATATAATCCAGCAATCACTCTCCTTGGTATTTACACAAAGGAGTGGAAAATTATGGTCATAAAAAATCCTGTGTGTGAATATCTATAGCAGCTTTATTTATAATTGCCAGAACTTGGAAGCAACCAAGATATCCTTCATTAAGTGAATGGATAAACTGTGATACAACCAGACAACAGAATATTATTCAGTGCTAAAAAAAATAAAAATGAGCTATTCAGCAAAGAGACAACACATGGGGGAACCTTAAAGCTAAAATCATGAAGACAGTAAAAAGATCAATGGTTTCCAGGGCTTGGGAGAGGGAAAGAGGGATAAACAGGCAGAAGACAGGATTTCTAAGACTGAAACTATTCTGCAAGATACCATAAAGGTGCATTTGTGTCATTATACATTGTCAAAAATCCATAGAATGTACAATAATACTAGGAGTGAACCCTAATATAAACTATGGACATTGGGTAACGATGTGTCAATGCAGGTTCATCGACTGGAACAAATGCATCACTGTGGTGGTGGATACAATACAAAGGGAGGCTATGTGTGTGGGAGGGCAGGGAATATATGGGAATTCTCTAGTTCCTGCTCAGTTTTGCTCTGAACCTACCTATAAAGCTCTAAAAAACAGAGATCTATTAAAAAATGTTAAAAATAATTTAAAAAATAAGGTTCCAGAGCATTCTGAAATCATGTCTTCTCTCTCTCTTTGGACAAAATGCTCCTCAGGCAAGCAGCCATTAACAGTTATCTCATAGATTTTGATGTCTTCCAAGTTATGACTATACGTACATTCCAAAAAACCAGACAAATCAGTCTTTTGCCACTAGATGGCACAGAATATTCCTGCAGTGGTAGAAGAACCAAAAGTAAAACTCAGAAGTGGAAACATAGAGCAGGGACCTATAACTTAAGATATACAAGGGGAAAAACTATATAAAAATCCAACTTATAACTCAAAGGCACACATATTTAACCAGAACTTTTAAGCAACATATATAGCTGTTTCATTTTATAATTACTTGTGTCTGATATGCTGTAGCTATTTGATATTTGTTGACTAAACAAGTAAGTGAAAGGGAAGGAATCTCGATCCTTTCTGAGAAACAGTATGTTGCAGAAAAAATGGGTTCTTTAGTGGAGAATACACAGTGGCTACAGCACACCCTTAGAGGGCTAATTCTAGCAGAGCTAAAATTGGTCTTTGACATATTTTGCACCTTTGCAGACTGAAGGTAACTGACAGACATGCAAACTCTGGTTCTAGAATTTTGATTTACTTCCCTCCATCCAGTGGAAAAATGGGTTTTGCCTTCATTTGCAACTCAATTCCTTTATTACATATAAATTTATACTTTTTGACTTTCCTTTGAACTGGTTATAACTTGTTTTGTTCCCTCATATGAATAAAAAATCTTTAATACATATTCATTTTTACATTTGTATGAGTCATGATTTTGCCCTTTTCTGAAAATTCCCTTTCAACGATACCTGTAGAGAAACAAGTTTACTGGAAACAAGACAAACCTGGGAGCTGACAGAATAAATATACGGTTGGAATGCCAAAAAATGGGACTCGGGTCAAAAAAAAAAGGCCTGATTTATTCTCTTTGAAAACTAGGTCCAAGCCAAGAT
Organism: Eumetopias jubatus; assembly: GCF_037043125.1. Taxonomy (NCBI): domain Eukaryota; kingdom Metazoa; phylum Chordata; class Mammalia; order Carnivora; family Otariidae; genus Eumetopias; species Eumetopias jubatus. The sequence continues at coordinate 32,713,902 of NW_028274810.1, read as the reverse complement.
CCTGTGTGAGTTTACTGACCCCCCTATACTCACAGGGGTGAGCCCTTTTGCCTGTCTAGACTATAGAATCCCATCCCCCAAGCCCCTAAATTTAGAGTAGGAATGGACGGAGTCAGGCTAAACTAATCCGGACAACTCTTAGAAATTTGGATTTGAGACTGAGCAAGAGCTCTTGGGTTTTTACTGTGTAACCTGTACCAGGAAGATACATAAAGCTAGATCTGAGGCCCTGCCAAGCTGTGGTATATGGCTATATTCAATTAAAATTTCCAAGCTTAATACAAAGAGCTTTCAAGCCAGGCAGATCTTACTTTGAAATCAACCATCAAAACTACTAGCTGTGCGAAGTAGCAGGTTACATGACTTCTCTGAAACTCAGTTTCCTCACTTTTTAATAAGGAAAATGAATGTGTAGCCCATGCAATTACTATGATGATTAAGTAAGTTAAATCCATGCTGGAAAACATACCATATACTTAACACCTAGTGTCCACTTAGAAAATGGAAAAGATTCTCTTAGATACAAAAAGGATGAGTGACTTTACACCAAATAGGGTAAAGAGACTTGGGTGTGTACTAACTGTACGATAGACAGTATGTTAACATCAAAAAAAGAGAGCTGTGATTTCTTTAGGGAAGGACAGACTGAAGGAGAAGGGAAAGTTTTTGTTTGAGCTGCTATAAAAGAAATGTTTTTGTGCTTTTCTGATGGGCATGTAAATTTTAGAAGATGCTTTAAAAAAAAATTAATAGACCTATTTTTTTTTAAGTAGGCTCCACACCCAGCATGGAGCTCAAAATGGGGCCCAAACTCACAACCCTGAGACGAAGACCCGAGCTGAAATCAAGAGCTGGATGCTTAACCGACTGAGCCACGCTGGTGCCCCAGACCTATATTTTAGAGTAGTTTTAGGCTCACAGCAAAACTGAGTAGAAAGTACAGGGTTCCCATAGCCCCCCACTTGCTATCTCCACCAATAACATCCCCCATCAGAGTGGTACATTTGTTACAACTGATGAACCAATGCTGACACATTATCACACAGAGTCCAGTTTATCTTAGGGTTCCTTCTAACTGTTGTAAATTCCCTGGCTTTTGACAAATGTGTAACATGCGTCCGTTATGGCATCATACAGAATAGCTTCCTCGAGAAATCCTATTTAGGAAGGCTATTTTGAGGAGAAGCAGACACCACATCATTAATGAAAGCAAAGCAGAAAACCAGTGGGCTACAAAACTGCAGTCTGAATGACTAAATCTAAAATGAGGTTAGTCTAACCAAGGGTCACATGGTGAGGTAGTAGGAGTGGGTGTTCCATGAGACATCTCACCAGCAAGGACTCCGTTCTTCCTTCCTTGCTTCTTCTCTTCCATCTTTCGCTCATCAATCTACTAATTCTTTTCTTTGGCTTTCTGGCACCAAGGAATAATATCAAATTTATATCCCAGTTTCTAAGCCTTTAAGATCTAGGTGCTAAAACAGGGGACAGATAGTGATTTTCATCCTGAGTTCCTCTTCTTTCTTTTCTTGCTGTATAGCAGTAATTCTTTTCTTAATCTTTAAAATATTATTTATTTAAAATTACAGAAGCAATAAAATGTTGTAAAAATAAGCAAGTGATACAGATAAAGTGTAGCCAAGCCCCCACTATAGTCCTTTCCTCAGAGGTAACTTTTATGTAAACAGTTTTCAATGACGTTAATGATGATCTTTCATGTTCTTTACTATTTGTCCTTGAAACAGAAAACTTCTAACAAAAGTTCCTTAATTTGGGGCACCTAGGTGGCTCAGCTGGTTAAGCGTCTGCTTTCGGTTCAGGTCATGATCCCAGGGTCCTGGGATCGAGCCCCACATTGGGCTCCCTGCTCCGCGGAGAGCCTGCTTCTCCCTCTGCCTCTGCCAGCCGCTCTGCCTACTTGTGCTCTCTATCTATCTGTCAAATAAATAAAGAAAGAAAGAAAGAAATCTTAAAAAAAAAAAAGTTCCTTAATTTAATCAAGGTGTCCGAAATTCGATGGGCTACTTCTAGTATTGCCATTGGGAGGATAAAGAGTGCAGCGCCTACAAAAATTCCTATAGATGTAACTAAACTTCTTCCTAAATTGTCTCAATATCCACACAAGGCCTCGAACCAATAAGAGAAGACCTAATCATCCAGGAGTCAGTTATTTCTGTACTTGCCCCTCTAATACTTGAGGGTCTTGCCAGTCTGGAAATCTACTGGGAGGGGATAGCCATTTGTCCAGATCTATTAACAAGACAGTTACCCCCCCTTTCCCAAACATCCTTTTCTTCCAAGTTCCACCTGACTCAAAATGGCTCAGGTGGCGGACCTCTGCTCAGCCTCTTTCAGCATCCCTGGAGATCCAGACGGCCAAGACCTATTTGCCCTGACTTAGAATAATCAGCAATACATCCGGACAAGTTGTATGCTGAGGCCAGGGTCCACGGAGTCCCCTTCTTATTTCTCCCACCTGCTCCACCAAGATATAAGTACCCTCCAGTTCCCCAAATAACCAGCCTTTTTACAACATGTGGATGATCTCTTGCCATGCTGTTACCAACGAGGCATCCATACAAGATTCCATTTATTTGCTACAACAGTTAGCTGAAAAAGGACATAAGGTATCTGAAGGAGAATTACAACCATCTCTGGACATTGTTCATTCCTTAGGTCACAATCTACGTGCTGAAGGGATCCAGCTATCTCCAAAAAGGATTACACCAATCCAGGAATTCCTGAGGCCTATGACAAAGTGACAGCCTCATGGACTTCTGGGTCTAGCTGGCTGTCACAGACTACAGGCTCCTAATTTTTATAGGCTTCCCCACTTTATGGATTTACTCGAATTTGGGTTCCTGAGACTTTTTCCCTGGGAAGATCCACAGGAACAGGCCTTCTAAAACTGAAACAAACCTTAGAAGAGCCACCTGCCCTAGGGTTAACGAACTAGTCACAACCTTTTGCCTTATTTATACATGGAAAAGATAACCAAGCCCTGGGGATGTTCATGTGAGAACACGACAAACAACGGTGCTATTATCCCATGCTACTTGATTTCAGGTGCTCCCACCTACCCCCACCGACAGCTTCAGCTTTAGTCGCTAGAAGCCTCGGCAGAGCTCACCTTTTGGAAGTGATGTAAAGCTGCCTTAACTCTGGATTAACTTAACCTTTCTCTGCAAGTGGACTAGTTTCATGAAGTCCTTCTGCCTTTGCCACCAATCTTCATCTGTTGTAACATTCTTAATCCTGCCACATTATCACCCCTGCCTGATGAAGGTGAGCCCCACGACTGGGAGGGTACTAGCATCCCAATTCATGACACCACACCCCGATCCAAGGCATACCCCTTTGACTAATTCTGATCTAATTTTGTTTATGGATGGGTCATACTGTAAAAATGTAAAAGGAAATTTCCAGGCTGGTCTCGCTGTTACCCCCCCAATATGAACTACCTGGAAAGGGAAATCTCCCACAAGCGAAAACGGCCCAACAAGCAGAGCTCCACACCCTCACCAGACTGTGCTGGCTATCAAAAGGGCAAACTGGTAATATTTATATGCTGGCCGATACGCCATGGGGGTCGTCCATGAATTTGGAATGTTATGGAAACAAAGGGTTTTCTCATGTCCACTGGGACCCCAATCAAAAATGGACAAGTACATGACCTCACTGCTCTTCTATCTTCTGAAGTTGCTGTCTTCAAATATACACACTAAAAGGACTAAGCCTGACTATCAGGGAAATGCCCCAGCTGACTTTCATGCGAAGGCAGCAGCAAGAGAATTTGTAAAGGTTGGGGCACATGTGGGTAAAGTCCATTCTGCTTCCACAAAAACTGACCTCTTGTTGCCAGACTTGCCATCTTAATGTCCTTGTGATGTGGCAACAGTCTGCTCCTGAATCAGAAAAATTAGGATGGGCTGTAATAATGGCTGTAATTTCAATGAACAGCCAGGGATATGGGAAGCCCAAGATGGCCCCTTGGTTCTTTCCAACCCCTTGGCAAATTCTATTTTTTGATTTTTACATTCCTTCACCCACCATGGTGTGTTTAAAATAACTCAAATTATAAATAAAGTCTCCCACTAGGGGAGACTTCTACAAGACTGAAAAAAAAAACAGTTTACTGTCAGTGTCTAACCTATCAGGTCCATAGTTCTGGAAAACCTATTTTTGTTCCCAGACACCTCAAACCTCCTTCCTCTGGACCTTTTGAAAACCTGCAGCTGGACTTTATTCATTTGCCACCATTCTTGGATTATCAATATGTTCCTGTTATTGTTTGTATGTTTTCCAGCTGGCTAAAGTTTTTCCCTGCTGCAAGGCTAATGCCCTCACCGTGGCACAGAAACTGTTAGAAAACATGTTTCCCACTTGGGTATACCTTCCATAATTTCTAGTAATCAAGGTACCCACTTCACTGGGAAAATCATACAAGCTTTAATAAAGGCCTTACAAACACCTCAGAATCATCACTGTCCCTATTACCCTCAATCATTGGCAAAGTTGAAAGAACGAATGGAATTTTCTAACCTAAAATCTCTAAGCTTACTGAAACTCCTGGATTCCCTTGGCCTAAGATGCTGCTGCTAGCTCTGTTGATAACTCACAATATCACCCTTGGGAAACATACACTCACTCCATACCAGATGGTCACTGGTAGGCCAAAGTCTGTTCACATGCAACTTTCTGCTGATCCCCTGCCAGTAGGATCCCTTCTGCCCTCATGCCAGTATGACCAGCTACTGTAAGCTTTTAATGTTTAATGCTAAAGCCTACCATCAACAGGTTAAAGAAGCTTTCTCTGACCCCAGTTCAAAGGATCCTGTTGGTCAGTCTGGAGCCTGGTGATTGGGTATTTTGGAAGCACGACTGGGGTTGGGGGGGGAAGCGGCTCTCAAGCCCCATTGGAAAGGACCTTACCAAATGTTCCTGACCACTGATGTTGTTGCAAAACTAGAGGGCACTGAGCCTTGCACACACATCTCACAGCTAAAGATGGCCCCACCTGACCTCTGGTCCTGTACGGACGCTGGAGACCTCTAAGTCAAATCGAAAAGGGAAGACAAGTAGTTCACATCAAGGTGAACTGATTCTGCCCAAGATGCCAGATCAAGACTTCATACTTCAACATGAAATCTTTTTTTCTCCTCTTTCTTTCCTTTGGCATTCGCCTGGAAAGAACACCTTCATGCATCTCTCCCAGGCTGTTGCTGGGGGTGGTGGTTGGGTCACCCTTCAGATTGCTAGGTTTGTCATCAAAGATTCCAATCTGTCCATGATGCTAGAGAACCCCTGGTCCTCCCTGTGACTAAATTCTCTTCTTTTCCTAGTGTCAATGCAAACTACAACTGACTCCCCTAGAAGTCTCCCATTGATTTCAACGTTTACAGCCAGAACAACCCGTGCCTTGTTTTCATCTTTCTTCATTATGAGTGTACGCACCCAATGAGACACAACTACTTATGTAAATCTTGGTACATCTGCACCCTCATGTTCTTGTGATCATCTAGCTTACATGTGCCCCGCCCCCCCAAGACATCTCACCAGCAACATCCATCTTTGCAGGGTATTTAGAACAACTCATTCTCTCAGGCTAGGAGATTTTCTTCTGGTGGGTGGTGAAAACCTAACTGACCCCAGGCTTGAAAGGGTGAATGCAATAATCCCTGTGAATGAATTCATTAATAGCACCACCTAAAGGGAATGGTTTGTGTGTCTTTGTCTGTGGCAGTTAGCATTCTCCTTGGGCCTATGAATGCCTAGTTGGCCCACAGCTGGGCAATGACTTTTTTTTTATGTAACAGAGATAGAGAGCGTAAGTAGGCAGAGCGGCAGACAGAGGGAGAGGGAGAAGCAGGAAGCCTGATGTGGGGCTCGATCCCAGGACCCTGGGATCATGACCTGAGCCGAAGGCAGCTGCTTAACTGACTGAGCCACCCAGTCGCCCCTGGGCAATGACTCTTAAGTTAATTGTATCTCCAGTTTTTCACAAGCAAACTAAGATATCTCATTGGTTGACTCCCCTGAATTTATATCATTGAGATAAAAAAGACCTACCAGGAGGCATTCAGGATTCAGGATTTGCTTCTTTTTGGGAGGGCCATGCTTTCCTGGTTAGGAAAACAAGATGTGATCAGAAACCTCTCCCACACTTTTGAAGAAAATGCAGAATCTGTTGCTAATGACATTGGTGCCCAACAAAGATCTTGAGCCACTCTGGCAAAAGTTGTCCTTCATAATAGAACAGCTCTTGATTATCTTTTAGCTGAACAAGGAGGTGTCTGTGATGAGGGAGCAGAAGGCTAGCTGACAAAGCAGAAGCTGACACCCTACCACCACCACCCCCCACCATGGGATATATGTGACATTCCTCAGGCACTCTTGAGGAGTTTTCCCTAAAGGAAAAACAAATGGTTAACTGATAGAGATCACAGTCCTGCAGGACAGGAGTCTCCCTCAGTTTACAAATATCCTAGTGATTTACAAGGAAGAAGCTTTCTTATCAATAACCTAACTTCCAGAGACCCATAATTCAGTTTCCTGAAGCCTTAATATCACTCTCCCCTACATGAAATTGAGGGAGGCTGAGGCAGAAGGAAATGGGGTCTCCACCGAACCTCACATATATTCTAAAACTTCATCATCTGTGCTGAGGCCAACACCACCTGCTGGGTCTGGATTAGCATGTCTGGGAAGTTGAAACTAAATTACTGGAGACCACAGAAAGAAGTGACTTCTTCCATGGGGTCTTTCTTTGACTTATTTGATTTTGATTGGTTTGGGTCTTGGGACCATGGCTTCAAAGTGCACTCCAAACATTGGGAATTATCCTCCTTATAGTAATTGTAATAATCTCCCTGATGTGTTGTATTCTTTCAAAAGCTTTAAATGCATGCATGTTTGCAGTTGCTAACCACCAAGCAAATGAGTGGACCATCTAAGGAATGAAGAAAATAACCAACTTAACGAATGTAAACTGAAGGTTGTGACCTGTGAATATCAAGAGGTTAAGCAGGAATATCATAACCTATAGGTACCACACAAAGAAACAACGAAAACTGTGAATTTCAGAGTGGTAGTTGAGTGGTGCTAATGCCTTAAATTTTTTTTTAATAATTTTTTTTATTATGTTATGTTGTACCCATACAGTACATCATCAGTTTTTGATGTAGTGTTCCATGATTCATTGTTTGTGTATAACACCCAGTGCTCCATTCAATACGGGCCCTCCTTAATACCCATCACTGGGCTAATCCATCCCCCCCACCCCCACCCCTCTAAAACCCTCAGTTTGTTTCTCAGTCCATAGTCTCTCATAGTTTATCTCCCCCTCCAAACTCCCCCCCTTCATTTTTCCCTTCCTACTATCTTCTTTTAACATATAATGTATTATTTGTTTCAGAGGTACAGGTCTGTGATTCATCAGTCTTACACAATTCACAGTGCTCACCATAGCACATACCCTCCCTGATGTCTATCACCCAGCCACCCCATCCCTTCCACCCCCACCATTCCAGCAACCCTCAGTTTGTTTCCTGAGATTAAGAATTCCTCATATCAGTGAGCTCATATGATACTTGTCTTTCTCTGATTAACTTATTTCACTAAGCATAATATCCTCTAGTTCCATCCACATCGTTGCAAATGGCAAGATTTTGGGGTTTTTTTTTTTTGATGGCTGCAAAATATTCCATTATATATACATACCACCTCTTCTTTATCCATTCATCTGTTGATGGACGTCTAGGCTCTTTCCATAGTTTGGCTATTGTGGACATTGCTGCTATAAACATTGGGTGCACGTACCCCTTCAGATCACTGCATTTGTATCTATGGGGTAAATATCCAGTAGTGCAATTGCTGGGTCATAGGGTACCTCTATTTTCAACTTTTTGAGGACACTCCATACTGTTTTCCAGAGTGGCTGCACCAGCTTGCATTGCCACCAACAGTGTAGGAGGGTTCCCCTTTCTCTGCATCCTTGCCAACATTTGTTGTTTCCTGACTTGTTAATTTTAGCCATTCTCACTGGTGTGAGGTGGTATCTCATTGAGGTTTTGATTTGGAATTCCATGATGTTGAGTGATGTTGAGCACTCTTTCATGTGTCTGTTAGCCATTTGGATGTCTTCTTTGGAAAAATGTCTGTTCCTGTCTTCTGCCCATTTCTTGATTGGATTATGTGTTCTTTGGGTGTTGAGTTTGATAAATTCTTTATAGATTTTGGATACTAGCCCTTTATCTGATATGTCATTTGCAAATATCTTCTCCCATTCTGTCGGTTGTCTTTTGGTTTTGTTGACTGTTTCTTTGGCCGTGCAAAAGCCTTATCTTGATGAAGTCCCAGTAGTTCATTTTTGCCCTTGCTTCCCTTGCCTTTGGCGATGTGTCTAGGAAGAAATTGCTGCGGCTGAGGTCGAAGAGGTTGCTGCCTGTGTTCTCCTCAAGGATTTTGATGGATTCCTGTCTCACATTTAGGTCTTTCAACCATTTTGAGACTATTTTTGTGTGTGGTGTAAGGAAATGGTCCACTTTCATTCTTCTGCATGTGGCTGTCCAATTTTCCCAACACCATTTGAAGAGACTGTCTTTTGTCCATTGGACATTCTTTCCTGTTTTGTCGAAGATTAGTTGACCATAGAGTTGAGGGTCCATTTCTGGGCTCTCTATTCTGTTCCATTGATTTATGTGTCTGTTTTTGTGCCACCATACTGTCTTGATGATTACAGCTTTGTAGTAGAACTTGAAGTCTGGAATTGTGATGCCACCAGCTTTGCTTTTCTTTTTCAACATTCCTCTGGCTATTTGGGGTCTTTTCTGGCTACATATAAATTTTACAATTATTTGTTCCATTTCTTTGAAAAAAAGTGGATGGTATTTAATAGGGATTGCATTAAATGTATAGATTGCTCTAGGTAGCATTGACATTTTCACAATATTTGTTCCTCCAATCCATAAGCATGGAAGGTTTTTCCATTTCTTTGTGTCTTCCTCAATTTCTTTCATGAGTATTCTATAGTTTTCTGAGTACAGATCCTTTGCCTCTTTGGTTAGATTTATTCCTAGGTATGTTATGGTTTTGGGTGCAATTGTAAATGGGATTGACTCCGTAATTTCTCTTTCTTCTGTCTTATTGTTGGTGTATAGAAATGCCACTGATTTCTGTGCATTGATTTTATATCCTGCTGCTTTACTGAATTCCTGTATGAGTTCTAGCAGTTTTGGGGTGGAGTCTTTTGGGTTTTCCACACAAAGTATCATATCATCTGCAAAGACTGAGAGTTTGACTTCTTCTTTGCTGATTGGGATGCCTTTTATTTCTTTTTGTTGTCTGATTGTTGTGCCTAGGACTTCTAATACTATGTTGAATAGCAGTGATGATAGTGGATGTCCCTGCCGTGTTCCTGACCTTAGGGGGAAAGCTCTTAGTTTTTCCCCATTGAGAATGATATTCGCTGTGGGTTTTTCATAGATGGCTTTTATGATATTGAGGTATGTATCCCTGTATCCCTACACTCTGAAGAGTTTTAATCAAGAAAGGATGCTGTACTTTGTCTAATGCTTTTTCTTCATCTATTGAGAGGATCATATTGTTCTTGTTCTTTCATTAATGTATTGTATCACACTGATTTGCGGATGTTGAACCAAACTTGCAGCCCAGGGATAAATCCCACTTGGTCATGGTGAATAATCATTTTAATGTACTGTTGGATCTTATTGGCTAGTATTTCGGTGAGTATTTTTGCATCCATGTTCATCAGGGATATTGGTCTGTAATTCTCCTTTTTGATGGGGTCTTTGTCTGATTTTGGGATCAAGGTAATGCTAGTCTCATAAAATGAGTTTGGAAGTTTTCCTTCCATTTCTATTTTTTGGAACAGTTTCAGAAGAATAGGTATTAATTCTTCTTTAAATGTTTGGTAGAATTCCCCTGGGAAGCCATTTGGCCCTGGGCTGTTTGTTGGGAGATTTTTGATTACTGTTTCAATTTCCTTAGTGGTTATGGGTTTGTTCAGGTTTTCTATTTCTTCCTGGTTCAGTTTTGATAGTTGATACCTCTCTAGGAATGTATCCATTTCTTCCAGATTACCTAATTTGCGGGCATATAGTTGCTCATATGTTGTTATAATTGTTTGTATTTCTTTGGTGTTGGTTGTGATCTCTCCTCTTTCATTCATGATTTTATTTATTTGGGTCATTTCTCTTTTCTTTTTGGTAAGTCTGGCCAGGGGTTTACAGTCTTATTAATTCTTTCAAAGAACTATCTCCTAGTTTTGTTGATCTGTTCTTTTGGTTTCTATATCATTGGTTTCTGCTCTGATCTTTATTATTTCTCTTCTCCTGCTGGGTTTAGGCTTTATTTGCTATTCTTTCTCCAGTTCCTTTAGGTGTAGGGTTAGGTTGTGTATTTGAGACCTTTCTTGTTTCTTGAGAAAGGCTTGTATTGCTATAAACTTTCTTCCTAGGACCGACTTTGCTGCATCCCAAAGATTTTGAACAGTTGTGTTTTCATTTTCATTGGTTTCCATGAATTTTTTTAATTCTTCTTTAATTTCCTGGTTGACCCATTCATTCTTTAGTAGGATGCTCTTTAGCCTCCATGTATTTGAGTTCTTTCCGACTTTCCTCTTGTGATTGAGTTCTACTTTCAAAGCATTGTGGTCCGAAAATATGCAGGGAATGATTCCAATCATTTGGTACCAGTTGAGACCTGATTTGTGACCTAGGATGTGATCCATTCTGGAGAATGTTCCATGGGCACTAGAGAAGAATGTGTATTCTGTTGCTTTAGGATGGAATGTTCTGAATATATCTGTGAAATCCATTTGGTCCAGTGTGTCATTTAAAGCCTTTATTTCCTTGTTGATCTTTTGCTTAGGTGATCTGTCCATTTCAGTGAGGGGGGTGTTAAAGTCCCCTATTATTATTGTATTGTTGTCGATGTGTTTCTTTGATTTTGTTATTAATTGGCTTATATAATTGGCTGCTCCCATGTTAGGAGCATAGATATTTACAATTGTTAGATCTTCTTGTTGGATAGACCCTTTAAGTAGGATATAGTGTCCTTCCTCATCTCTTATTACAGTTTTTGGTTTAAAATCTAATTTGTCTGATATAAGGATTGCCACCCCAGCTGTCTTTTGATGTTTATTAGCATGGTAAATGGTTTTCCATCCCCTCACTTTCAATCTGGAGGTGTCTTTGGGTGTAAAATAAGTCTCTTGCAGGCAGCACATCGATGGGTCTTGTTTTTTTTTATCCAATCTGATTCCCTGTGTCTTTTGATTGGGGCATTTAGCCCATTTACATTCAGGGTAACTATTGAAAGATATGAATTTAGTGCCATTGTATTGCCTGTAAGAGACTTTATATTGTCTCTATTCCTTTCTGGTCTATGTTACTTTTAGGCTCACTATTTGCTTAGAGGACCCATTTCGATATTTCTTATAGAGGTGGTTTGGTGTTTGCAAATTCTTTTAGTTTTTCTTTGTCCTGGAAGCTTTTTATCTCTCCTTCAATTTTCAATGACAGCCTAGCTGGATATAGTATTCTTGTAATGCCTTAAATTTTGATCACATCTCTCAGTTACTTTAAGAAACAAGAATTGTTAAAAATAAAACCACAAGCCCAAAATGATGTCACTTAGACCAAATTCCCAAACTGGAGTTTAATACTTAATCTAATTGCACTTTCAACTTCCCCCAGAAATGTAGTCTTAACCAGTCAACCAGGAATTTTTCAATTAGTACCAAAGAGTCTACCACATGGGCCCCTCGCATCCCTCAAAGAAAGATGAAGTAATCTGCATGCTAAGACCCCTTGCTTCCCTCCCACCCCCAAGGGAAAGCCACCTGGCCTGGAATTAATTACTTTCCTTTGCTAATTACTTTCTTTCCCCACCCTCCTTCTACAAAAACCTTCCATGTTGTACAACTCCCTGGGGCTCTTCTCTGCTCCTGGATGGGATGGGTGTCCTGTTCATGAGTCATTTAATAAAGCCAGTTAGATCTTCAAATTTTCTCAGTTGGGTTTTGTTTCTTTAACAGTATCATCTAGTACCCAATCCATATTCATTTTCTGATTGCCTTTAAAAATATTTTTATGGGTGTGCCTGGGTGGCTCAGTCAGTTAAGAGTCTGACTCTTGATTTCAGCTCAGGTCATGATCTTAGGGTCACGAGATGATGGAGCCCCAAGATGGGCTCCGTGCTCAGTGGGGAGTCTGCTTCCCCTCTCCCTCTGTCCTCCTCCCTGCTCCTGCATATATGCTCTTTCTCTCTCAAAAAAATTAAAAAATATATATATCTTTTTTACATTTCAGTTGATTGCATCAAGTTCCTAAACAAGGTCCACACATTGTATTTGGTGGATGAAGTTCTCAAGCCTCTTTTCATCCTAGAGCAGTCCTTCTGAAATTACCCTCTCCCACTTTTCTCCCAGGCCACTGACTTATTGAAGAAATTCGGTCAGTTATCTATCCTGTGGTTATGGCCCACATTTTGGATTTGTTTGCTTTTCCATGATTTCCTCAATCTGCCATATATTTTATCAACTGGAAGCCATGGGGCCAGCACTGATAGTCACTATAATATCCTATCTTGACAAACAAAGCATGCCCTTCCTTGAGAGTGCTAGAGCTAGACAGGCATGAGTGTGGTATTTCGGTTATGCCACTTAAAAGCTGTGACCTTGGGCAAGTTACTACACCTACCTAAGCCTCCACTTTCTCACTTGTAAAACAGGAATATAACAATTCATAACTTGAAAAGTTTTATAAAGATAAAATGAGATAATGAGTAGGCAATGCCCAGCCCTGTGTCTGATACACACACACAAAAGCAGTAGCTCAGGGAATGTCAGCTCTAACAATGACAAAAGATACCTCCAGTTCACATAGCATAGAAATACTCATTCTAAAGTACCTGAAAAATTGTATCTTTTTTTGACATAGTAGGATATGTACAATATTTATCTGTATAAGTGATTAAGCAATACCTACAGCAGAAGTAGGGAGTCCAAGGATTTTTGAAGAATAAATAGTCTTCAGGAATTTTGCTCTACTGTCAAGGAAGCAGAGTCTCCTCTGGGCCAAAAACATGCTACAGAATAAAAGAAAAACTTTAAAAGGAAGAAAACATATGATACTTACATCACTATCAGACACTTGCAGCTATCTAATAGACCATAAGGTTCTATAAAATATAAGTAAAAATTGCTGATAGCTGTTATCTTGCTATATGTAATCTCTCATCACTAGAATCATTCCAATAGAATCCTCCTTATCTTAGAAAACTTTATGCATATGTCATTTTAAACTAGAGATATGTAAGGATATTGTAAATTCAAAAAATAAGTCTCTAATTTGGTCAAGAGCATAAAATTACAGTAAGTAAAAGTTCCATTTGTAGCAGCTATAAAAAACAGAATATTTCAATCTAGGAACTATTCAAATTTCATAATTTTCTGGATAGTAGTCACTGGTAAAACAGCACAATTTTTGACAGTAAATTAAAGTGGTTACAAACAGAGTTTAGTAAGTTGTTTGAAAAGGATTATAGCAAGTCCTTGACAAATATAAAGAATATACGAATGAATCTTAGGTTATTTTCGTGGCTGGTACTTTCCTCAACAATCCCATAGAGAGCTAGCAAGTTATTTCAAAAGATTCCCGTTACTAACAGGCATGCATTCTGAATTACATCTCTACCTATAAGGAAAACTGTTATCAAAGAAATATGAAATTCAATTATTATACTGCCACTTACAAGTATAAGAAAACTCAGTTTTCTAAAAAAATCCAAATGTAAAAGAAGAAACTTCTTGTAAGGTTTTACTCTGAGAATGTTGTAGTGGATGGCACTTCCTCTATCTCTAGTATTTAATTAAACTTTAGAAAAAGAGACATGCTCTACAGATTCAAAGGAATCCACTGAAGCCAGCTAGCTATGAATCTTTTTAAGTTACCAAAATGTTAAGGCTACAGAAAGCTTTAAAGGTGAGATATAATATATTGGATGTTTCTTAAAAAGTTAAGTATAAAATCCTGACCCTGTCAACAAAATCTCAGCTTAAAATGACAGCCTCTTAGCCATTCTACATCACATCAGCCTATTTAAATTCTCTGCAAAGCACTTTTGTTGCTGTTGTTTGGTTGGTTACTCATTCACTCATTCGATGCTTCATGAGCAGGGACCTGGTGTGTTTAGTTTACCACTGCATTCGCTGGCACAGAGTAGACATTTGATAAATAAAAGTATTAAATGACTGAATAAATCCATAAAATCACACTATAAATTAATGATTTAAGTGGACTATTTATGATGCCTCTTATGAAATATCGATTCTTTTTGTAAAGTAAATAATTACCCCTTATGTTGTAAGTCTTTCAAGTTGAAGAACAGGTTTTCTTAAATCAAGAAATGCCTATTCTTGTGTCATTACCTGTTCCGTTCAGGAATAAAATATTAACTAGGTTAGGCAATAGGGATTGTTTTAAGGAAAGATATTACCAAACGACAGGAACAATATCAAAAAATCTTTATTCAGTATCATGGAGTTATTTGATTTAGGATAATATAGTTGTTGTTGTTTTTCCCAGCAAATAAATGTCCATTTATTTAAGTTCAGCCTAATTTCTTAGGCATTTAAGCAAGTATAAGCAAAATGCTTTCTTACAAGTAGACAAATGAAAGAAACCTCTTCTATCTTCTTGAGATAAACTAGGTGAAAAAACAGCACTAGGAACCAGGATACCTTGATTCTAGTCTTTATTCTGATATTTAAAAAAAGTTTTCTATCCTTGGACAAGTCACTGATTCTTGGCTCAGTTCCCTCATTTTCCAAAACAGATGAATACATGAACCCTTGATTTGAAGGTAAAGTCAGAAGGGGCTGGTAAGTCAGTGACTGATCATGTGTGAGCTTAGACGCCAGCTCTTAGGAGAGTTCACTCCACACTGGGTGAACCATGCCCTCTGCCCACCAGGTCTCAGTGCCCATTCTCCTTAGGGAGTTAACACTAAATCCACTTGTTTTCATCTGGAAATCCCAACGCCTAAATCCCGCATCATCTCTAGCTACCTTCAACAGTATATTACCTCCATGATACAATGTACTCCCTGTCAAGTGACCCAGTTCTTCATTTCCCTTCCACTTTCCATAGCTTCCACTGTGTCTTTTGGAACAGATGGACCAAAATCATCAAATTTCAATGTATCTTTACGTTCTCAGAGTGTTTTCCTTGCTTTAACGCAAATCTTACTGTTCCCTGAAGATACCATTTCTATGTTCCTCGGTGCTGGCTTTTGTTCTTATATGCTGCACCTAAGTCTTGCCTGTTGTCCCTTTCACCACTGCCAGACTATTAGTTCCCTCAGCTGCCTCACTAATGTTATCTCCTGGCCTGCTGATAACTTCCTGTCATTGTTAAAGATTTTGTCATTAGGCATACAGTTTTCTACTCAGCGCAAAGTACTGTGATCATCCCAGATAATTTCAATGGCTTTAGAGATGATCCTCCCAACAGCTGACAACCCCATGTCCATTGGTCTTCTGCTCCATTCCACCGCAGTCACTTTCCTATCATTATATCCTGACCCTGCACCTTTCCATTACCTCAATCTTGTCTAATTCCAAAAGAACTAATTGAAACATTCTGCTCTTTGACCATAAACTACCATCCCCTTCAATTAATTATTCTGTTCTTCAATATTATCAAGATCTCTAGGAGGCTTCCTCTCCTTTTCCCAATCAGCCTTCCCTTTCCTTTATTTTCCAATTTAGAAACCAGCTCTACCACTTTGATAATGTTCTTGACAATGTCCTACCCACCTTGTCTGTCCTTTCACCTGTTTGCAGCACTCTAGCCCTGGATGAACTGTAGAACACAGTCTGGTTTTCACAAGCTGGGGAAAGTCACACAGGGTATGTATGGTTTCACCATAAATTCATGGGCATTGATCTTAAAGGGAATCCCAATACTCTCCAGCATTTATACTATATTTTACAGGGGAAGGATGGCAGAATATGCCACCCCAAAATATCCCACTTTAGAATAAGAATTATTTTGAGCTAAAGGCACTTGAAAAACAGCAAATGCAAGAAGAGCAATCTGATTCCTCTCTTTCTTTCTGAAAAGAGGAGACAGAAATTCCCATGTGAAAGGTGCTCTCCCTGCAAAGGAGAAAAGAATCATTCTTACACGGGAAGTTGAAGCTGAGAGAAGAAACACAGACCTTGTTAAAAATAATCCTTACCTTCCTTTAGCCTCCCCAAATATTTTGGTTACTTTTCCACAATTGCCTCTCCATGTTCAACCTAGTATAAAAGCATTTGTTTTTGCCACTTCTTTGAGTCTTCCTTTTCTTATGAGGACTCCCGTGTCACGTAGAACTTACATTAACTGTGTGTGCTCTTTTCCTGTATCTGCCTTATGGCAGTTTAATTCTCAGGCCCAGTTGGAAACCTCAAAAGGACAGGCCATACTTCTCTCCCATAGTCCAGAATGATTATTTTAATTTTTCCCACCCTCCTCTAACCCAAAAGCTCTTTATTCTAAGTAGATGACCTTGTTTCCTACCACAGAGAAAACAGAAGCTATCAGATTTACCATTTCAATTTACCCAAATTGAAAACACAAACCCCCAAAATCCTTTTATTCTTCCTTTCTATTATAATAAAGAAAGTGACCCTCCCACAAAAGGATAATTCTTCCTCCCATGACAGAGATCTCATTCACTCCTAGTTCTACGGACACCTTGCTCCACTGATTTTTACCCCTTGCTCCACTGATTTTTACCCCTGCATAAAGTTGGTATATGCAACTTTCCTTGCTCACATCTCTTCTGGTTAAAAAACAATAAACACAAAATATAAACAAAAACTAAAACTTCTGACGCCTCCCTGTTGCTCATTTCCTCTTCAAATCAAAACTTTCCTGTTACTTTCTCTTGAGAGCAAAGGTTTTTAAAAGTTATGTCTCAGTTGTCTTCTTTTCCTCAGTCCATGCTCTCCAGCCTGATGCAATCTGACTTTTGTACCCATTACTCCACAGAGGCGGCTCTTGCTCAAGTCAGTTTTGACCTTCATATTGTTAAGTCCAGTGAACATCTGGCAATTCTCTCACTATCCTTGAGCTCTCTGCAGTTTTAGATACTGCTGGTCAAGCCCTGTGTCCCCCCAGAAACACCCTGTTCCCTTGGCTTTTGACATACTACAATCCCTCCTTTCCCTCCTACCTCTCCTCCAATCCGCCATTAAACGATGGAATTTCTCAATACCCACATCCAGACTCTCTTTTCACTCATTAATCTCTCACTAAGTAATATGATTGTGGGAGGAATTGTGGGAGGAATCAGTGAAAAAAAAGGCTCCAAAGAAATCTAAGTAGGCTGACATACAGATTCTGAACCTCCGAGACTATTTTTCTTCTGCGCTTTACATAAACACATTTTGACCAGAACTTTCTAAAGCAATTAACATTCCATACATATATTCACAAATAATAAAAATAGATTAACAAATTTGGATGTCATTGAAAAGTTGGAGAAAATACAAATATATATGGCTTTTACTTCTAAACAACATTTTCATTGTATTTTTTCTAGTTTCTCCTTAAAAACAATGTTCTATGAAGAAAACCAGGCAATTGTGAATCAAGGTGATCTGGTAAACCTGATTATGGCATATTGTAAATAAGGTCACCTCCATATTCAAATACACATGATCAATAGAAAATTAAAATATTTCTTATCATTGGTGTAAACTATTTAAAATGAAAATACAGAAGGTATGTGCAGCAGAAGCTGAGACGGCTGGTGCACTGTTGAGGGGCAGAATCCACAGCTGCAATGTAAGCAAAGCGGCCAAAATGAATTGTATCAGGTTTGAAGCTCGGGCCTTAAACCCAAATGATCGATTTAGATAGAACTACTTTGCATGTGCGGAGGAGAGGTAGGAAGAGATTTAGGTAATTTGACAAAGTTCAGAACATTCAGGTTAACTGCAAGCTCAAGGAACGTTAAGGTGAGAGACTGCAAAAGAGGCTGATGCTAATCAACGCACAGCCCACGCTGTGAAGTTTGAACAAAGGTTATTTCTCCTTTATGCTCTCCCTGCCTGTCCACTTCTAGAATGTTTATAAGGTTCGCCGGTGCAACAGATGGCATCTAGAAGGTGAACAGGTACTAGATGGGGAAGTACAGCGGGAATAATAACCCTCAAAGTCATGTCATTGGAGCAAGAGTGGAAAAAATCTGCCATAGTTAGCCCGAGCTGAAGGACAGAGGATTCTGAAACTGCTGAAAAGCCGTTCTGTGAAAATGGGTTCGTGGAATATAAATGTGCCCAGCCTAAGAAAAGGGGCTGCCTGGTTTCCACGAGAAGGAATGAGGTTTCGGCACAGCACGAGGTGACACTTTCGGCACCGTTGGCGGCCGCTGTGGAAGTTAGCGAGCACTTTTAATTCTCGCCTCAGGCGGCGGAAGGGAACAGGGGGGTCGCCCCCATAAAGAGGCAGATTGGGCTGTTTTGCTCTTTTTTAACGACACACTTCAGATTCCACACTTCACTTACATGGCAGGAGAACAGCCTTCGTTTCCTCTCTTATTAGGAATCCCGGTTATGGATGAACTGCAGTCGGTGTTTCCACAATGCCAGAGTTGTCAAATCAAGAGCAAAAGGGGGCACAAAGCCTTTTTTGGACGACCGGGGGTGCAGGGGCCGCACGCTGCGAGGCCAGCCACCTCCCCAGAG
Source organism: Eumetopias jubatus (assembly GCF_037043125.1). Lineage (NCBI taxonomy): Eukaryota > Metazoa > Chordata > Mammalia > Carnivora > Otariidae > Eumetopias > Eumetopias jubatus. The sequence continues at coordinate 32,695,139 of NW_028274810.1, read as the reverse complement.
GAAACGTAATTCCAGGCGGACGCCGGCTCCCGAGCGCGAGTCCGAGTGCTGAAGGAGATCCAGCCCGGCTCCCGGTCTCGCCAGGCGCGCCGCTCCCGGCGGCCTCCCTCCCTCCCGGCCTCGCTCCAACCGACTCCGCGCTCCGGGCTCCGGAGGGCCAGCCTGGCGCCTCTCTCACGTCCGGCGCGCGACAGCCTAGCCTCCTCGGGCTCCTGCCGCGCCTGCGCTCCTGGGCCGGGGGGGAGGGACTCGGACGTGGAGGCGGAGCCTGGGCGCGGCTGGGCGCGGGGTCGGGATGCAGAACGCGCATTGGCTGAGGCGTCGGCCGCGAGCGCGGACTGGTTGGCGCGGGATGCGGGGTGGGGCGGCTGGGAGTAAGGGCATCACCAGCGGCACTGCGCTGGTGGAGGTGCGGGGCCGCGTTCGGTCCGCAAGAGAGAGGCAGGTCTGGGCCAGGGGATGGGACGGGGAGAGGACCTAGAGATAGCCGGGGGTTGGGGATGAAGATTAGGCCCAGGGCCCTAATTAGATGTGTGTCCTTGATTTGGGTTGGGGTGGGTTATAGGACAAGGACTGATTTGGAAGAAAGGGCACACTGGGGCACTGCACTTAGGCCAGGGAAGAGTTGTAGATAGAATAATGTCGGAGGGTGCCTGAGAGAGGGCGAGCCTAAAGAGAATGGGAAAAGGGATTCGTAGATGTATTATCGCCTGTGATGGGGGTGAGAAAAAAAGCAGGAATTTACATTTCTGAATAGAAAAAAGAGAGAGAGAGTTTGATTAGAGAACTGAGAAGGAAAGGGGGTGTGACACTGGAGGAAAATACACGACATTTTAAAAGTGAAGGAAAAATCGCCAAAGAGAAAAGGACACCACCTCTCCGTTAGGGGAGGTGGTGGAAAGCACAGTTTTTGTTAAGAATCAAATTCCACAATTAGATTTCCTTCCTCTCCTATTTTGAGAAGATGAGAAGATAGATGAAGTGAGAGTGGCAGTAGCGTTGTTACTCAGGCCTAGAGGAAAGAACAAAGACAATCTGTGGTTGAAGGAATATACTCTTCAACTAGGTACAAGGAGGTTCAGGAGACAGTTAGGTGAATGGAGAAATTACTGGATGCAACAGAGACGCTAACCCTAAATTGTGACCTATTGTGAAGGCCATTCAGTTGTCAATATTTTCCAACAATTTGTCAATACTCTCCCTATTTGCTGGAGAATATTGGTGGTCCAGAAGACCACCAAGAACACACCTGTAGTCAGAAAATTGGTTATATTACTCATTGCAATGAGGGAGAACACACACCTTGGGGAACCATGGGGTCATTTCAATAACAGGGCGTTAGAAATGACTTATTATAAAATTTGGGCATGTATTTGATGATTTGGGGGGAGGATTCAAGGAAAGGAGAGTCATTCTGTTTTGGGCGCTATCAAGAAGTAGAGGCAACTGTAGGATGAGGTACCATATGACATTTTATGTAGAAGGAGGGAGGAAAATTGCAAGGCTAAATCCATAATTGGTAAAGAGGCAACAATTTTACTAGATGGGAGGGGAGGAAATTTAGTATCTCTGCAGTTTTCACAATGACCTTGTTTTTAAATCTGTGTTTAGGCAAGATTATTAAGTGATCTTGTCTGTTGTCTCATTTCATCATGACCACAGTGTGATTTTGTCTGATACTGGTGTTCTGTCAGATTGTTATATTCTATAGGGGAACACCACAGCCAGTGCCTAACAACACTAAAGCCTTAAAAGTAAGTGTCAGTTCAGTTCCCAATGTCTGGCGCTGCTTTTCTTTTTCTCACAGTTAACAAATAAGAGTTGAGTACATAGGTGCTGAGGCTACTTGAAAAAATGAGGCAGAGGAAGTGTGTGTCATAAACCTTACAGAGGGAGAAACACACAATAGAGGAGTTTAATGTGTACAGTGACTTCAGACAATGATAAGTGCTATAAAAGAAGCAATGATGGGTGGAGACAGCAGATGGTTTAAATAGGATGGTCAGGAAAGGGTTGTTTTTGTTTTGTTTTGTTTTTTTGCGGTGACATTCAATCCTGAATTGAATGATGAAGAGGCAACCTTGCAAAAACTGATTCTGGAAAAGAAAACAGTAGTGGTAAAGTCCCTGAGAGGGGAACAAAGTTGGCATGCTCAAGGAATAAAAGAGACCATAGCGATCCAGAGGGAAAGTGCTTCCAGATTAGGATGGAGAAGAAAGCAGGGACCATATCATGCAGAACCTTGTAGACCCCAGAAAGGAGTTTAGATTTTATTCTGAAGCAGCCCTTAGAAAACCTTTAGCTGAGGAATAATGTAATCTTAATTACCTTTAAAAAAGATACTCTGGCTTCTTTGGAGAAGAGACTTGGGGGCAGGCAAGAGTTGAAGCAGGAAGATCCGTTAGGAGGTTGCTAAAGTGGGGAGTGATATTGTTTGGGACTAGGGTGGTGGCAGGGGAGGGAAAGAGGATCTCAACATTCATTCTGCTGACATTAAGTTACTGCTCCTATTTCAACACTGCCCCTCCACATTCAGCTGTGCCTGGTTTCTCTGAATTCAGACACTCTGCTCACCCTCTTCAGAGTATAAACTGCTAATCTCTTGCCAAGATGAAGAGGGGCTAATTGGCAGGGCTATGTGGACCAGGAATGGGGGTCTGGGAATCTAATCATTTCCTAGAAAGACCTTTAAATGATCCTCCTGTATTTAGTCCTGAACCTTTGGAGAGTCCTCTGGGGGTAAATCTAGTTGCCTTTTTGACTTTCTTTGTGGCTAGTCTAGGACTCAGCTTATCTGAATCTGCTCTCTACTACCTGCCCATTTGCTTTCTAACTTCTGTAATTTTTGTTGCCACTCTCTTTCCTCTTGTTTTTGTTCCGATGGGTTTATTCTTAAAAGAATCTCCTTACTGTTATTTTAGTGGGGCTTACATAGGGAGTCAAAATATAAGTATCTTTGCTATTGTTGTTATTGGTTTACATACATATTCTTTAAATGACTGAATGACCCAATGCTGGGCATTCAGGGACTTTGTTCCTACGTTAAGCCTCATGTTATTCTTTATACTCATGTTGATGTTTAAAAGAGAAATATAGAAATATTAGTGATGCCCTGGAATTAATAACTCATAAGTGTATTTTCCTTCTAGCTTCTGCTCATTTGTTTTGTGAATATAAAGACAGTATCTTATGTAGATAAAGCCTTTCCATTGCCTCATATCGAGGACTAAAAATACTCTGAAATATAGCAGAGAGAAGGCAGTTTAGCACAGCGACTAGGCCAAACCGTCTGGTTAAAATCCTAGCTCTGCAATTATCTGCAACCTTGGGCAAGTTACTTTATTTCTCTGTACTTCACTTTTCTCATCTGTAAAATATGGGTAATAGAACCTTACTTATAGTGCTGCTGTGAGCATTAGATGATTTTATAGACTCCAAAAAAGCTTAGAACAGGACTTAGTTCTTAGTAAGTACTATAAAATTGTTCCTTAAGAAAAAAGGAAAGAGAATCTTCAGGAGGAGGCTGCTAATTATTCCCTAATATTTAGTATTCTCTTCTGTAGCAATAGAACTGTAATAGAACAAACGTGAGTTCGCTCCTTGGTGAGTCACAGATAGAAACTCCACCAGGTGAGTTGTCGCACAAAGGAAACTTTATTTGCCGCAAATAAGGAGGTCACGGGGAATAACTTCCAAAGCCCTGACCCCCAAGCAAGGGTGAATGGGTTCCTTTCACTTAGAGTTAGGATGAATATTTAGAAAGGGAAGCCTTGTCATCATATCTAGAGGTGGGCATAAGGTCATGCCTCCAGGAAACATGCCTATACAAACATTGTATATTATATAAATGAGGCTTGTGTCCTCCTTAGGGGGAGATTTTAGTGTTCTAATGAGGTAAAGGTAATTTTCAGTCATCCCAGAGGTCACTCCATGGTCCATCTGTGCAGGTGTGAGTTGGGGGGTTTATCTCAAACTGGTCTGGGTGGTCTGGGCAGTCATTATTGCTTGAGGGGCCATTTTGGTTTCCTTAATGGGATGCTGTGCCTATAGGGTCTTTTGCCTGAGTGAAGAGAAAAAAGAGCTTAGGGAAAAATGTGGGATGAAGGTCAGTAGATAGAAGCAGGTGAGCAGTAAAGTTCAAGTCTTGGGGTTTAGGTGGTGACAGAACTTACAAATTTCAGCAGGGTTTGTGGATATTTGGTATAAAGACTGTGTTTCCACCCTCTTTTGGAGCTGGATTGGACATAAAACTAAATTCTGGGCACTGGGATATAAAAGGAAACTATATGCACTTCATCCAGGAAAATCTTAAAGGGCTAGCATGCCCTTATTCCTCCCTTATTTTGCAGTTCCCCTGACAATTTGTGTGCAGACATGATTGCTGCAGTCTCTTGGACCACCAGATGGAATCTGCAAGTTGAAGATGGTGGAGCAATAGAATGAGACACAAGGAGCCTGAGCCCTGACATCATGGAGCCACAACTCCAGCCCCACACCTACTATATTTAAGTGCAAGAGAAATCAACTTCAATTTTGTTTAACTCTTTTATATGAATTTTCTGACATGCTGTTGTACTGTGACTATTGATGCGTTCTTGACTCTTCTAGTTTGCTTACCAAAGGCATTCCACTTTACTTTTACATGACCTCCCAGGTGACAATAGACAGTAGAGGAGTGACAGGGAGGAGAACAAGGTGGAAGCAAAGCTCCATTACCTGGAAATGCTTTGCAAGAGGTACCTGTCACTTCTAGGCATTAAGAGGCAGGCAGGCAGAACAACATTCTTCTTTTACCTCTAACCCAGGGCAGTACTAAGAAGGACCTGCTCTAGGAAAGAAAGACAATTAAGTCTGAGTTTGTAACTTCCTAAAGCTTCTTCTACCTTACATTCCTGCTATAAAGAGTTATGTTCTTGAGAGCCGATGAGAATAGATCTTCAGCATTTCAGCATTCTCACCACACACACACACACACACAGAGTTAACTATGTTAACTATGTGAGATGATGGACATGGTAATCAAATTGACTGGGTAATGATTCAGCAGTGTGTGTGTGTGTGTGTGTGTGTGTGTGTGTGTATGTATACATACACATATATATGTCAAAAAAAGAGTTATGTTCGGTTTTCACCCTCATGGAGCTATTTTAAATGCAATGTTTTATGTGTATTATTACAGTAAATTAATGCTTTCCAGCAGATAAATAATAGCTGTACAAACATTAGTTTAAGTATTTCAAAAACCGTAATAGAAATTATACATTTAACCATAGAAAGCCTGCCTAATGTAACTATGTATTTATTTATCTGTCTATCCACCTAACTGTCTATCCACACACACATTTGGCTGGATTTTTATTTTTATTTTTTATTTTTATTTTTTGGCTGGATTTTTAGCAATTTAGCTATTAGCATTGGTTACTTAAGCCATTCAGAAAGTCTTCATAGTCTTTGAAAAATCTTTTAAAAGAGAGAATAAATTTTGACTTTACAAATCAATTTGGTAGGAAAAAAGTTATTCAAAACTTGGGGTCCATATGTAAGATATGAAATAAAAATTGTCCTTGTGAAAGCTTTGGCAAGTACTGTACCCTTCTAGGCTAGGTGTGTGGCTTCTGGCTAAATAGTGTTAGAAAATGTCTGTACACAAGTGAGTATCACTGTGTTAGAATCTAGTTGAAATTGCTCTTCTCAGGGAGGTGCCATGTGTTCTTTCTCAATCTACTTTACCTCTGGAATTCATGGTTCACATTCATGATGAAGCTCTCAAGCTTTCAGAGGCCTCTCTCTTACGGGCTATATGCAGATTCTCACCTCCTAAAGGGTTTCTATGGTGACAGCCTTTTGATCCCTCAGTTTATCATAGTGTGTGATATCTCTTTGGCACTGCTGCCTGTCCAGTCAGTACCACACCCGTAATGCGGCAGGGGGTGGGGGGCGCTTTCTAGAGCAGCGGCAGGAAATTAACACCAGACTCTCTAGGTCTGAAAGGAAGAGATAATGATGAAATCCTACCTGGGGAAGGAGAGGGAGAAGATTCTCCTCTAAATCATACAAGAATATAAATAACTATCAAATTCCTGCAATATTCAATATGATGTTAAATAACCAAATGGTAAACTTTCAGGGAGAAACATCAGGAATGGAGTTGTGATGATAAACAGCATAAGGATATTCACTTGTATGTTTAAAGATATTCACGGTATGAAGTGTTTACTATGTCAGGCACCCTTCTGGACTCTGCTGATTCCAGTGATGAAAAAAACAGTTCCTGCCCACGTGGAGCTTATATTCTAGTGGGGGAAGCAGGCAATATATACTGACAAACTCAAGTGACAAAAGGCAGTGATAAAATACCGTGAAGAAAAATTAAAATGTTGGCCACTAGATGGAGCTCATTGCCTTTTTCATTTCACTTATCAATCCACTCAAAAAGAGCGAGATCATGAGTGCATGACATACTATTAAAGTTGTGTTTTGGGGTCAGGTGATAGGCTGTCTCTCTCTCTCTCTCCCTGTATCTTCCTCCTAATCCGGATTTTCCTTTTCTACTAACTGAAAGGGGGAAATATAGTTAAGACACTATGGAGCCATCCGAGATATCTTAGGGTAGGTGGATTAGATCAGCTCCTTCCTAAGTCATAGAAATCCTCTCCCCTCAATTTCCTGGGTATTTACTTTTATGTATTTATTTGTTTAATATCCGTATTCACAACTAGACTATTAGTTCCTTGAGAGAGGGACTACAGGAATACTTCCCAGTCCTTGACAGAGTACCTGGTAGGTACTCAGCAAGTACTTTTTGAATGAATGAATCCCTTTAGTTCAAGTAATTGGTGTTTTCCATGTAGTGACATCTAACTCCCTAGGGACTCTGTTTTGATGTTTGGTTGGGGGAAAATCTCCATAATAAAGACTTAGGTGAGTTTGTCTGTCTTGTGGTCTATGAATTCCTCTCTGTCAAAGAACTCTCAGTGGATGGAAGTGTGTGTGTGTGTGTGTGTGTGTGTGTGTGTGTGTGTTAGAAATAACTTTTTGGCTTTCTGAGTTTGTGGCCATATTTTTTCCTTTTTCTACTTGGAGAAAGCCTAATACACAAAATGGACACACACACACACACATAGAGACATGCACACATATTTTTCTTTTTCTTTTTTTTTGAGAGAGAGAGAACACACACTTGCTTCCAACTATTCATTGTTTGTATATAGAAATGCAGTTGAATATAAGTTTTTTTTAATTATTGAAGTAAAATTGATATACAGTGTTATATTAATTTCAGGTGTGTAACATTTTTAGAAGGTAGAGAAGAGACAGGAAAGTATCCCCCAAACTGAGAAGGCACTTTGAGACCAGAAAACGAAGCACACCACTCTGTACAGTTTCCAGTTTTATTCGGGGAAACTTACTGACAGGGATGATCTGGTGGAGGACAATCCATGTCAGCTGTATTTTCTCCACAAAATTCAGATCTTAGTCCACAGATTTTATAGTGCGGGGACACACAGAAGGGGCATTGTAGTGAGATCAAAGGGTTGGCACCTGACAGCTGCCCTTCAATTAGATTTTGTGGTACTACCTATGTGTCAGGAAGGGGAAGGAAAGAGTCTCTAACGGATTCCTGGGAGGCCAAAGCAAGCCTGCCGCCTTCCCTACCTTGACAGGCATCTCTAAGGTATGTATATTAATCTCCAAGGGTCCCAAACATGTAGCCAATGACGGAGTCCGTACTTCAGCACTCCTACAGACATACTGATTTGACAATTCTATGCATTACTCAATGTTTACCATAACTATTATGGTCACCATCTGTCACTATACAACATACTGCAATGTTATCGACTCTATCTCCTATGCTGTACTTTTCATCTCCATGATTTATTTTATAACTGGAAGTTTGTACCTCTTAATCCCCTTCATCTATTTCGTCCATCTCCCAACCCACTTCCCCTCTGGCAACCACCAGTTTGTTCTCTGTATTTAAGAGCTGTTTTTGTTTGTTTGTTTGTTTTTATATTCCACATATAACTGAAATCAGGTGGTATTTGTCTTTGTTTGACTTATTTCATTTAGCATAATACTCTCTAGGGTCCATCTATGTTGTTGCAAATCAATGCAATCCTTATCAAAATACCAGTAGCACTTTTCACAGAACTAGAACAAAAAATCCTAAAATTTGTATGGAACCACAAAAAAACTTTGACTAACCAAAGCAATCTTGAGAAAGAAAAACAGACCTGAAAGTGTCACAGTCCCAGATTTCAAGATATATTACAAACTATAATTAATCAAAATAGTACAGTACTGGCACAAAAACAGACACATAGATCAATGGAATGGGAGAGAGCCCAGAAGATTGACTCTGCATTGACCTTGTATCTTACAAGCTTATTAAACTCACCTGTTAGTTCTAAGAGGTTGTTTTGGTCGATTCCCTGGGATTTTCTGTATGGACAATAATGTCTGAGAATAAAAACAGTTTTATTTTATCCTTTTTGATCTATATGCTTTTTTCCTTTTCTTGCCATACTGTGATACAACTTTCAGTATCATGTTGAACAGGAGTGGTGAGAGTAGACATCCTTGCTTTATTCCTGAGTTAGGGGCAAAGCAGTCAGTTTTTCAACATTAAATATGATGTTAGCTGTAGGGTTTTTGTAGATGCCTTTTTTTTAAAAAGATTTTATTTATTTATTTGAGGGGGGGATCAGAGGTAGAAGCAGACTCCCCGCCGAGCAGGGAGTCTGATGTGGGACTCAATCCCGGGACTCCAGGATCATGACCTGAGCCGAAGGCAGTTGCTTAACCAACTGAGCCACCCAGGCGCCCTGTAGATGCCTTTTATCAGCTTAAAGAAGTTCACTTTTACTCCTAGTTTGCTGAGAGTTTTATCATGAATGGGTATATTATTTTGTTGAGGTTTTCTGCATCTATTTATATAATTAAGTGGTCTTTCCTCCTCAGACTTTTAGTAAGGTGAATTACATTAATTGATAAACCCCAGATGATTGAGGTGCATTATTTTTTATATTGCTGGATTCAACTTGCTAATATTTTGCAGAGGATTTTTGCATCTATGTTCATGAGAGAAAATGGTCAGTAGTTCTCTTTTTCTATACTGTTTTTATCTGATTATGGGTTCAGGATATGCTGCCCTTGGAGAAAGAATTGGGAAATGTTCCCTCTTCTATTTTATGGAAGAAGTTGTGTGGATTGGTATTACTTCTTTAAAAGCTTGGTAAAATTCACCAGTCAGGAGGGACCATATGGATCTGGGTAATTGTTTTCCAGAATTCTTTTTGACAGCTTTATTGAGATATAGTTGATGTACAAAGACCTGCACATGTTTGATGTGTACAATTTGATGAGTTTGGACATATGTACAATTTGATGAGTTTGGACAAATCACCCATGATACATGGTAACAGGCATTTCCAACACCTCCCCAAATTCCCCCTGCCTTTTTTTTTTTTTTTTTTTTGGTGGTAAGTATCCTAAACCTGAGGTCTACCCTCTTAACATATTTTGAAGTACATAATACCATATTTTACAGCAAAAAGATCTCAAGAAGTTACTGATCCAGCATAACTGAAACTATACCCATTGGATAATAACTCCCCGTTCCTGCCCCATTCCCCACCCCCAAACCTCTGGTAATCACAATGGTATTCTCTGCTTCTGAGGGTTTGATGAGTTTAGAGAACTCCTATAAGTAGATAACTCATAACTCATGCAGTGTTTCTCCTTTTGTAACTAGCTTATTTCACTTAGCATACTGTTCCCCAGAGTCATCTATATTGCAAATAGCAAGATTTCCTTCTTTTTTGAGGCTAAATCATATTCTATAGTATGTATACATCACTTTTTCTTTATTAATCTGTCGATGGACTCTTAGGTCTCAAGATCCATATCTTGGCTATTGTGAATAATGTTGCAATGAACCTGAGAGTACATATATCTCCTTAAGATCCGAATTTTAATTATTGGATAAATACCCAGAAGTGGGATGGTTGGATCAAATGGTAGTTCTATTTTTCATTTTTTGAGGAAACACCATACTATTTTCTATAGTTGCTTCACCATTTTACATTCCCACTTACAGTGTACAATTTCTCTACAACCTCACCAATACTATCTTCTTTATTTTTTTAATAATAGCTATCTAATAGGTATGAATTGATATCTCATTGATTTGCATTTCCTGATGATTAGTGATGTTGAGTATCTTTATATACCTGTTGGCCATTTGTATGTCTTTAGAGAAATGTCTGTTCAAGTCCTTTGTCCATTTTTAATTAGGTTATTTTTTGTTTGTTTGTTTGTTTTTGCTCTTGAGTTATAAGAATTCCTTACATATTTTGAAAATTAACACCTAGGGCGCCTGGGTGGCTCAGATGGTTAAGCGTCTGCCTTCAGCTCAGGTCATGATCCCCGGATCCTGGGATCGAGTCCCGTGTCGGGCTCCCTGCTCCTTGGGAGCCTGCTTCTCCCTCTGCCTCTCTCTCTCTCTCATGAATAAATAAATAAAATCTTTAAAAAAAAAGAAAATTAACACCTAAACAGGTATAAAATATTTTCTCTCATTCTCTAGGTTGTCTTTTTATTCTCTTGTTTCCTTTGCTCTGCAGAAGCTTGATTTGATGTCGTCTCACTTGATCTATTTTTGCTTCTGTGGCCTGTATTTTTGGTGTCATATCTAAGAAACCATCACCACAACCGATGTCAAAAAGATTTGCTCTGTTTTTTCCTAAGAGTTTTACCATTTTAGGTCTTAGGTTAAAGTCTTCAATCCATTTTGTGTTGATTTTTGTGTATGGTATAAAGGAAGGGTCTAACTTAATTTTTTTTGCATAGGGATATCTATTTTTCCCCTACACCATTTGTGGAAGAGACTATCATTTCTCCATTGTGTATTCTTGGTATCCTTAGCAAATATTAGTTGCTTTTTCCCTGAGATGCAAGGATGGTTCATCATACACAAATCAATAAACATGATACACCAAATTAACAGAATTAAGGATAAAAATCATATCATCATGTCAATGTATGCACATAAAGCATTTGACAAAGTTCAACATCTTTTCATGACAAAAACACTCATAAACTAGGTATAGGAAGAACGTATCTCAACATAATACAGACCGTATATGACAAGCCCACAGCTAACATCATACTCAGTGATGGTCAGGAACTGTTAAGACAAGGCTACCCATTCTCACCACTCCTATTCAACATAGTACTGGAATTCTAGCTAAAACAATTAGGCAAGAAAAAAGAAATAAAAGAAATCCAAATAAGAAAGGAAGAATAAAATTATCTGTGTTTGCAGATAACATGATCCTATATGTAGAAAACCTTAAACTCCATAAAAATTCTTAGAACTAATAAAGTTTAGTCTATGTGTGTCCTTAAAGCTGAATGGAATCTCTGATAGGCAGCATATTGTTGAATCCTGCTTTTTTTTAATGTTTAAAAATTTTAATTCCTGTTTTTAAAATCCATTCAGCTATTCTGTCTTTTGATTGGAGAATTTAATTCATTACTTTTTAAAAATTCATTTATGTTTAAAATAATTATAGATAGGTAAGGACTTACACCTACCATTTTGTTAATTATTTTCTCTTTTGTAGTTTCTTTGCTCCTTTCTTCCTCTCTTGCTGTCTTCCTTTGTGATTTGTTGATTTTTTGTAGTGGTATGCTTTGATTCTTTTCTTTCTATCTATTATGTATCTACTAGAGGGTTTTTTCTTTGTGATTAACATGAAGCATACACAAAACATTTAAGTCTATTTTAAGCTGGTAACAACTTAAATTCAATCACATACCAAAACTACACTCTTACATTGCCCCTCTCACATTTTATGCTATTTATGCCACACTTTACACCTTTCTATATTGTGTATCCATCAACAAATTATTGTTGTTCCAGTTATTTTAATAATTTTATCATTTAGGGGTGCCTGGGTGGCTCAGTCGGTTAAACGTCTGCCTTCAGCTCAGGTCGTGGGCCCAGGGTCCTGGGACTGAGCCCCACGTCGGGCTCCCTGCTCAGTGGGGAACCTGCTTCTCCCTCTCCTCCTGGCTTGTGTTCTCTCTCTCTATCTCTGTCACTATCTGTCTCTCTCTCTCAAATAAATTTTAAAAAATTAAAAAAATAATTTTATCATTTTTATACTAGAGTTAAAAGTGATTTATGCAACATCATTATAGTATTAGAATATTCTGAATTTGATTATATATCTACCTTCACCAATAAACTTAATACTTTCATATGTTTGCAATTTGTTATTTAGTACTCTTTTGTTTCAAGTTGTAAAAGTACCCGTAGCATTTCTTGTAGGGCAGGTCTTGTGGTAAAGAAGGCTTGTCTGAGAATGTCTTTATATCTTCTTCATGTCTGAAAGACAGTTTTGCTGGGCATAGTATTCTTGGTTGGCATTTTTTTTCTTTTGGAATTTTTGAATGTATCATTTCCCTGCAAATGTTCTGTTAAGAAATTCAATGATAGCCTTCTGGGTAGTCCCTTGCATGTGACAAAACACTTTTCCCTTGCTGCATTCAAAGTTCTCTTGTCTTTGAATTTTGAGAATTTGGCTATAATGTTTCTCAGGGTAATCTTTTTTGGTTGATTTTGCTAAGGGTCCTTTTAGTTTCATGAATCTGGATGGTCACATCCCTACCAAGATTTGGGGAATTTTCAGCCATTATTTCTTTAAACAAAATTTCTGCCTTTATCTCTCTTCTCCTTTTTGGACTCCCATAATGCATATATTTCTTTGCTTGATGATATCCCATAGGTCTTATATGCTTTCCTCACTCTTTTTCTTTTTATTCCTTTAATTGGCTAATTTTAAATGACCTGTCTTCAAGGCCATTGATTCTTTTTTTTTTCTAATTCAATTTATACTTATTAGAAACACTGCCAGTTATTTCATGTTAATATTAATATTTTCATAAGTATTTGCAGTTAGAATTCAAGCTGAGATTCCAATAAATCTCTTAGATATTTAACACTTAATTTTCCTGTCTCAGACTTTGTAAATATTTTAAAGAACATTTTTGGATGTTATTCGGCCTTTGGGGAATTTATGCTGTTTATGTAAAACAGCTGGACAGAGAAAAAAAAAATTTCAATTTGGCAAAGCAAATTAAGGACAACTCTGCCGGTTCTTAAAAACAAGTGTAGAAAATGAAAGTCAAAATTTTCATTCCAATTTTGAGTAAATGTGCTGCCAGAGTGAGCACAAAAGTCAAAATTTTAACACAGATAAATTGAGCCATTAATTTTTCAGTTTATGTAAAATATCACTCATAATTTATTTGAATGACAACCTCCTGACAGTATTTATGTATGTATGTATGGATAGTTGACACACAATGTTGCCTTAGTTTCTGGTGTACAACAGTGATTCAACAAATGTATGCATTATACTGTGCTCACTACAAGTGTAACTACCATCTGTCACCATACAATGCTGTTAAAATGTCATCAACTATATTTCCTATGCTATTCCTTTCATTTCCATGAAAAGGTCATTGATTCTTTATGACCTACTAAATAATTGAGTCTGCTGTTGAAGCACTGTATTGAAGTTTTTGGATCAGTTGCTACTGTATTCTTCAACTCCAGATTTTCTGTTTGATTATTTTTATGGTTTCTATTCCTTTCCTGACATTCTCATTTTGTTCATGTATTGGTTTCTTGATTTTTTTAAATTTGTCTATCTGTGTTCTTTTGTAGTTCATGGAGCTTTAAGTTTTTTTTTAATTTTATTTTATTATGTTATGTTAATCACCATACATTACATCATTAGTTTTTGATGAGTGTTCCATGATTCATTGTTTGCTTATAACACCCAGGGCTCCATTCAATTTGTGCCCTCTTTAATACCCATCACCAGGCTAACAAGATTTTTTTTCTAAGATTTTATTTATTTATTTGACAGAGAGAGACACAGCAATAGAGGGAACACAAGCAGGGGCAGTGGGAGAGGAGAAGCAGGCTTCCCGTGGAGCAGGGAGCCTGATGTGGGGCTTGATCCCAGGACCCTGGGATCATGACCTGAGCCAAAGGCAGACGCTTAATGACTGAGCCACCTAGGTGCCCCAAGAAGATTATTTTGAATGCTTTGTCAGGCAATTTATAGTTTTCAATTTCTTTAGGGTTGGTTATCAAAGATTTATTCTGTTTATTTGGTTGCAACATATTTCCCTGACTCTCATGTACCTTATAAATTTGCATTTGTATCTGTGCATCTGAGGAAGCATTCACCTCTTCCAGTCTTACAGGCTGGTTTTTTCAGGAAAAGACATTCACCAGTCAACCCAGCTGGAGATTCTGGAGGCCTGTCAAATGTTTTCTGTGGTGGTGCATTTCCCAGTCCTCTCCCTCCCTTCTGGAAAAGAGATTTCAGGCTTGTACACCTTCTTTCAATTTTACAGAGCCATGCTGGCTTCTGTAAGCCTGCTTTCACTTTCACTAGAGCAGTAGCACTGATAGGTCAACATACTGGAAAACTACTCATCTTTTCCCTCTCTTCCAGGGGAGAAGTCTCAGGGTTGTGGACCTTCTTCCAATCTCAAAGAGCAATGCAGGCCACGATAAACCTCCTGCCACTTCTTTCTAGGTCAGAGTACTGAAATGCTAAGTTGTTCCATTCAAGCTCCATTTTTTCTCACTTGCTTCTGAGGAGAAGATTCTGGATTGTGTGTTTTCTCCCTATCCCACAGAGCCATGTTAGCTGTTGAGAGCTGCCTGCTCTATTTTTCTCTATGACAATATACTAAAATGCCAGGATGTACTGTAATGGCACTGGGTGCAAGCTCTACTTCTTTCCCTTCCTCTAACTCTCACAATTGTTTACATTCTCTCTCTCTCTCTCTCTTTTTATTTTAATTTAAATTTATTTAATTAACATACAGTGCAATATTGGTTCCTGGAGTAGAATTCACTGATTCATCACTTACATACAACACCCAGTATTTATCACAGCAAGTGTCTTCCTTAATGCCCATCACCCATCTAGCCGATCCCCTACTCACCTCCCTCTATCAACCCTCAGTTTGTTCTCTATCATTAAGAGTCTCATGGTTTATTTCCCTCTCTCCTTTTTTTCTTTCCCCCCTTTCCATACGTTCATCTGTTTTCTTTCTTAAATTCCACATATGAGTGAAATCATATGGTATTTGTCTTTCTCTGACTGACTTATTTCACTTACCATAATACACTCTAGCTCCGTCCATGTTGTTGCAAATGACATTTCATTCTTTTTGATGGCTGAGTAATATTCCAATATATATTTGAATCCAATCCAATATATATATACAATATATATCTATACATATATCTATATTTATATCATCTATCTATCTATCTATCTATCTATCTATCTATCTATTATTTATCTATCTATCTATATCCCACATCTTCTTTATCCATTCATCATTGATGGACATTTGGGCTCTCTCCATAGTTTGGCTATTGTTGATAATGCTGCTATAAACATTGCTGTGCATGTAACCCTTCGAATCTGTATTTTTGTATCCTTTGAGTAAATACCTAGTAATGCAATTGCTGGATCATAAGGTAGTTCTATTTTTAACTTTTTGAGGAACTGCCATACTGTTCTCCAGTGTGGCTACACCGTTTGCATTCCCACCAGCAGTGCAAGAGGTTTCCCTTTCCCTGCAACCTCACCAATACCTGTTGTTTCTTGTGTTGTTAATTTTAGCCATCCTGACAGGGGTGAGGTGATATTTCATCATGGTTTTGATTTGTATTCCCCTGATGATGAGTGATGTTGAGCATTTTTTCATGTGTCTATTGGCCATTTGTATGTGTTCTTTGGAGAAATGTCTGTTCATGTCTTCTGCCTATTTCTTAACTGGATTATTTGGTTTTTGGGTGTTGCATTCTTCATAGATTTTGGATACCAACCCTTTATCAGATATGTCATTTGCAAATATCTTCTCCCATTTAGTAGGTTACCTTTTAGTTTTGTTGATTGTTTCCTTCACTGTGCAGAAACTTTTTATCTTGATGAAGTCCCAATGGTTCATTTTTGCTTTTGTTTCCCTTTCCTCTGGCTAGGTGTCTAGAAAGAAGTTGTTATGGACAAGGTCAAAAGAGGTTTCTACCTGTATTCTCCTCTAGAATTTTGATGATTTCCTGTCTCACATTTAGGTCTCTCATCCATTTTGAATTTATTTTGTGTATTGTGTAAAAAAGTGATCCAGTTTCATTCTTCTGCATGTTGCTGTCCAGTTTTCCCAATTCCATTTGTTGAAGAGACTTTTTTTTTTTTTCCATTGGTTATTCTTTCTTGCTTTGTCAAATAGTTGACTATATAGTTAGGGGGTCCATTTCTGGATTTTCTGTTCTGTTCCATTGATCTATGTGTCTGTTTGTGTGCCAGTACCATACTGTCTTGATGATCACAGCTTTGTAATATAGTTTGAAATCTGGAATAGTGATGCCTCCAGTTTTGATTTTCTTTTTCAGAATTGCTTTGGCTATTCGGAATCTTTTGTGGTTCCATACAAATCTTAGTATTGTTTGTTCTGGCTCTGTGAAAAATGCTGGTGATATTTTGATAGGGATTGCATTAAATGTGTAGATTGCTTTTGGTAGTATAGACATTTTAACAATGTTTGTTCTTCCAATCCATCAGCATGGAATGCTTTTTCATTTCTTTGTATCCTCTTCAC
This sequence comes from Eumetopias jubatus, assembly GCF_037043125.1. NCBI lineage: Eukaryota > Metazoa > Chordata > Mammalia > Carnivora > Otariidae > Eumetopias > Eumetopias jubatus. The sequence continues at coordinate 32,678,432 of NW_028274810.1, read as the reverse complement.
TTTCTTTCATAAGTGTTCTATAGTTTTCAGAGTACAGATCTTTTACGTCGTTGGTTAGGTTTATTCCTAGATATCTTATCAGTTTTTGTGCAATTGCAAATGGATGGATTCCTTGATTTCTTTTTCTGCTGCTTCATTATTGGTGCATAGAAATGCAACAGCTTTCTGCATATTGGTTTTATATCCTGAAACTTTGCTGAATTCATAAATTAGTTCTAACAATTTTTTGGTGGAGTCTTTCAGGTTTTCTACATAAAGTATCACGTCATCTGCAAATAGTGAAAGTTTGACTTCTTCCTTGCTGATTTGGGTACGTTTTATTTCTTTTTGTTGTCTAATGGCTGAGGCTAAGACTTCCAGTACTATGTTAAATAGTAATGGTGAGAGTGGACATTCTTGTCTTGTTCCTGACACAGGGGAAAGTCTCTCAGTTTTTCCCCATTGAGGGTTGATGTTAGCTGTGGGTCTTTCATATATGGCCTTTATGATGTTGGGGTATGTTCCAAATATCCCTACTTTATTGAGGTTTTGTGTGTGTGTGTGTGTGTGTGTGTTTTGTTTTTTAATCAAGAAAGGATGCTGTATTTTGTCAAATGCTTTTTTTGCATCTATTGGCAAATTACCCAGAGCAGGCCTAGGCCAGGAGGCCCCGGAAGATGGAAAGTTACTAACAGTAAGCTAGAGATAATCAGAAGCCCTACTGGGAGCAAGAGATAACCAGCCATTTCTGCTTCTGTAAACAGGCTTCCCACCACAGGCTCCCTGCACTACTGTTCCTGCCTAAAGAAGCCCCCACTCCCCTAGTTTAAAGCCACTTACCAGGAATCAGCATAGCCCTTTAACCTGATGGCCTGCAGTTTCCTATAAAAGCCCTATAACCCCGTTGCCCAGGGCCTAGAACTTTGAGCATGAGCTCATCTGGGTCCTCAGGCATAAAATAAATCCAAGTTCTCCTACTTCTCCAAGTGTCACTTGGTCTCTCGCAGGTCTGATTTTTATTTTTCTGCAACACTTATCCTTTCTTTTATTAATGTGGTGTATCATGTAGATTGAGTTGGGAATATTGAACCAGCCCTGCAGCCCAGTAATAAATCCCACTTGATCGTGGCGAATAATTCTCTTAATGTACTGTTGGATTCGATTTGCTAATATTTTATTGAAAATCTTTGCATCTGGGTTCATCAGGGATATTGGCCTGTAATTTTCTGTTTCAGTGGGGTCTTGTCTGGTTTTGGAATCAAAGTAATGCTGGCTTCATAGAATGAGTTTGGAAGTTCTCCTTTCATTTTTATTTTTTGGAACAGTTTGAGAAGAAAAGGTATTAACTCTTCTTTAAATGTCTGGTAGAATTCCCCTGGGAAGCCATCTGGCCCAGGACTTTTGTTTGTCAGGATATTTTTGATTACTGATTCAGTTTCTTTGCTGATTATGGGTCTGTTCAAATATTCTGTTTCTTCCTGTTTCAGTTTTGGTAGTTTACAAGTTTCTGGGAATTTTGTGTACCTTCTCTCAATCCCATAGATCCATGCAGGCAGCTGAGAGTTCCTACCCCTTTTCTTTGCTCTTAGATGCCCCCAGGCAAAGTTGCCTCAGCGCTCTTGAATGAGTTGAGATAGAAGTAGATCTTTTGGGCAGCATCCTGAAAAGTGAGGCTAATGTCAGATAGTTGCTTTACTCATTTTTTGCCCCTGAAGGAAAAATTGTGAGCTGAGGGGATTTCTTTAGATGCTGAGCTGTTCCAACTTGTGGGAGGGACTGACACCAGTAAAGTGAAATAGCATTCTTTTATTCGTGTTTTTGTTGAGGGATATGGGCTAGGACTTCCTCTTCCATTATCTTGCAGATTTCACTTCAGATTTTTTTTTTTTAAACTACAAATGTAATTTCTTTGGAAATTATAGGACAATTCAGGTTATTTATTTCACCTTGGATCAGTTTTAGTAGTATGTGTTTTTTTGTGAAATTGGTCCATTTTATCTAATTTGTTGAAAATATGCATGTAGAGTGGTAACAGTGTTGATTTTTAGTTTACCTATATATCTATCAAATATTTAAAAGATTTCTTAAATTTTTATGTTTGCATTCATTTTTCATTGAATATCTTAATTGGCCTAACTGATTCTTTTTTTGGCAATAAAACAAATGTTTATTTCAGAATAAGAGATAAGAAATAACTTCGATAAAGCATATAAAATTATACAAGGCACCCTTTCAGAGGGATAAAAGTATACTGGGTGGTGGTGGGGGGAAAGACTGAAAGATAAAGTACCAGGGAGCTAAATGGGCTGTTTGACAACACCATTTTTAGCAAGTCAAAACACGGCTTTACCCTCTGCCAACATGTTAAAAAGTATATAAATTTTTCTAATAAGTTTGGCACATACAATAGGTACACAGAGAAAGCATGATTTTTTTTTTCTTCTGAATCTATTCATTGCTCAAGAATATTTAGCATATAGGTAATGGTTACAATATATACATATTTTTTTAAACGGAGAATTAACTACACTCCCTGCTCCCCAATCACCTTTGCAATGTGTGAGGCCTGACTTTTGCCTTAACTTGAGTTAAGCAACAGCCTTGAGAGGAATTAGGAAGTACTTCCATGTTGCACCTTACCCCAAGGCATTCTTAGGATTCTTCTCAACCCCCTTTCATTGATCTTACCAAAAAAAAAAAAAGTTAAAACTTTAACAATCTGTAACAATGTGGACAGAGGGAAAAACGTAGAGCCAAATATGGTAGTACCTAATGAGTTTTTTAATGCACGTAAAAATGCAAAAATACGATGTGTCCTCATCATTTTGAAGAATCTGTCATACCTACTTCCTAAGCATCATGCTTAATTTTAACTGTTCTCCATAGGCAAAAGTCAATCATCCCATCAAAATCACCAGATGTCAGCAATTTTAGCAAATAATTGGTTTCTCCTATAAGAAAATACAAATGGACTTAAGCAGTCTCATTTAGGAAGGTGATATACAGAAAAAAGTATAAATATGTGCATATATATTTTGCCTTTCAAAATCTGAAATTTTGTCTGCTGTATAAAAATGTCATTATATATACATTATATTTTTATTTATATATTCATATATAATTATATATATAAATAAATCATCAGAGCCAATCCTTGTGAAAGGAGAAGGGGGCATCTAGAAGATCACAAGAAAATGGGGCTTGGTGCCTTTGGCCTAAAGAACAAATTCAAACTATGTCTGTAGCCCTGTGGGCCTAGCTGCTTCGGTTGGCGCATGCAAGGTTGGCAGAGCAGGAGTCCTGGCTTGGTACTGCGTTCTTGGAGAGGGAGGGGGGACCCATTTAAACAAACATCCATCATGGAGTCTATGGAGGAGCTGGTCTTCCTTAGGATAGATGGTACATGCCATATCCAACTGGAGTCGCATATAGTCCCACGGGCAGGATGGGAAGCACAGGTCTATGGAAAGGGTAGGACGTTCCGTATATGGATGCTGCTTGCAGGAGCGAGTTGATGGGGAAAGGGGGGCTGAAGCCAGAGGGCAGCATAGGTTTTGCAGCCATTTTCAGCTTTTCTAGTTCTGCCTCCTGCGGTCTTTTTGCCTTGGCCCTTCGGTTCTGAAACCAGATTTTGACCTGGGTCTCTGTGAGATTCAGAGAGCTGGAGAACTCTGCACTCTCTACAGTGGAGAGGTACTGTTTCTGGCGGAACTTGCGCTCCAGAGCGAGGAGCTGGGACGTGTGTGTGGGTGTTCGTGGCTTCCGATTGGTCCTGTGCTTCCGCAGGGTGCAGGTGGTGGGGCTTGTGTGTCTTGGCAGCAGCGAGTATCTGCGGTGTTCCTGCATGCACGTGGCCCCGTCTTCTGAGTTTTCCGACTTGACCCAGGCGGCCTGGAAGGGCTTGACCAGCGGCCGGGGGCACGGTGGCCCCAGCGCAGGTGCTTTTGGTTGGCTGACAGTGGGGACGCCTCCTTGGGCGGCTTCTTGTGCGACATGAGCGCCGAAGGGCAGGCTGGAGAGCTTGACGCGGCGCTCCTCCACTCCCCCAGGCCCCGGGCCGGGCCCAGCCACCATTGCTCGGCCCTCCTCATCAGACGAAAACAAGCCCTTGCGTTTGGACGGAGGAGCCATGACTTCTCCGCCCTACCGAGAGTGCGACTCCCGGACCAAATGATTTTTGACCTGTGGAGGGCAGCTTTCACTGAGGGAGCTCTGCTATTTTGTCTGGATCTCAGTGTTCTGTGTGTTCCCTTTCTCTAAATCAGGGGATCTTATATATCCTTTCATTAAACCTACAGAGGGAAAAGTAACATCCTGACATGTAAACAAGAGAAAATATACTTCTCTAGGTTAAAAAGAATTTTGCCACAAGAACACCATAAGGGTCAGCAAATATAGGTCCTAACATGTGGTAGCTTTGATAAACTGAAAGCTTATAGCCTTGAATTACCTTTTTCTTGTTATTGTATCACCCAATGACTCATCTCAGATCTACTATATCAGAAAATCAAGGGAAGGGTAGGGGCCAGGAATCTTTATATTTAGGAAATTGGTTTTAATTCACAGCTGGATTGAGGACCACTGGTGAAAGCAACATGCCTCCCTGGAGAGAGAGCTTTATTTTGTTCCTGGACATAGTATAGAAAAAGCCTAAACCAGACATCAGATGATTTGAAATCTGGTATAGACTCATGCTACCAAGCGAGGGAGGAAGTTATGTAATTTTGCTTAGTTTTCAATGTTCTTATTTTTAAATGGTTTTTAAGAGACCCTTATTTGGTTTTGAAGGCATATTTGTTCTTTTTACCATGAAGTTTCTTTAGTCAATAAAAATGTATTTTATTTACTCCTTTTTTGCAATGCAGCTTGGAAAAGAAAAATATAAAGCATATTTACATAAGCACCGTGGGTCTGTGTGTATACTTAGACACATGCTGTGTGTCTCACCTGATCTCCTAAGAAGTTGCAGTCAAGTGAAGAAATACCCCTTAGTAGCATGTTCTCAACTGTGGAAAGAGGCGTTCACCATTTGATGGGACGCAAGGAGGGTTAATGGAATAATATGTCCCCATGCAATCAGAAAAAGCAGGCTTATTAATGTGGATTTAATGGCATTTAGCTGCTTCCCTATATTTCTCTCATCTTGTAATATATTGAAACATTGTGTAATATTTTCAAGATCCTAACATACAATTTAATGCATGTCCCCTTACAAATGTAAGCAACATAAGGCAGATACATAGTATTTGACCAATGGTTTCATAGAGCAATAATCTGGAAACTATGGCTTGTGGGTACCACCTATTTTTTAAAATAAAGTTTTATTGGAACACAGCCATGGCCATGCATTTACCTATTGTTTATGACTGTTTTCACACTACATGGCAGAGTTGAGCAGTTGAGACAAAAACTGTAGGACGCACAGTGCCAAGAATAATTATCATCTGGTCTTTTGCAGAAAAGTTAGCCAACATTGCTATGAAGAGTAAAGCCTTATTTTTTGGTGAAAACTGAAAAAAAACCTATCAGAAATAAAAAACCTAGTGAAGCACATTTTATTTTCAGCTTGAAAATAATTTTTAATCATTTTTAAGAAACAACCATTACCTAGGATTTTAGAAAATTAGGATAAAGCCTATATACACTAAGTAATACCAAAAGCATTATTTTGTTGGTCAAAAAATATAAAAAACAAACTATAATTTCTTTGGGGAAAATCAGTAAACTTTCAAGTATAGACTGTTAAGAATTGGGAAAATTATGGCCTAATTTATAGGATTATAAACGATCTAATAATTTGGTTCAGTTTCTAATACATTATCTGTCATCAATTAAGGTCCATCTTTGTGAATTATACATTGTTATAAATACACAATGCATAATTGCCATCATGTTACCATGTTCAGCCCAGTGGCAATTATCTAAAATTCTAAAGTGTCTCATTAAAGTTATAATCTGGGTAAATCAAGCGAGAAAGGAGAGTTTCCTTTTTTGGCCCATTTGTGACCCAACCCCTACGCATGCTAATGGTTTCTTCCATCTTCCTATGAAAATTCTGTGGAGATTCTAGATCTCTATCTAAGGTGGTTTGCTCCAGCTTGGAATCCATCAAGGAGGGTTGTCCATTCCTAGGGCCTAGGGATCACATAACTGCTCAGACTGTGCAGTTGGGATACAATAGGAAACTCCACAGTCTTCACTAAAAAGCTAAGATGGTTGCCCCTGACACTGAAACCCATTGAACACTTGGCCAAACTGATGCCCAACTATGTTCTTAAAGTTTTACCTAAGACTTGGCTCAGTATCCATTTGTCAACTAATGGTCACCCAGAGAAATAAACTGCTCTTGAATGCTCAGATACCTTCTGTGTTGTTAGAGAGGTAAAACTGAACTTTGTTATACCACTTACAATATTTTTAGGAAGATGGACATGATCTTAATTATAGTACTGCATGTCTTTGCAAATTTCTAGTGTTAGAAAAAGGCAAGAGGTTACTTTCAAATGTAATGATATTTTTACAAATTCAAAAATTAAGTTATGCCTTGGGTAAGAGTGACCAGAAAAGCTCTATTCTTTAGGTCTTCAGCTTATGAGACATATTTTCCTTGGCTTTTCCATGTTCTTCTGGAGATTTTGTATCTCATTATGAAGTCGTTTGCTCTCATTTTGGAATCCTTCCTTTAGTAGACGGGCCTGTTCCTAAAAAAGGGAAAAATGGAGACTAAGTAAAGTGTAGCACTAAGTAAATCATTTATATCTAGTTTCCACATTCATAGATTTTTAAAATATTTAATTTCTTCTTGACATTTTCTCTACACTTAATTTTCATTAATTTCTCTTGGGCATCCTAGCTCTGTGATTACATTTCCACCAAGGGGTGAAGACAGTTCAGATATCTTACCAAGATGTGTGATCCTATAAAAGTTATTGGAACTTTTCTGAACTTCTGTTTCTTTTCCTAAGTAATAGAGGCATAGCAGTTCTTACTTCATATAGTATTTTTTTAAAGATTTTATTTATTTATTATTTATTTATTTATTTATTTATTTATCAGAGAGAGACAGAGAGCAAGCACAAGCAGGAGGAGCTGCAGGCAGAGGCAGAGGGAGAAGCAGGCTTCCCGCTGAGCAAGGAGCCCGATGTGGGACTCGATCCCATATCCTGGGATCATGACCTGACCGAAGGCAGACGCTTAACCCTCTGAACCACCCAGGCAACCCAATGCTTCAAATAGTATTAAGCAAGAGATACAAATAAGTGATTTTTCCAGATGCCTAGCAGATAGCAGCCACTGATTGGAGGATGTACAGATAAAGGACTGGATGTGACCTAACTGCAAATAAAATCTTTTAACAACCAGGCAGAGGCAGGAGCCCGGTCAGGCAGGCAGACAGAAACTGAAAAGTACAAGTGGCAAGCAAGGTCCTTCTTCTAGGCATTATGTTCTCACTGACACACTAAGATATGATCAGGGACAGGGGAGAGAAAATAGACAAACAGAAATCTCAAGGTAATGCAATTAAATACCTGAAGTTTTAAAGCTAGAGTTCTCTCTTGTTCTTCCAGCAACTGGGCTCTATCCCTCTCCATCTTCTCAGTTAATTGTCTCACATGTTCCTGATAGCTCCTTTCTTTCTGTTCCATCATCTGCTGATTCTTTATTTGCATTTCTTCCAGTATTTTTGTTGCGGCCTGTGCAGATTCGGCTTTCACACGTTCCACTGTGAGGAGGAAAAAGAAGAAAAACGTATGTGAGTAAGCGTGTTGTCCCTTCCTTTCCTGCCTGCTTACCTGTCCTTGTTGCTGCTCACTGTATATGCCCTACTCAGAAATGACTTCAGCAAGTAAGGGGCATCTTTGTTCTTTTTGCCTTAGTGTAAGGATCGCAGTCTTACCCAGCCAAATTATTTAAACTTCGAGAGCTCGTGAGGCTATCTAGTCTCTTGACTGGCTCCTCACCTTCAACCTCCTTTTCCTTTTCTGTGAGAGTCTGGTCTGTCTGTAGAATGGCATCAGTCATAGACTCCTTGGACTTCAAGTATTCCTGAAGAACCTCTTCAGCCTTAGGACTCAGAGAACATGGAGTTAATTATAGGAAATGGCTAGAAACGCTTGTTCCTGATTGTCTCCTGCCATCTTTTCCTCTAGGACTTGTTCCTCTTGGCCCTGGTGTGCCTGTGGTCAAGATTCCCTGCCACAGGTATGGGCACTTGCTCCATGCTGGCCAATCATGGCACCCTATTAAGCAGAATCCTTTATAGGAGACTGATAAAGACACTGGGGAAAAGAGATTCTTTGTTCTTTTAGACTAAGGGCTCTAATTTTGGAGTTGTTGTTGCTCTGGTCCCCTGTGGGGTAAGTTGCTGAAAAAGGAAGCCACCATGGAGAAAGCAGATCCAAGGAAAGGTGGAGGGAGGATATGTAGCCTAAAATGATGAATTACCATTTTTGTTTAAGTGACCATCACTGGGTTTCTGTCCCTGACAGCATAAAGATCCAGCTATAATAGTGAATTACAAAAACAACTTGGTGGTTAATCTGAAAATCCAATTAATAACTCAATTATTAATTGAGTGCACTGTTTGGATGAGCACAGAGGACATATCTGGTATAATAGGCTCCCTGTACATGTTTATCAGATGAAAGCATGAATGCTTTCATTCTTGCAATGTGTGAGATTACACTTGGTTATGTTGGTCTTCCAAGGAGGCATGTCAGCAGCTTTGCAGAATCAGCAGATAAATCCTGGTTACCTGTATCCCCTTCCTAGGTTTCTGAAGGTATTTTCTCTTTAGCTCTTGTATCTTCTGGATGAAGAGACGATATCCTCCTGGTTTAGAATAAACCCCCTGCTTCACAGCTTCTTCTAGAGGACTGAAAATATCCTTAAGTAAATCTGAGCAATGATCTGTTGACGCTTGCAGATTCTGTTTACAAAAGTCATCTCGCTTTTTTTCTAGTTGGGCCTTTAATTTAAAAACAAAAAGTAAAAAGAATAACAGGGAAAAGATGTTAGCTTGACCTTGGAGATTCTGGAAAGTCTTCTCAAAAATAAGTCTATGACCCTAGAAAAAGTTACAGGCATCTCAACAGGACCATATCCCTCCTCTTGCTCCTGACTTTATTACTGAAGTCCCATTTTCCTTGGAGGTGAAGTTCAGAGCAGAGTGCTAACTTTTTTTTGCTATACCTTTAAGAGATAGACTTCTGCTTGTCAAATTGGACGAGTGATTACATATGGAATAAATGTGGCTCAATATCAGCCTGCATATGATAATCAGGACTACAATTTTCTTTGCTTTTGACTAGGATATCAAATCAGTCTGATAACAGTGGGCATTTGATTAGAAACTCTGATTGTTACTTATATGCATTTAGTTAAATTTTGAGGAAGATCAAAATAAACTTTTTTCTTCTTTTTATGATAATAACAAATCGTGGTTATCACCATTTTTGAAGTCTAGTAGGAATTCCCTCTCTCAAAATAAATGCTCCTTTCATTTTCTGGTAGTACTTTGCTTTCCAAGGCCCTAATCCATATAAACTTGAGAACAAATTACCGCTAAGCCCTTTTGAAATAAATGGTCTACATCTTTGAAGGAACTGCTCATGAAGAGTTCGATGGCCTCTTTCTCACAGGCCCTGTGCAGGTCCAGCAGCTCTTGGAGGGTTTCCGTGGGCAGCTGCACCCTCTGGCTCATCTCCTGGTCATAGTGGGCAATGGCGTTTTTCACTGCAGCTTCATTCTCGATCTGGGCCAAGGCCAGGACAGCATTCTCCATGCAGGGCAGATCCCCACTGCTGATGGCATTGACATAGGTCAGCACCAGGTTCTTTAGACCTATAAATTGAGAACAAATAATGATGTTTATTGTAGGTGGGATGAGAAAACATTCTATTCTGTGTAATTCTGATCGTGTTTATTACTACCCATTTGCCTCACAGCATCAGTGTCCTCAGGATCACCTGGCAGCTTGCTATATATGCAGATTCTCAGCCTTTGCCCCAGATCAACTTAATTAGACCCTCCTCTCTGGCAAGATGCCCAGGTGATATGTATATACATCAAAGGTCAAGAATCTCTGTTATAGATAGCACAGGCCTATGCTTACTGAGTGCTTGCATCTACTTTACCCCCAAGCATCATTAGGACAGGAACCATAGCTCTCTCATGTATATCTCTATCAGCAGCCCTGGTCTGTGGTAAACATTTGATCAATATTGTAGAATAAATCAAAAGGAGTTCTCAGTTTTGTTTATTCTAGCATAGTGTTGTCCAAGAGAACTTTTTGTGATGTTGGAAGTGTTCTATGTGTATTGTGCAATATGTTGTCCAGCTACCAGCCCCATATAGGTATGGGCCTTTGAAATATAGCTGTGTAATTGGAATTTTAAATTTTCATTAATTTTGATTAACTTACACTTAAATTTAGATAGCCACACTTGTATAGTGGCTACCATATTGGGCAGTGCAGGTCCAATTAACTAGGGCAATTTTAAGAAATAGAGCTTTTTTTTCCTTTGGCCTCTCCTATCTTTTCTCACCCGAGAGAATTTGGCTAGTAAAATCTATTAGAAATGTTGGTGCCATCTAGAATTTAAATGGTAATAGCACTAGGATTTGCATTTTTCAAATCTGAAACTGTGTGGATATAATTCCACCCTCCTTTAGTCTTAACAATGAAAGAAAAAGACTGGGAAGATGACTCACGAGGTCCATTGACTTTGATGCCTCCTGAAAGAGTTTTAATTTTGGAATTGCTAAAGATGTAGGAACAGAAGACTGCAGCTTGTTGCACAAATTCAGGATCCAGCTCATTATCATGCAATGTCTCAAGCTGGCCTAGCTTCTTCCGGTGAGTGGGTCGATCAAAGATAAAGCATTTCTTCTTTGGGAAGAACTTCCGGATACAGAGACGGGGCAGATTAAAATTTTGATCACTTTGAGTGGTACCTGCAGGAAGATAAAAAAGGAATGTTCCAGATATAGGGTCTTGCAAACTTTTTCTGTGAAGAGCCAAACAGTAAATATTTTAGGCTTTGCAAGCCAGGGGGTCTCTTTTCCAAGGGCTGCTGTTGCAGCGTGAAAGCAGCTATAAACAATCTATAAATGAATGGGTATAGCATTATTCCAATAAAACCTTAGACAGCTGGTGTGCTGGACTGGCCATCATTTGAACTGTGGGCCATCATTTGCCAACCCTTGGACTAGAGCACTGTTCATGCTTTCATCTCTTTTCTTCCAATCAATGTCTATTCTGTTCCATATTCGTTAGCTAATTGCAAGCCCAAAGCAGGGAAATAAAATCAATCTAATAATAGCACAGGAAAAGATGAAAGAAAAGGAAATTATTCTTAGAAGAGAGGAGAATATAATTTAAAATCAAATTTATTAATTCATATATTAAACAAGCATTAATTCTTAGTTATAGCTAGCTAAGAATAAGTAGAAAACTATAAATGTAAGAAAACTCTAAATGGAACACTAAAATGATAGTTTCTTGTGTTTTGTTATCTCCATTTATTTCTAAGTCCCTTCCTTTTACCTTGTTTAAGCTTGAGTGAATTCTCCAGGTACTCATCTGCTGTGATGGGTAGTCCATTTGCTTCCAAATCTAAGGAAAAATCCCTCAGTGTCCACACAAAATCTGGAAAGAAGCTCACAAAGTCAGCCGAATCTTCAATCCCATCGGCATTAGGGGAGGATTTTGCCCTGATTCGATCTGACAGCTCTGTCACATAGCTGAGTAGCAAACTAAGGAAAACTGGCATAAAAGAACAGTGTCCTCCATCCCATATTAGTTCCTAAAAATTAAAACCTTCATTTCACCTTTGTTTTTAACCCAAGTGTCAATTCTTCAGTGGGTACATAGGATCTTTCCCTTACCCTTGAATTATTTCTTAAATTTTCTCCTTTTGTGCTTGATTCACCAGGATTAACAGCCAAGCAGCTGGTTTTTAAATATAGGTCTCCCCTCTTACTTTGATGCTATTTTGAACAACAAAAAGGATACTGCAGTTGGTCCATGGCCTGCTGGTTGATGGTCCCCATGCTATTGTACACAAAGGTGCTGCTCAGGAGTATTGCTAGGGCAAAGATCCAGGAGTCATTCTGGTTGTTACCCTGGAAATCAGAACACATTTGGGCTGAGATTATGTTTCATTCTCCTGGTACTTTCCAGATCAACAGCAGTAAAAAGATGCTCATTTAATTAGAATAATGACCTATATGAGAAAACCAAATCCAAACAAATGTGTTAGTGGGACTTGAATTTTGGATCATTTTATAATTAGTATTTTTAGTTTACATTGATTCTCACTAGGTCCTTTTATGATCATTGGCAAATAATTCCAAAACCAGTAATCAAGGTTGATAGGGAATTCTAAGGCCTTAAATATAATTTAAGTTTAAAGATTTCTCTTCCTTTTTACAGCAAAATTGACTTATATAAGAGTAATAATACGTGTAGCTACTTTATTGAGCAATTATTATGCACCTAACATTTTCCATTACTTACCTTATTCAAAACAATACTATGAGGCAAGTATAGATCTATTACATCTGTTTTACAGATTTAGAAAGCTGAGGTTAAAAGAGGTCAATAATTTGCCAAGGCCACTGGGTGAGTGTCAGAGCTTATATTTAAACACAAGGGTATAGGACTTCAAAACCTAAATTCTTTTTTTTTTTTAGAATTTTATTTATTTATTTGAGATAGAGTGAGAGTGAGAGAGAGCACAGAGGGAGAGGGAGAGGAAGATGGAGAAGCAGACTTGCTACTGAGCAGGCAGGACTTTATCCCAGGACCCCCGGATCATGACCTGAGCTGAAGGTAGACGCTTAACCTACTGAACCACCCAAGCACTCCAGAACCTAAATTCTTAACTAAAGTTCTCTGCAGGATTGAACTCATGACATTGATTTTATTTGTACTACTTTTATGTATCTGGGTTAACTGGCTTGGCATGCAGCCTATTGTTAATAATTAGAATACTACCTACTGACCACTATGATCTTCTAGGATTCTGCCTTATGAATATTTTCCTGACCACTGATTGCTAAACTTGGTCTCAGGGCACATAAACAGAAATGAAAAAAATATGCATTTAAGTGAAAGCTCTTATTTAAAAAAATAAATACTGTAGAGAATATTCAGGGATGAGGGTCTAATTCCAAAATTGAATCCTTAATCCTTACCTTCTCTACATCTCCCAGGCCTTCAGTGTCCAGAAGAACTAAGGTGTGATTTGGCTTCTTGGGATGAGGCACACACCACATCCAGATTCCTTTGGTATGAGACTGTACTGTGGCGCCCAGAGAAAAGCCTGTGAGGGGGAGTGGGGATAAGAGGGGGTGGAGTTTTAATAGTAGATGGATCTAGAAATCCTACAATGCAACACAAAAAATAACCTGATTAAAGAATGAGCAAAGCCCAGGAATAAATCCCACTTGGTCATGAATAATCTTAAGAGATGCTGAACTCTAGGAAACAAACTGAGGGTTGCTGGAGGGGAGGTGGTGGGGGCAAAGGAGAAATGGGTGATGGGCACTAAGGAGGACACGTGATGTAATTAGCACTGGGTATTATATGCAACTGATGAATCACTAAGTTCTACCTCTGAAACTGATAAAAACAATTTTTAAAGATGAGCACAGGACTTGAATAGACATTTCTCCAAAGAAAATATACAAATGACCAATAAACAAATGAAAAGATGCTCAACATCACTAGTCATTAGGGAAATAACAAATCAAAACCACAATGAGATACTATTTCACACTCATTAGGATGGCCACTATCAAAAACAAAACAAAACAAAACAGAAAGTCATAAGTACTGGGGAGGATGTGGGGATATTAGAAACCTTGTGTTTTTCTGGTGGGAATGTAAAATGGTGCAGTTACTTTGGAAAGCAATATGATGATTTCTTAAAAAACTAAACATAGAATCACCATATGATTCAGCAATTCCACTTCTGGGTCTATACCCCCCAAAAAGTGAAAATAGGTACTTGAACAGATATTTGTATCCTCATGTTTTTAGTGGCATTATTCATAATAGCCAAAAGGTGTAAGCAACCCAAGGGCCCTTCAACAGATGAATGGATAAACAAACCGATATGCACATAGAGTTGTTTAGCCATAAAAAGGGAGAATTCTGACACATGGTACAACACTGATGAACTTTGAAGACATTATGCTAAGTGAAATAAGCAAATCACAAAAAGACAAATAATGTCTGATTCCTCCTTTTTTTTTTTTTAAGATTTTATTTCTTTATCTGACAGAGAGAGAGCACAAGCAGGGGGAGAGGCAGAGGCAGAGGGAGAAGCAGGCTTCCCGCTGAGCAGGGAGCCCAACATGGGGCTCGATCCCAGGACCCTGGAATCATGACCGAGCTGAAGGCAGCCACTTAACCAACTGAGCCACCCAGGCGCCCCTGTTTGATTCCTCTTAAATAAGATTCCTAGAGCAGTCAAATTCATAGGGACAGAATATAGAATGGTGGCTGCCAAGGGCTGGGGAGTTATTGTTTAATGGGTACAGAGTTTCTGTTGGGGAAGATGAAAAATTTATGGTGATGGATGGTGGTGATGGTTGCATAATAGTATGAATTTACTTAATGCCACAGAACTGTATGTACACTTAAAAATGGTTACAATGGCAAATTTTATGTTATGTATATTTTACAACAGTAAAAAAAAGCCAATACAGACTTAAACATTCCACTTAATAATCAGTGGAAACTTGCTTTTACTGCATGAACATTTTAGTAAATGTCTGATAGTTTATTATTTTGTACACTAATTACTTTTATTACTGCATTATTAGTCTTTCTAGGCAAGGAACAATTTATGCTTTAAAAGCATAAAGGGGAAACTAAGACAAAGTGGAAAGAGAGATGAACTGTCTTTTTCAGACCATAGTGAAGATAAGAGCATAACTGTGGATTGAAAGATAACTTTCAGTATTCTCTTGCATCTCTAACTTCCTTGCATCACCGTGCTCCATATTGGCAGGGTGGGTGGACAGAAAGGACTTGGCAGGGCTTTGTTGGTGCCACTCACCCTTGTTCTTTCCAGCCAGCTTGTTCATCAGGTAGGATTTGCCTGTGCGGTAGAGGCCTACAATAGCCACCACAACAAGAGGATTCTTATTGGCTGCCAGGGTCTCCAAAGCTTCCTGATTAGCCACCAGTTGTTCTCCATAATTCTCAATGAGGCACACTGGGGCTGGCATGTGGATCTCTGAGGCCATGTTCAGAGTGTTCCCTGGTCTGCAAGGGAAGAGATGAGATGAAATAAAATTCCCAGTCTAAATGGATCAGATATTTCACCAGGGTATTTTACATTTAGAAGCTAGAGTCCTCACTTTCCCCAAAATGGCCAAAAGTTTGGTGTCAGCATTGAGATAGATAAGGGTAATATCTGTATCATTTTAGAAAGTTACAGAAGTATTGTCAAAGTGGTCCACTCAAAAAATATTGGTATGACAGTGTTTTAGGAACATTCAGCCTCTCTCATAAACAAAATCGTTCATTTAATTCACCACGGAAAACTTTCTTTTTGGATTTGCATTTAAAAATTTAGAGTAAACTTTAAATGGAAAATAGAATAGAATTTAGAGAGATTTATTTTACATCTTGGTTATATGTAAAAAATTCAATGTTGAATTACTTATTCATTAATTTTACTATGAATAAAGACTTTCATACATCATTTCATGTATACCCTTTGAATAGTTCCCAGAGATTTTAAGTATTTTTCCCCCATAGTTAGGCTTATTTTGCTGGAATGATGGTCCACAGAGCTTCTCACACTGCTGTTCCAAAAGTGGAACCAATATAACTTACTTTTGCAAATTTTATAAAAACATATGACCATGTGAGACACATGACTAGAGACCCTTCCAAACCTTAGTGTGGGCTTAAGTAAGCAAGGGCCCTTTAAATTTAAGCTTCATTAGCTTCACAGTAAATTAGCCATGGGGGCACAAACGCACAACTGGAAATACTTAATGTGGCTAAAAATTATGTGTATATATGTATATGTACATATATGTATACATACACACGTATACCTATACATATATATATACACACATAAATACACATATACACGCATATGTGCATATATATACATATATAAGTAAGGGAACAAAAGACTGAAATAAGGATTAAAAGATCAGGAGGCAGAGGAGCCTGGAGAGATGGTAGGAGGATCCTAAGCTCACCTCATCCCATGGACACACACAGATAACAGCTACATCAGTGTAATTGCCCAAAAATGAACCAAAGACTGGCAGAGCGGACTGTACACAGTTAATTGCAGAGAGGAGGCCACATCGGAAACAGTAGCAAGGGTAAAGTCTGGTTGGAAGTGAAACTAACATGCAGGACTAACCACAAGTGGGAGGATCCCACAAGTACAGAGACGGGAGAGGAACAGACCCCACACCAGTCACCTCAGACATGAGGGACCTGCACTGGGAATACAAGTCCCCTTTACACTTGGCTTTGAAAACTAGAGCAGCTTAACTTTTTGAGTTTTTATAATCAGTGGGGCTTAACATCAGGAACTTTATTTTTTTAGAAGATTTTAGTCATTCATTTGAGAGAGAGAGAGACAGAGTATAAGCAAGGGGAGAGGCAG
The DNA here is from genome assembly GCF_037043125.1 of Eumetopias jubatus. NCBI lineage: Eukaryota > Metazoa > Chordata > Mammalia > Carnivora > Otariidae > Eumetopias > Eumetopias jubatus. Next base: position 32,661,798 of record NW_028274810.1, on the reverse strand, counting down.
AGGGAGAAGGAGAAGTAGACGCCCCGCTGAACTGGGAGCCCAACATGGGACTCAATCCCAGGACCTGGAGATCATGACCTGAGCTGAAGGCAGACACTTAACCATCTGAATCACCCAGGCGCCCTTTAAAGATTTTATTTATTTAAGAGAGAGAGAGAGAGAGCTTAAGTCAGGGGAGGGGCAGAGGGAAGGGGAGAAGCAGACTGCTGGGCAGGGAGCCTGATGTAGGGCTTGATCTCAGGACTCTGGGATCATAACCTGAGCTGAAGGCAGACGTATAACCGACTGAGCCACCCAGGCGCCCTAACATCAGGAACTTTAAAAGGCTTGGCTCTCAGAGAGCCGGCATAACAAACAAACCCCATAAGGTACAGCATAGAAGCAGCAGTCTGAGAGGCACCTGGGGTATATGAGGAGATTATTTACTGATCTCAGAATGTGCACAGGAGGGGCAAGGATCTTTAGGAGACTTCTCCAAGAACAAAAGAACTGGTGGATGCCATTTCTCTCTCCCAACCCCAGCCTAGATACACGGATATCTGTGGTAACTAGTGTGAACATTCACCATCTAGTTCCCTAATACCACATACCTTGTTCTCCTGCAGTTCGCCCCATCCACCACCACCACCCCAACTCAAGAGGAGTTACTCCAAAGTGCTTTGGCCCAGTCTCATCCTTCAAGCAGCGCTGATAGTTGCCAGCACCACTCTAAAGTGTCTGAAGATAACCACACACACACCAGTGTAACTGCAGCCTCAATGTTCTGATCTGACTGCTGGCTCTGCCCCCCAACAAAAACCTCACAAGGGGCAGCACGAAGAGAGAGCCCTGTTGTTTGGGGTCACTACAACCCCAACAGACAGACTGGGAGTCAGACATCTGGTCTGACTGCAGGTCCTGCCTACCAATGAAAGCCTCTCAGAGGACAATGCAGGAAGAGCACCCTGCAGTTCAGTGCAACCACAATTCTGGTAAATGGGCTGAGGGTAGCCATCAGGTCTGACCTAATTATAAGCCCAAGGCTGCCCCAGACTGGCCCCTGAACAGAGACCAAACTCTGCTCACAACAGGCAAAGAGGGCCATTGCAAAGAGCTCACTGAAGACAAGCATAGCTCAACCACAGTAAGAGAGCTCATACAACACACATAGGAGACACCCTTGAAGTGCTAAGTTCTAGTGAATAGGGGGCATTGCACTACAGGGCACTATAGGACCTCTTCTTCATTAGGCCACTACTTTCAAGATCAGGAGACATAGCTGACTTCCCTAATTCATAGAAACAAACACAGAGAGTTAGCCAAAGTGAGGAGAGAAAGGAGTATGTCCCAAATGAAAGAACAAGACAAGATCACAGCAAAAGCTAAATGAAATGGTGATAAGCAATGTCTGTAGAGAATTCAAAATAATGATGATAAAGATACTTATTGGACTTGAGAAAAGAGTGGAGGATCTCAGTGAGACAAACAAATGGAAAGATATTCCATGTTCATTGATTGGGAGAATGGATATTGTTAAAATGTCCATACTACTTAAAGAAATCTACAGATTTAAGGCAATTTCTATCAAAACACCAATCGCATTTTTCGCAGAACTAGAACAAATAATCCTAAAATTTGTATGGAACTACAAATAGCCAAGGCGATTTTGAAAAAGAAGAACAAAACTGGAGGTATCAGAATCTTGGATTTCAAGATATACTATAAAGCTGTAGTAATCAAAACAGTATGGTACTGGCACAAAAAGGGACACATAGATCAATGGAACAGAATAGAGAGTCCAGAAATAAAGTTATGCTTTTATGGTCAACTGATCTACAACAAAGGAGGCAAGAATATGCAATGGGAGGGGTGCCTGGGTGACTCAGTCAGTTGAGTGTTCAGCTCTTGATTTTGGCTCAGGTTGTGATCTTGGGGTTGTGGGATTGAACCTTGCATGCCCAGCATGGAGCCTACTTGGGATTCTCTCTCTGCTTCTCCCTCTGCCCTTCCCCCTGCTCATGCACTCGCTCTCTTTCTCTCTAAAATAAATAAATACATATTTAAAAGAAAAAGAATATGCAATGGGAAAAAGTTTCTTCTACAAATGGTGTTGGGAAAACAGGACGGTACATGCAAAAGAATGAAACTGGACCATTTTCTTATACCATACCCAAAAATAAACTCAAATGGATTAAAGACCTAAATGTGAGATGTGAAACCACAAAATTCCTAGGAGAAAACATAGGCAGTAATTTCTTTGCCCTCAGCCGTAGAAACATTTTTCTCCAGAGGCAAGTGAAACAAAAGCAAAAATAAACTATTGGGACTACATCAAAATAAGAAGCTTTTGCACACTGAAGGAAACCATCAACAAAACAAGAAGATAACCTACTGAATTGGAGAAGATATTTGCAAATGACATATCTGATAAAGAGTTAATATCCAAAATATATAAAAAACTTATATCATTCAACACCAAAAAACCAATAATTCCATTAAAAATGGGCAGAAGACACAGACATTTTTCCAAAGAAGACATACAGATGGCCAACAGACACATGAAAAGATGCTCATCAACATCACTCATCGTCAGGGAAATGCAAATCAAAACCACAAGGAGATATCACCTTATACCTGTCAGAATGGCTAAAATAAAAAACTCAAGAAACAAGTGTTGGTGAGGATGTGGAGAAGAGGATTCCTGGTGCACTGTTGGTGGCAATGCAAACTGGTGCAGCCACCGTGGAAGAAAGTATGGAGGTTCCTCAAAAAGTTCAAAATAGAGCTACCCTATGACCCAGCAATTGCACTACTGGGTATTTACCCAAAGAAAACAAAACCACTAATTTGAAAAGATAAATGCAGTGTCATGTTGACTGCAGCATATTTTCCAATAGCCATGATATGGAAGCAACCCAAGTGTCCATCTGTAGATGAGTAGATAAAGTGGATAAAGAGGAAGTGGTGTGTGTGTGTGTATATATATATACATATATATATATATAATTGCCTTTATTATGTATATTATTATATATAATAAACATTATGCCTTTAATATGATGGAATACTACTCAGCCATAAAAAAGAATAAGAGCTTGCCATTTCCAACAACATGCGTGGATCTAGAGAGTATTATACTAAGTGAAATAAATCAGTCAGAGAAAGACAAATACTATATGATTTCACTCATATGTGGGATTAATTTAAGAAACAAAGCAAATAAACAAAGCAAAAAAGAGAAAAACAAACCAAAAACACTCCTTTTTTTAATTCCGCATTTTATCTTATTTTATTTTTTATGTTTCACAATAAGTTTCTTTTTTTATTATGTTATGTTAATCACCATACATAACATCATTAGTTTTTGATGTAGTGTTCCACGATTCATTGTTTGCATATAACACCCAGTGCTCCATGCAGAACGTGCCCTCTTTAATACCCATCACCAGGCTAACCCATCCCCCACCCCCCTCCCCTCTAGAACCCTCGGTTTGTTTCTCAGAGTCCGTAGTCTCTCATGGTTTATCTCCCCCTCCAATTTCCCCCCCTTCATTTTTCCCTACCTGCTATCTTCTTTTTTTTTTTTTAGCATATGATGTATTATTGGTTTCAGAGGTACAGGTCTGTGACGCAACATTCTTACACATTTCACAGCGCTCACCGTAGCACATACCCTCCCCAATGTCTATCACCCAGCCACCCCATCCGTCCCACCCCCCCACCACTCCAGCAACCCTCAGTTTGTTTCCTGAGATTAAACAGACTCTTAAATATAGAGAACAAAGTGGAGGTTGCTAGAGGCGATGTGGGTGGGGGTTTGGGTGAAATATGTGAAGGGAATTAGGGTTTGCTTATTGTGATGAGCACTGAGTAACGTACAGAATTGTTGAATCATTATATTTACACCTGAAACTAAAAAAAAAAAAAAAAATCAGGAGGCAGATCAGGAGAGGCAGAGGGGAAGTTGTGCAAAGAAAATATTTGTATTTTCAGCCATACACTTCTAAGTTTTCTGTTTTGTCTTGCTCTTCCATTTCATAGAGAAGGAGAAGCAGAAAGAGAAGGGGAAGGGGAGGGGGAGAGGAATGAGAGATGAGGGGAAGGGAGGAAGAGAAACTGAAAAGGAGAGAGCGCCGTCAGACAAGGGGATGATGAATAAAGCTCATGCCAAGCCAAGGAATGCAGGGCAGGAGTTTCCAGAAGGCAAGATTGGAACTGCTTGAGAGCACAGAGAGGTCAAGGCAAACAGAGATGTTGCCTTTAGTGATGCACCGCAGTAGATTCATTAAAGAGGAAACATTTTAATAAAATAGGGCTGCAGATTCTACTTGTAAGGGGTAAGGAATAAGTTGGCACTAAGAAATTGGATCTACTGAACCTGGACTATTTCTAAAGGAAGAAATACACTTTGAAACAAAGTTCAAGCATGTGATTAAAAAGTAAGGTGTTTCATGAATCTTCATCTTTCACTCCGGGTTTCAGTTTTTTCTTTCTGTCTTTTTAACAGGGTCAGTGGCTGTTTATGCTGCACCTCATTTACTACTCTTTCCTTCTCATGAATATAACATATTTCAGTTGCCTTTCAGTTTCTTAGCTGCAGTCAGATGGGTACTGAGCAAGTTCCATCAAAGACAATGGCAATTTAATTGGGTCCCCAGTCAATACAGACAGTCAGCAAAGGGAAAGACAACCCTAATGCATGTCAAACTTCATTTAGGCCCATGTCTGCTGGTGCCTAATTCTGCCCAAACACAGGGCAGAACAGGTAGGAACATGCTACCACCTGGTAACACCAGTATCTCCTCATCTGACCGGGTGTCTCACAGCAGGCTTACCTGCAGCCTGCCCCGATGCTGGTCATTCCTTAAGAAAACAGACCCTTAAAAATCCCTTCCCATTCCTGCCCCAGCCTTATCATGAGCTCTGTTTCCCAGAGCAGAGCTTCTTTAAAGCTGAAGAGAAAGCTGCTTTGATGAGAAAGTGGAGCTCTTACCTCTTTTTTCCCCCTCCTCTGTTAGGTGAAGTAGTTTCTGTTATTTCTCTGTCTTTCACTAGATCATGGATCTCTTATTTCACCTGTCCGTCGTTGGACTTTCCAGATCTCCTTTGAAGACAAAACAGAAATAAAGCAACCACTGTAACAGACTTTATAGTAACCTGAAAATGAAAGCACTGAACACAAAGCAAAAAGCCCAATGACCACAAAAGGAATTTCTGCAAGCTAAGCCAATGGGAGGGTAGATGGGCTTAACACAATTTCTCAACCAGAAACTTCATATTTCTTTGAAAGAGATCTCAGAGAATATTTGCTGATTTAAACAAATGTCTATCAGATATTTAAATATAGTGAAATGGATCTCAGAGTTGGGGTTCAGTTTGAGAAACCCAGAATGAGGAAGCAATCATGTTAATTTTTAGGTCTAATGTCCTTAAGTAATGACCACGCTTACAGTGGACCTGGCTTCTCACTTATACATACAGTAAGTGAGGAAAAGGCCATGCCTCACACACTCACAAACACACAGCATCTGGCACTAATCCCCAGTGCACAGTTTGGAAGGGTCTCCATATATTGCACACATGCTCTAGGCTCTATGCGGACTGCTTTATGGAGGTTTCGTAACTTATATCTCAGGCTAAACATTTTCCCATGATTTTATAGAAACGGAGGCACTGAAAGGTTGACTGTCTTAACCCAAATCACAGCACTGTAAGTAATCTGAACTGAATCATTCTTGTCCGCAAGCCCTCCTGTTAAGCCTCTTTCTAGGTTTTCTGAGTGAATAGCAATAGAAGTAACAGCTTTATCTCTTGATTGTTTTCTATGGGTGTTGCTTGTCTAACTCATTCCTGATTACAGTCATGCAAAATAAGTGACATTGTCTTCATCTTACCCTGAGAACAAGGAGGCTTGAGGGAGGGTAAATAATATGCCTAACCATATTCACTATGCAAGTCACAAGTGTGGGAATCAAATTTTAAACTATTTTTACCTTTAAACTCTGCTTTTTCCTCCTCCTCCACATTGTTTCTGAAAGGAATGAGGACAAAGGGAGATGTTTACCAGGTTCTCAGCTGATCCCAGATATTTCTCTACACCTAGAAGCCAGTGTGAGAAATTTAACAAATAGAACTGGACGCGTTCTTTTCTTGTCCCTTTTTGCATTATCTTTCCAAATGTCTCTGAGTAAGTAGCACTTCAATTTGTTTTGAAAAGTATGATTTCTCTGGGTCTTTCCATTGTTGGTACGCACCCAATTACTTCCTGACTTAATGGTCTAGTGCAGCAATTTTGAGGATCTGAAACTTTCTTATCCTTAATCTTGGCAAGATTGGTCCCCTCCTATTCTACTGGTCTCCTGTGAGCCCTTTGCCAATCTCCCATCACATCACCTTGATTTTTTTTCCCTTAGGACTACCTGAAATTCAAGTTCATAAAAGCAGGTAACTCATGTATTCACAGCACCTACAAGAGGGCTTGGCACAGAGTAGAGGTTCAATGGCTATTATGTGACTAAATATAAAATGACCTCAACTATGAGAGAAACTTTTGCCAGTTTGAATATATAAACTTTCTGAAGTATAGAAAAAAGAGTAAAATGCCTATGTAAAGCAGTTATTTGTTAATTTCATTACACACGTTTAAAATTCCATAGTGCATGTATTTGTAATACAAATATATTGCTTCTTACTCATACTTTAAAAAATAATTTTATTCAAACTCTTCCCATCCTTTTTTATTTTTTATTTTATTTTTTTATTTTTCCCCCAGGTTAATTGAGCTATAATTGACAAAATTGTGTAAGTTTAAGGTATACAATGTAATAATTTAATACACAATATATAATGTGAAATGATTAGCACAGTAAGATTAGCTAATATATCTTTCACTGTACTTAGTTATATTTTACTGTGTGGTGAAAACTTTTAAAATCCACTCTCTTAGCAACTTTCCATATAAAACAGAGTGGTTTTTTTTAAATTTATTTATTGTTATGTTAATCACCATACATTACATTAGTTTTTGATGTTGTGTTCCAAGATTCATTGTTTGTGCATAACACCCAGTGCTCCACGCAGAATGTGCCCTCTTTAATACCCATCACCAGGCTAACCCATCCCCCCACCCCCCTCCCCTCTAGAACTCTCAGTTTGTTTCTCAGAGTCCATCGTCTCTCATGGTTCATCTCCCCCTCCGACTTACTCCCCTTCATTCTTCCCCTCCTGCTATCTTCTTCTTCTTTTTTTTTCTTAACATATATTGCATTATTTGTTTCAGAAGTACAGATCTGTGATTCAACAGTCTTGCACAATTCACAGCACTCACCATAGCACATACCCTCCCTGATGTCTATCACCCAGCCACCCCATCCCTCCCACCCCCCACCACTCCAGCAACCCTCAGTTTGTTTCCTGAGATTAAGAATTCCTCATATCAGTGAGGTCATATGATACATGTCTTTCTCTGATTGACTTATTTCACTCAGCATAACACCCCCCAGTTCCATCCACGTTGTGGCAAATGGCAAGATCTCATTCCTTTTGATGGGTGCATAATATTCCATTGTGTATATATGCCACTTCTTCTTTATCCATTCATCTGTCGATGGACATCTTGGCTCTTTCCACAGTTTGGCTATTGTGGACATTGCTGCTATAAACATTGGGGTGCACGTACCTCTTCGGATCCCTACATTTGTATCTTTGGGGTAAATACCCAGTAGTGCAATTGCTGGATCGTATGGTAGCTCTATTTTCAACTGTTTGAAGAACCTCCATACTGTTTTCCAGAGGGGTTGCACCAGCTTGCATTCCCACCAACAGTGTAGGAGGGTTCCCCTTTCTCCACATCCCTGCCAACATCTGTCATTTCCTGACTTGTTAATTTTAGCCATTCTGACTGGTATGAGGTGGTATCTCATTGAGGTTTTGATTTGGATTTCCCTGATGCCGAGCGATGTTGAGCACTTTTTCATGTGTCTGTTGGCCATTTGGATGTCTTCTTTGGAAAAATGTCTATTCATGTCATCTGTCCATTTCTTGGTTGGATTATTTGTTCTCTGGGTGTTGAGTGTGATAAGTTCTTTATAGATTTTGGATACTAGCCCTTTATCTGATAGGTCATTTGCAAATATTTTCTCCCATTCTGTCGGTTGTCTTTTGGTTTTGTGGACTGTTTCTTTTGCTGCGCAAAAGCTTTTTATCTTGATGAAATCCCAATAGTTCATTTTTGCCCTTGCTTCCCTTGCCTTTGGCGATGTTTCTAGGAAGAAGTTGCTGCGGCTGAGGTCGAAGAGGTTGCTACCTGTGTTCTCCTTTAGGATTTTGATGGACTCCTGTCTCACGTTTAGGTCTTTCAACCATTTGGAGTCTATTTTTGTGTGTGGTGTAAGGAAATGGTCCAGTTTCATTCTTCTGCATGTGGCTGTCCAATTTTCCCAACACCATTTGTTGAAGAGACTTTTTTCCATTGGACATTCTTTCGTGCTTTGTCAAAGATGAGTTGACCATAGAGTTGAGGGTCCATTTCTGGGCTCTCGATTCTGTTCCATTGATCTATGTGTCTGTTTTTGTGCCAGTACCATACTGTCTTGAAGATGACAGCTTTGTAATAGAGCTGGAAGTCCGGAATTGTGATGCCGCCAGCTTTGCTTTTCTTTTTCAACATTCCTCTGGCTATTCAGGGTCTCTTCTGGTTCCATACAAATTTTAGGATTATTTGTTCCATTTCTTTGAAAAAAGTGGATGGTATTTTGATGGGGATTGCATTGACTCTGTAGATAGCTCGAGGTAGCATTGACATCTTCACAGTGTTTGTTCTTCCAATCCATGAGCATGGAACATTTCTCCATTTCTTTGTGTCTTCTTCAATTTCTTTCATGAGTATTTTATAGTTTTCTGAGTACAGAACCTTTGCCTCTTTGGTTAAATTTATTCCTAGGTATCTTAGGGTTTTGGGTGCAATTGTAAATGGGATCGACTCCTTGATTTGTCTCTCTTCTGTCTTGTTGGTGTATAGGAATGCCACTGATTTCTGTGCATTGATTTTATATCCTGCCACTTTACTGAATTCCTGTATGAGTTCTAGCAGTTTTGGGGTGGAGTCCTTTGGGTTTTCCACATACAGTATCATATCATCTGCAAAAAGTGAGAGTTTGACTTCCTCTTTGCTGATTTGGATGCCTTTGATTTCTTTTTGTTGTCTGATTGCTGTGGCTAGGACTTCTAATACTATGTTGAATAGCAGTGGTGATAGTGGACATCCCTGCTGCGTTCCTGACCTTAGGGGAAAAGCTCTCAGCTTTTCCCCATTGAGAATGATATTCTCTGTAGGTTTTTCATAGATGGCTTTTATGATATTGAGGTATGTACCCTCTATCCCTGTACTCTGAAGAGTTTTGATCAAGAAAGGATGCTGTACTTTGTCAAATGCTTTTTCTGCATCTATTGAGAGGATCATATGATTCTTGTTCTTTCTTTTGTTAATGTATTGTATCACGTTGATTGATTGCGGATGTTGAACCAAACTTGCAGCCCAGGGATAAATCCCACTTGGTCATGGTGAATAATCCTTTTAATGTACTGTTGGATCCTATTGGCTAGTATTTTGGTGAGAATTTTTGCATTCGTGTTCAGCAAGGATATTGGTCTGTAATTCTCCTTTTTCATGGGGTCTTTGTCTAGTTTGGGGATCAAGGTAATGGTGGCCTCATAAAATGAGTTTGGAAGTTTTCCTTCCATTTCTATTTTTTGGAACAGTTTCAGGAGAATAGGTATTAATTCTTCTTTAAATGTTTGGTAGATTTCCCCTGGGAAGCCATCAGGCCCTGGGCTTTTCTTTGTTGGGAGATTTTTGATGACTGCTTCAATTTCCTTAGTGGTTATAGGTCTGTTCAGGTTTTCTATTTCTTCCTGGTTCAATTTTGGTAGTTGATACATCTCTAGGAATGCACCCATTTCTTCCAGGTTATCTACTTTGCTGGCACAGAGTTGCTCATGATATGTTCTTATAATTATTTGTATGTCTTTGGTGTTGGTTGTGATCTCTCCTCTTTCATTCATGATTTTGTTGATTTGGGTCATTTCTCTTTTCTTCTTGATCAGTCTGCCCAGGGGTTTATCAATCTTGTTAATTCTTTCAAAGAACCAGCTCCTAGTTTCGTTGATCTGTTCTACTGTTCTTTTGGTTTCTATTTCATTGATTTCTGCTCTGATCTTTATTATTTCTCTTCTCCTGCTGGGTTTAGGCTTTATTTCCTGTTTTTTCTCTAGCTCCTTTAGGTGTCGGGTTAGGTTGTGTATTTGAGACCTTTCTTGTTTCTTGAGAAAGGCTTGTATTGCTATATACTTTCCTCTTAGGACTGCCTTTGCTGTATCCCAAAGATTTTGAACAGTTGTGTTTTCATTTTCATTGGTTTCCATGAATTTTTTTAATTCTTTTTTAATTTCCTGGTTGACCCATTCATTCTTTAATAGGATGGTCTTTAGCCTCCATGTATTTGAGTTCTTTCTGACTTTCCTCTTGTGATTGAGTTCTACTTTCAAAGCATTGTGGTCTAAAAATATGCAGGAAATAATCCCAATCTTTTGGTACCAGTTGAGACCTGATTTGTGACCTAGCATGTGATCTATTCTGGAGAATGTTCCATGGGCACTAGAGAAGAATGTGTATTCCATTGCTTTGGGATGGAATGTTCTGAATATGTCTGTGAAGTCCATTTGGTCCAGTATGTCATTTAAAGTCTTTATTTCCTTGTTGATCTTTTGCTTAGGTGATCTGTCCATTTCAGTGAGGGGGGTGTTAAAGTCCCCCACTATTATTGTATTGTTGTCAATGTGTTTCTTTGCTTTTGTTATTAATTGCCTTATATAATTGGCTGCTCCCATGTTAGGGGCATAGATATTTACAATTGTTAGATCTTCTTGTTGGATGGACCCTTTAAGTAGGATAGAGTGTCCTTCTTCATCTCTTATTACAGTCTTTGTTTTAAAATCTAATTTGTCTGATATAAGGATTGCCACCCCCGCTTTCTTTTGGTGTCCATTAGCATGGTAAATCGTTTTCCACCCCCTCACTTTCAATCTGGGGGTGTCTTTTGGTCTAAAATGAGTCTCTTGCAGACAGCATATTGATGGGTCTTGTTTTTTAATCCAATCTGATAGCCTGTGTCTTTTAACTGGGGCACTTAGCCCATTTACATTCAGGGTAACTATTGAAAGATATGAATTTAGTGCCATTGTATTTCCTATAAGGTGACTGTTACTGTATATTGTCTGTGTTCTTTTCTGGTCTTTGCTGCTTTTAGGCTCTCTCTTTGCTTAGAGGACCCCTTTCAATATTTCTTGGAGGGCTGGTTTCGTGTTTGCAAATTCCTTTAGTTTTTGTTTGTCTTGGAAGCTTTTTATCTCTCCTTCTATTTTCAATGACAGCCTACTGGATATAGTATTCTTGGCTGCATATTTTTCTCATTTAGTGCTCTGAAGATATCATGCCAGTCCTTTCTCGCCTGCCAGGTTTCTGTGGATAGGTCTGTTGCCAATCTAATGTTTCTACCATTGTACGTTACATATCTCTTCTCCTGAGCTGCTTTCAGGATTTTCTCTTTGTCTCTGAGACTCGTAAGTTTTATTATTAGATTACTAGATTTTGGGTGTATTTTGGTGTGTTAGAAGAAAGTGCCTCCTAAAATTTTAAAGGATGAAAGAGTTATATATGTACAAAATAAGGGTTGATACAATGAAGGGATGGAAGATGACTGTAAAGATGAAAACTATAAAAGATTTTATAAAAGGAATTGTTAAGATAAGAAGTTGTTTGAGAAAAGAAAGAAAATTTAAAAAAAAAGGAAAAAAAAGGAGAGAATGTGATCAGGCAGGAGACTAGAACGAAGCCATACACTAGTGATTTAGGGTATATTTTGATCTGTTAGACGAAACTGTATCTCAAAATTTTAAAAAGAGAACAACTTATGTATATATATGCCAAAAATAAGGGTAACTACTATGAAGGGATAAGATGATTCTAAAAATGAAAAAAAAGTTTTTTTTTTAAAAAAGGGATTGATAAGATGGTTGAAAAAGGGAAAAAGAAAAATTTAAAAAAAGTCAAAAAAATTAACTTTGAAAAACTAATGAATCATGGGAAAAAAGCCATGAATTCTATGTGCAGTATTCCCCTAGCGCTGTAGTTCTCCCGTTCTCCTTGATCAGTAAACTTGGTCTTGGCTTGCGGGCTGTTCAATGCTGATCTTCTGGGGGAGGGGCCTGTTGCCATGGTTCCCAAACGTCTTTGCCGGAGGCGGAATTGCCCCGCCCTTGCCGCGTCCGGGCTAAGCAATCTGCTCGGGTTTGCTCTCAGGAGCTTTTGTTCCCTGCAAGCTCTTGGTACAGCTTTGGAGGATGAGAGTGAAAATGGTGGCCTCCCACTCTCTGCCCGGAGGAGCTGAAAACTCAGGGCCCCGCTCCTCAGTGCGCCCCCAAAGAAAAGCAGCCAGTCACTCCTGTGTCCCCGGTTTCTGGCCGCACTCCGTGCTCACCCGGCCTGTGACTGAGCGTTTCTATCTCTGGCACCCAACCCCGTGTGGAGTCTCCAAACCCAGCAGATCCCTGTGGTGCGCTCCTGCGCCGCTCCTCCCGGGGGAGGAAGGGGAGTCTCCCCAGATCTGCCGCTTGTTGGGTCCCTGCTGGAGGAGCAGTGGCCCGACTGGGCCGCGGATCACAGTTTATGGCAACCCCGAGCTGAGAGCCCGCGCCTCGGCTCCGTCTCTGCAGCCGGCTTCCCCGCTCCGATACCCGGGAGCTCTGCTGCACTCAGGCACCCCCGGTCTTTCTGTGACCCCCGAGGGTCCTGAGACCACACTGTCCCACGAGGGTTCCAGCCCCAGCTTAGCCACTGGAGCGACATCCCTCAGTGGAGCCGACTTCTCAAAGTTCCGATTTTGTGCTCCGCGGCTCTATCACTTGCCAGAAGCGGCCAACGGAGGCTCCCTCCCCCGCCGTCTATCCTCCCATATATCGCCTCAGATTCACTTCTCCGCGCATCCTACCTTCCAGAAAGTGGTCGCTTCTCTGTTCAGAGAGTTGTTGCTACTCTCTTCTTTGATCTCCTGTTGAGTCCGTAGGTGTTCAGAATGGTTTGATTCCTATCCAGCTGAATTCCTGAGACCAGACGAAATCCGGGTCTTCTACTCCTCCGCCATCTTGCTCTGCGTCCCTCCTCCCATCCTTTTTTAACATTTAGTTTCATCATTATTAAAGCTCCTTTAAAATCATTTAACTTATTTTTTTTTCAGAAACATCATTCTTCTGTCAAATAATTTGAACTATTTAAAATATCTGTGGGATGCCTGGGTGGCTCAGTGAGTTAAGTGTCTGATTCTTGGTTTTGGCTCAAGTCATGATCTTGTAGTCCTGAGATGGAGCCCTGCATTGGGCGCTGCACTGAGCATGGAGCCTGCTTGAGATTCTCCCTCTGCCCCACCCCCGACTTGTGCTTTTGTGCATACACTCATGTGTTCTCTCTAAAAAAATAAAAATAAAATAAAAATATCTGCAAGTTGTCCTAAAGTCACACATCAAACAATGGAACATTTATTCAGGAAGATCTCCTACAACTCTGGTGAGAAAAGCTGAGTGTCTACGGCACTTGAGTCAGGACACACTCTCTCCCCATTCCCAGTTCAGTTTGACAAAACTCCACTTCTGGTGGATATGGAAAACAAGATGTGGCTTGCTTTTCCCTCATCTTCCAAGCAGAGATAAGGTATCTCACTGGTACGTGCAGGACACCGGTATTTCTCATCCCCTCTAACACTGAGCTGCAGAGACTAAATTGCTGGTTAGTGTGGCCATAGGCTGGAGGACTCCCAGTCTCCACGCAGCCATGCTTTTAGAGTAGAGGATTTAGCCCACACGTGGCAGGCTGAGAACACCTGGCCTGACCACCCTCACTCTGGTTCATTTGTAGGGTGGAGTTTCCATGTTTGGGAAAGGCAAGTGAAGAACATCGGAGGCTACCATCCCTGCGCAGTGGAAGAGCAGGGAGATTTTTGTCCAAGGACAGAGGCAGTCCATAAACACAGCGCACTCTGAAGCTCTCCCCAAAGGGACTGACTTTATTTGAAATGGAGAGTGGGGGGAAGTTCAAGCCTAAGGACTTAAAGAAAATTTATTGCTAGCAGATTGACATTATAAGAAATACTAACAAGAGATTTTCAGGCAGGGAGCAAGTGACCCCAAGTGGAAAAACTAACAACATCAGTGAGGGAATATGTAATTATAAAAGACAAAATAACTGCATATTATTTCTCTTTTCTTAACTAACTTCAAACGCAATTGTATAAAACAATATGCATATAATTGTATCACAGGGCCTACAGCATATATAAATGTAATATATTAAAAACAGCAAAGGAGTTACATGAGTGCAAAGCTCATTGGAATAAAGATATAACACCAGACATTGACTTGAATCCATAGGAATAAAGAGAACCAGAAATTGTAAGTAAGAAAATTAATATAACAAGTCCTATACATTTATTCTTTCTCCTTCAGCTTCTTTAAAAGACACACAATTATATAAATTAATAATTACAGCAATGTATTGTTGGGCTTGTAATATATGTAGATGTAATATGTAATATATATGAGATTAGTAGCTCAAAAAGGGGGAGGAAGGAGTAGGAGTATAGGACTAAAACTTCTATATCTTGCTGGAGCTAATTTAGCATAAATTTTAGGCTTAGAGAAGATCTATATCTCTATCTATTTATATCTATGTTTATATGTGGTTAGCCCTGGGGCAGCCATTAAGAAAATAATAATCAGTATCTTTTCACCTTAAGTAACTGGTAAAAGAAGAGCAAACTAAATCCAAAGAACGGAATGGAGAAAATAATAAAGATTTTTGTAAATGAGTGTAATGAAGTTAATGAAATAGAGAAAATTAATGAAACTGAAAGCCTATCTTTGAAAAGATCAACAAAATTGACAAACTTTAAGTCAAATTGGCCAAGAAAAAAGGATGGAAGACTCAAATTACTAAAATCAGGAATGAAATAGGGAATATTAATACCAACTTTCAGAAATAAAAATAATTACAAGACAATACTATGAACTGTATGCCAACAAATTGTTTAAAGAATGGACGAGTACTGGGGCACCTGGGTGGCTCAGTGGGTTAAGTGGCCAACTCTTGATTTTGGCTCAGGTCATGGTCTCAGGGTTGTGAGATTGAGCCCCACGTCAGATTCCACACTCAGGGCAGAGTCTGCTTGTCCCTCTCCCTCTGCTCATGCCCCTGCTCACTCGCACTCTCTCTCAAATAAATAAATAAATAGTCTTTAAAAAAAAAGAAAAGAAAAGAAAAATAGACTAGTACCGAGAAAGACACAAACTACTTAAACTGTCTCAAGAATAAATAGCTCATCTGAATGTACAAAAGTAGACAAGCAAAGAGATTGAATTACTGATAAAATTCTGCACAAACTTGGTAAAAGAAGAAATTTACCCAATTTCCCAAAGGTTATTTTACCACATGTACTTTCCTTCTCTCTCTGAACTATTTGAGAGTTAGTTATAGACATAATGCCTCTTTACTCCTAAATAATCCAGTGTGTATTTCCTGAAAAAACAGAACCTTATTATCTCCTTAGGTCATGGACTTTTTTGGTAGTTGCTGTTGTAAAAAGCAGGAATTCTGCCTCCCACCCCCTCTTGGAAGGGACCATCGAATGTTTGAACAGACCTTTTAGACCGGTCATTGCAAATGTTAAATAAACATGTAACTATAAGAAAGAGTAGTTGATGTCTCTTATTCTATATCTATCTCCTTTTTTATGAAATGATGGAAGTTTGAATCAAGGCTGTGGCATCCTTTGGTGCCATTCTTTAAGCTTTTAAGTTGAGGGATTGGAGTTATCCTCTTGGGACTACGTAGGCCTGTATTTGTCCCTGAGCTAATAAACAATATTCAACTTTTAAAAATTATTCAAATTATTATGAGATCATAGCTAGTCTATTCCAGAACTAAAAGTTTGTATATGTTGTTCAGTTAGTGAATAATTTTCACCAGGACAGACAATACTTATGTAGTTTCCAAGTAGAGTGAAAAAAAAGAACCCTCAAAATTTGATGAAGATGCCACAGAGCATAAAAAACTTTGGATTTACTTGAATTCACTGTAAATCAAATATAAAAGTATTTACTAATGTCTTGAAGAAACTTCACTATTGTTTTGAATGAGTTGTTGCAATTATTACATTTTAGAATGAGGTTTGCTCGACTGGACATCCTGATGAAGATTGACATTCTTCAAATGTCAGGGAAATCTTCGAACTATTTGCTGGACTTCATCAACTTTTGCATGACTACTTGGAAAAATGTTAAAATAAAAAACAAAACAAAACAAAACAAATGTAGTATCTGTATTGCAAATAGATTATGATGAATTAGTCAAAATAAAAGGGAAACATATATAAAGTCAAGTGTTATGTGGAGTCCAAATGCTACTCTATTATTGTAGATTTTCCATGACTTTGACCAATACTGATCAACTGGTAATATTGTGTGTTTAAGTTATTACAGAAAACCATGAGAAATTTATGTTTTTTTTTTCCCAACTGCAAAATCTTGTCTGTGACTTTATTCAACAAGTGAAATATATTCTGGGTGATTGTAACTTGCCATTGGACAGTATTTGTGGGCATTAGTATGAGTATGTCATATAACAATGCAGCCATATAAAAAGTAAAGGCAAAGGGCTGCATGCACTCTTTATAAACATTAATAAATAAGTAGAATGTGCTGTCCCACAGGAGCTCATTACCGTTTTCATCAGAGGATAAGCTGACCTTCAGGTACCTGAAGTTATTAAATCCTTAAGTATCACTCCAGTTATATTTTCTCTTTGGGTTAGTCTTGCTTTGTAGAAGGAGTGTTTTAGGCACACAGCTCAACTTTGTTTAATAGCTAAAGCAGGATGCCTGCTTTTGGCTATAACAAGGAAAATCTAAAATGGGTGGTGGAGGAGGGACATGATGAACATCAATTATGGCCTATGACAAGTTGCAGGAGTTAAAGTCTGTGGCATGTACAAAGTCATGTGTTTGAAGTCCTCTATAGGATTGTAGCTAGTCACCAACTTGAAGATACAATGATGGATTTCATTTACTGTGAGGCACAGTGATCAGAGTGGTGCAAGGAGTGAACCATTTTAGATGCTTCTGGGGCACTGACTCAAATCTTCTCAATCTCACCTCTGATGCCAGCTCTGGGTGTAGTGGACAGTTCAGAGAAGGCCTGAACACATCTCAGGCTGAGAGCATCTTGCTTTAGTATATATAAAAACCATGTCCTCACAGGACATTACAGGGGTTATGGACTTGGGGTTTCTCCCCTATAACTTCCCTCTCCTGGCCTCTCACAAACATGCTGAGCATGATCTTTCCCTAGGGCCTTTGTACTTGCTGCTTCCCCAGCCACCTAGGCTGTTTCCCTGTATATCCAAGTGATCTACTCCCTTTACAGCTTTAGCTCTTCACTGCACTCTTCCTGACCCCCTCTATAAAATTGGTCTACTTTAAATTGCCAGCATTTTCTCTACCCAATTCCTGCTTCCCTTTTCTGCATAGAGACTGTCATCTGACATTCTGGATAGTTTATATATGTATATATTAAAAATTTTATTTATTTATTTGACAGAGAGAGACACAGTGAGAGAGGGAACACAAGCAGGGGCAGAGGGAGAGGGAGAAGCAGGCTTCCCATGGAGCAGGGAGCCCGATGTGGGGCTCGATCCCAGGATCCTGGGATCATGACCTGAGCTGAAGGCAGACACTCAACCGACTGAGCCACACAGGCGCCCCTGGATAGTTTATATTTTTATTGCCTGCTAGAATGTTACCTCCATGAAGGCAGCGATTTTTGTGTCTTTTTGACTTCCGAGTCCCTCAAAAAAGTACTTGACACATAATAGGCCTTCAGTAAGTATTTGTGATTGAGTGGATCCAACTGTGAAAGTGAACGCGTTGGTTAAAGGTTATGCTCTTCTTAGAGATTTTTGAGACATTCTGTAAAATTTCCTTCTGGAAATGTTTATACTCTCCTACTCTCCAAATATATATATAAAGTATGTCCTTTCACATCCTTCCAAACAGGTGGAATCATAGCTTTTTAAAATCTAAGCTACACTGAGAGGTAGATAATATCATGCTGTTTCAGTAGACAATTTTTGATTATTGCTGAAAAAGAACATATACTTATATAATTATTTTTTTACCACATTTTTATCTCATAGTATACAGGTTTTGTTGAGGCATTGAAGCCTGAAATAATGTTGTAATAAGTAAAATGCATTTGATGCCTCCTATATGTAGACATTGTGTTAATTCCTTATAGGTGTTACTAATTAAATTTAATTTATTCTTCAGCACATGCTTATGATGTAGGTATTGCTATTGGCATTTTACAGATCAGTAAATACAGTTTAAAGATTTTATTTATTCATTTATTTTAAAAAATCAGTTAAGAAAACTATTTATACTGTCTTATAATTACATAATTTACTAGTATTCTTCTCTTTATGTGCATTCATATTATCTTGGCTCATTTTCAGTCTAAGAATTTCACTATTTCTTGTGAGCTGGGTTTGCTAGCAAAAAATTATCAGTTTTTATTTATCTGGAATTTTTTTTTTTTTTTTTAGTTTTTATTTGTACACCTGAAACATTGTATGTTAACTGGCATTTTAAGATGTTTTTAAACTAGCTGTTAAGTGGGCCACAAGACCCTGACAACTGAGATTTCCTTAAATGATAAGTCAATATATTAAAAGAGGAAGGTCAAATTAAGTTCATCCATGCCTCTGTGTTTGCAAAAGTGGCCTGGAACACTCTGGTGCTGTATATCTCTCCCTTTATCCCCACTAACTGTTGACAGTCTGATTAGTTCTTTTATCAAAGAAAAGTCTCTGGTTCTCAATTAAGGGATTTCTTGTCTCAAGGACAACTTGGAACTATTTTTACTGAACACATGTCAGTTAAAAATGAAAGCAGGAACAAGCTCTTAGTTTCTCAGAAATAGGCCCGATGTTAAGAAAAAGCTCCTTCCTGTGTAACATAATGTGTGCAGTTTTTATTTTTGTTTTTATGTCAGCCTTGAAAATTAGGTTCTAAGGACTTTTTCTTTTAAACACTAGGTGTGAAAAGCTATCTATATTTCCTCACTTTCCAGTATACTTGGAGTTGCAGCCTGTAGAATACTTATTCTAAAAGACAGACACAAATCAAATTAATTTGCATGTTAGTATTATTACATTAAAAATTTATGTATTTATATATGCTTAATGGTTTCAAATGTTATCCAGAATTACAGGTCTAGAATGTTTTTATATCAAGCTGCTTTACACATGGAGAACTCCACACAGAACATTTTACGGTACTCAGTAGCAGGAGTTCATTTATTTAGTTGGGGTTACTGAGTCTCATATACAATAGGAGGCAAGACCAGCAAGTTAGAAAAACAACTTTCAGGGTGTGTGTGTGTGTGTGTGTGTGTGTGTGTAGAGAGAGAGAGTGCAAATGTACATCCCATTCTCTTCTCACTCCAGCCCTTGGCGACCACCATTTCTATTTTCTGTGTCTATGAGTTTGTCTAACTTAGGTACCTCATATAGGTGAAATCATAAAGTATTTGTCTTTTGTAATTGATTATTTCACTTAATGCTTTCATGGTTAGTTCTTGTTTTAGCATGTGACAGGTTTTCTTGTTAAGACTAACATTCCATTGTATATATACACAACATTTTCTTTATCCATTCTTCTGTCCAAATAGACATATGGGTTGCTTCTACCTCTTGAACATTGTGAATAATGTTGCAATAAATGTGGGTATGCAACTATCTCTTCAAGATCTTGCTTTCAGTTCTTTTAGATGCATACTTATTAGGAAAATTTCTGAACCATATAGTTAACTCTATTTCTAATTTTTTGAGAATCCATCTTACAGTTTTCCATAGCAACTGCATTTTTTTTTTTTTTTTTTTTTTTTTTTTTAGAGAGAGAGCATACGTGTAGTACAGGGAGGGGCAGAGAGAGAGAGGGAGAGAGAGAGAGAAAATCTTTTTTTCTTTCAAAATTTTACTTATTTACTTGACAGAGAGAGAGAGAGAGCAAGCAGGGGGAGCAGCAAGCAGAGGGAGAGGGAGAAGCAGGCTCCCAGCCGAGCAAGGAGCCTGATGCAGGGCTCGATCCCAGGACTCTGGGATCATGACCCAAGCCAAAGGCAGATGATTAACCAACTGAGCCACCCAGGTGCCCCGAGAGAGAGAGAATCTTAAGCAGACTCCGTGCTCTGCACGGAGCCTGATGTAGGGTTCAATCTCACGACCTGAGATCATGACGTGAGCCAAAATCAAGAGTTGGACACTTAACCAACTGAGTCACCGAGGTGCCGCCATTTTTTATTTCCATTCACATTATACAAGAGTTCCAATTTCTCCATATTTTCACCAATATTTGTTATTTTCTATTTTTTTTATAGTGGCCATCCCAATATGTGTGAGATAATATCTCATTATATTTTTGATTTGCATTTCTCTAATGATTAGTGATATTAAGCATTTTGTCATATGCTTGTTGGCTATTTGTTTCTTCTTTAATGAAATGTCTATGTAACTCCTTTGAACATTTAAACAACTGAGTTACTTCTTTCTTGTTGTTGTGAATTGTAGAAGCTCTTTATATATTCTAGATATTTGTCCCCTATCAGATATATGATTTTCAAATATTTCCCCCCACTCTGTATATTGCTTTTTCATTCTGTTGGTTGTTTCCCTTTTTAAAAAAAATCAGATTATTTGTGTTCTTTTTTTTAAATTTAAATTCAGTTAGCCAACTTATCATTAGTTTCAGATGTAGTATTCAATAATTTATCAATTTTGTATAAAACCCAGTACTCATCACATCATGGCTATTTCCTTTAATGCACAGAAGTTTTAAAATTTGACATAGTCCTGTTTTTCTGCTTTTGCTTTTGTTTCTGTGATTTGTTATTGTCATATCCAAAAAATCATTGCCAAATCCAAAGTCATGAAATTTTCCTCCATGCTTTCTTCTAAAAGTTTTATAGGGGCGCCTGGGTGGCTCAGTTGGTTTAGTGTCTGCCTTCAGCTCAGCTCCTAATCTCAGGGTCCTGGGATCTAGCCCCATGTCTGGATCCCTGCTCAGTGGGGAGTCTGCTTCTCCCTCTCCCTCTGCTCCTGCCCCCCTCAAATAAATAAAAATTAAAAAAATTTTTTTAAAGTTTTATATTTTGTGTCTAGTTCTTTAATGTATTTTGAGTTAATTTTTATATATGTTTTAAAGATCCAAGTTCATTCTTTTGTATGTGGATGTTCAGTTTTTTCAACACCTTTATTGAAGAGACTGTCCTCTCCCCATTGTGTGGTCTTGATAAGCTTGTTAAAGATCATTTTACCACATATGCGAGGGTTTATTTCTGTGCTGTCTATATGTTTATCTTTATGCCAGTACCTGACCGCTTTAATTACTGTAGCTTTGTAATATGTTTTGAAATAAGGAAATGTGCAGCCTCAAACTTTATTCTTCTTTTTCAAGACTGTTGGGGCTATTCAGAGTTCCTTGAAAGTCCATATGAATTTTAGGATACTTTTTATATTTCTGCAATAAAATGTCATTGGGATTTAGATAGGAATTGCATTGAATCTGTAGATTGTGTACAATAGAATGGACATTTTAACAATATTAACTCTTGTAAACCATGAACATGGGATGTCTTTTCATTTATTTGTGTCTTCTTTAGTTTCTTTCAGCTAGGTTTTATAGCTTTCATTGTATAAGTCTTTTGCCTTCTTGGTTTAATTTTATTAATTATTTCAGTAATTTTTATTTATATATAATAATTTATATTATGTGTATATATGTTTTAATATGCATGTTTATGCCTCAAAAAGTTATTTAAAAACATTCAGGGGGGTGCCTAGGTGGCTCAGACAGTTAAGTGTCTGCCTTCAGCTCAGGTCATGATCCCAGGGTCCTGGGATCGAGCCCCACATCGGGCTCCCTGCTCAGCGGGAAGCCTGCTTCTCTCTCTCCCTCTGCCTGCTGCTTCCCCTGCTTGTACACACACTCTCTCTGTCAAAAATAAATAAAATCTTTAAAAAAAATTCAGAAATAAATCTAACAAAATGTACAAAGAGTATATGCTGCAAAATATAAAATATTACTGAAAGATTTAAAAGGGCTAACAAATTGTGGGACATATGATGATGAATTGGAAGACTATTTTTTGAGTGTCATTTCTTTATATATTTATCTATAGATTTTATACAATTCCTAGTTTCACACATGTAAGGAAAATTGATTCATGACAACTATGGATAGTCTCCTCAATAAATGTTGCTAGGTCAACATCACATACTCATGAAAAAAAAATAAAACTTGACTCTTACCTTCTGACATTATAAAATTGATTCTAGGTGGATTGTAAATCCCAATATGGAAGACAAAATAATAAAATGTTTATAAGAAAGTCAAAGAGATTATTTTCATGTCCTCCAGGTCAGGCAATAGAACAAATAAATCAATAACTTGTAAATAAATAATTGATAAGTTTAACTATGTTACTATGAAAAATTCATGTTCATTCAGATACCACTAAGAATTAAAAAGTAAATTAAATGCTAACAGAAAAATTATAGAATATAGGGTATATAAAGAAGTCTCTAAATCAAGAAGGAAAAAAAAAGGACAGACAACCCGTTAGACACATAAGCAAAAATACTGAATAGGAAGGTATGCAAAAAGCAGCAAACATGAAAATGCACTCACCCTTCCTAAGTATCACTAATTAATTAAAAAAATTAAACCCACAATTAAAACTATACACTTACTACAATGACTAAAATTTACAAGTCTAACATTACTAAGTGATGATAAGATTGTGGAACTGGGAATTTTACACATCACCTATGACTGTATAAATTTGGACAATCACATTGAAAAACTGGTATTACCTACCATAAAATGAACAAATACATACCCTATGAGCAAATAATTTCACTCCTTGTTATATGCAGAAATATTGTTACTGAATACAACAATTTGGATGAATTTAAAAAATATAATGTTGAACAAAAGAAGCCAAAATGAGATGAATCATCTACATAATTCAATTTATATAAAGATAAAAACCAGACAATAGCAATCTATGGTTTTAGAAGTCAGATAAAACTTTCTGTATTAGTTGTCTGTTACTGCATAACAAATTTTCCCCAAATTTAGCAGCTTGCAATAACATTTATAATCTCAAAACTTCTGTAGGTCACAATAATCTGGCTATGGTTTAGCTGGGTCCTCTGCTTCAGTGTCTCCTATAGGCTGTGATCACAGTGCTGACTGGGGATGGTAGTCAGCACAAGACAAACTGGGGAAGGATCACTTCTCCAGATCACTTCCCAAGGTCTCTGATGTGGTTGTTGGCAGGGTTCATTTCGTTATGGGTTGTTAGACTGAAGGCCTCAATTCTTTGAAGGTTGCTGTCTGAAGGTCATCCTTAATTCATTACCATGTGGGCCTCTCTACCATGGTAACTTGCTTCATCCATGTGACCAAGCCAAGAAAGAGAGAACGAAAGGGGTAGAAGGAGGGAGAGAGAGAAAAAAGAGAATGGGATGGAGAGAAGCTTAAATAAGAGGGAGAAAATGTTATCAAGATGGAAATCAGTCTTTTGTTACTTAGTCATATAAGTTACATCTCATGTTTATGATATTCTATTCACTAGAAGCAATTCACCAGGCTCAGCTCACACTCAAGGCAGAGGCAATTGCACAAGAAGTGTAAATAATCGGAGGCAGGGATCCCTGAAAGCGAGTGCCAGAAATTGCTTTCTACAGTTCCTTTGTGGGAAAAGAGAGGGAGTAGAAATCTGGAAGGTGCTATGACTAAATTTCTGGGCACATTTGTAAAATCTTATGCCTTGATTTACATAATGGCACAAAGACATGCCTGCTCTTTGAAAATCTCCATAATATTATAATTCGGTTATTATTCTTTATGTATGTGAAATCTTGATTAATTTTTTAAAAACAAAAACCCTAGGACTAGATTAGATCTTGGAGGGTGAGACTGAACATAGTTGGCAAGTTAAGAGCTTAGTATAGAATTCTAGGTGAGTGATCATATGGACATCGATTAGAAGTAGTGATTTTTGTCTGACTCTAGATGTTTGTCAAATTTAGAATTCACAGGTTTTGTTGTTGGACTAAATTTGAGGCCTGAGAGAACAATAGGAATCAAGGATAGATTAAAGTAGTCATTATTCACCAAGATGGAGAAGACTGTGGAAGGATTACATTTAGAACCACAGGAGACAACCAAAAGTCTTAGTTTGGATATGTTAAACTTGCAATAATTACAGGGCAAGATATGGGGATGTCAAACAGTGAACTGAATTTATAGGCTTGAAACACATAAGTAAAGTTAGAGCTGGGAATATAAATTCAGGGATTTTTTTTTTTTTTTTTTTTTTTTTTTACATAGGCTCCACACCCAGTGTGAAGTCCAAAGAGGGCCTTGAACTCACAACCCTGAGATCGAGATCTGAGCTGACATTAAGAGTCGGAGGCTTAACTGACTGAGCCATTCAGGTTCCCCTCAGGGATCATTTTTATAGATTTACTCCAGTCATGGAAATGGAGCGCCAGATTAAAGAACAGAAAGGTTTCAAACAGAAGAGCCACAATACTTGGAGATTAAGATGGTAGAGCAAATACCAGGGGAGCCTGGAGCACTTGAAAGAAGTTTGGGAGCACTTGAGAGAGGTGCCGTTTATACTGTGTGTAGGGGAACAGGGCAGTGAGCACTTTAAATGTTGAAATTACCTGCTACTGGAATTTTATCCTCATACAATGTTGGGTGATCGGTCTGGATTCAGTCAGGAAAACAGAGCCACCACCAAGCATTACAGAGAGAATTTGTTTTATGTAGGAATTATGTGAATACTAAGGACTAACTTTAATGACAAAGGGGTGTTGGGGTATGAAAGTCTGGAAAGAGGAGAGTCAGGGGAGGATGAAGGTATAACTACTAAACACTACAGCCTGAAGCATTGGTGAGGGGTAGAAAAGCTGTTATTTGTGGAGAAGTCTGAATACCTGTGCTGCCATCTGGTGTCAGTGATCCTGGACAGTTCTGCTGAAACATCACTGTATGAAGCCACAGCTGCTTGAGAATAACTGCATTTTTTCCACTTGCATCATCCAAATCTCCTTTGATACTTTTATCTAGAATATATAAAGGATAGTCATTATTCCAAAGAAGATATATAAATGTTAATGCACATGAAAATATGCCCCAAATCATTATTCAAGAGGGAAATGTAAATAAAAATCACAATGAGGTACCATTTCATGGCCACAAAGATGTGTATAAAGAAAATGACAGATGATAAAATGTGTTGGCAAGGATATGGAGAAATCAGAACCCTCCTACATGGCTGGTATGGGATGTAAAATGGTGCAGTCGATTTGGAAAACAGTTTGGCAGTTCCTCAAAAGTTTAAACTTAAGAGTTACCATATGACCCAGCAATTCTACTCCCAAGTATATACCCTTGAGAAATGAAGCCAGTCACAAAAGACCCATTAAATTCTATAATATGAAATGTCCAGAGTAGGCAAATCCATAGAGACTGAAAGCAGATTATTTCGTTACTTAGGGCTGGGGATGGAGCAGAAATACTGCTAATAATACTGTTTCTTTTTGGAGTGATGAAAATTTCTATAATTGATTCTAGTGATGGTTGCAACAACCCTATGCATATACTAAAGGCCAATGAGTTGTACCTTTTGAGTTTGTGAATTGTATGTATGTGATTTAGATCCCAATAAAGCTGTTATCTTTTTAAAAAGAAGGTTATGTAAACTGCAGTCATGTATACTGCCACCTCCTTCCATGTCAGCTCCTCTTAGTCGCATTCTTCCTTGGGTCATATGACACAAAATTTGCTATGGAATTTTTGGGTATTTGCTAAGGACAGTTGAGGTTAAGATACATTTACTTTGGGTCTAGTGGGATATGTATATTTTTGGTTTACACTTACTTTCATAAATTGTTAATTCTTTTCTACC
Organism: Eumetopias jubatus; assembly: GCF_037043125.1. NCBI lineage: Eukaryota > Metazoa > Chordata > Mammalia > Carnivora > Otariidae > Eumetopias > Eumetopias jubatus. The sequence continues at coordinate 32,635,674 of NW_028274810.1, read as the reverse complement.
TGTTGCAGTGCAGTAATAATGACTTGCAGGAATTTTCCTACTGCTCACTGTCCATCATGATGTGAAGGTGTAAGGACAGCGGCCACATATGGGATCACATCTTAAGGTCCTCAGCACCAGCGTATGTGAATAGTATATACAAAACACAGTTTGTAGCACAAAACACCAAAGCTAGTCTCTGCAAACATTTTCCAGTCATGAGTTGAATAACCTTTTCAATGAGGAATTCAGTTCTTCAATTCATATGGTATTTGTCTTTCTCTGACTGGCTGTTTTGCTTAGCATTATACTCTCTAGATCCATCCACATTGTTGCAAAGGGCAAGATTTCATTCTTTTTTTATATCTGAAAAATATTCCATTCTATGTATATACCACATCTTCTTTGTCCATTCATCTATTGGTGGACACTTGGGCTGCTTCCATAGTTTAGCTATTGCAAATAATGCTGCAGTAAACACATGGGTGCATGTATCCTTTTGAATTAGTGTTTTTGTATTCTTTGGATAAATGCCCAGTAGTACAGTTACTGGATCTTAGGGTAGTTCTATTTTTAATTTTTTGAGGAACCTCCATACTATCTTCCACAGTGGTTACATCAGTTTGCATTCCCACCAACAGTGCAAGAGGGTTTCTTTTTCTCCACATCCTCATCAACACTTGTTTCTTGAGTTTTTGATTTTAGCCATTCTGACAGCTTGAGGTGATATTTCATTATGGTTTAGATTTGCATTTCTCTGATGATAAGTGATATTGAGCATCTTTTCATGAGTCTATTGGTCATCTGTATGTCTTTTTTGGAGAAATATCTGTTCACATCTTCTGCCCATTTTTAATTGGATTATTTCTTCTTTGGGGGTGTTGAATTGTATCAGTTCTTTATGTATTTTGGATACTAACCCTTTATCATATATGTCATTTGCAAATATCTTCTTCCATTCAGTAGGTTGTCTTAGTTACGTTGGTTGTTTCCTTTGCTGTGTAGAAGCTTCTTATTTTGATGAAGTCTCAATTTATTTTGCGTTTGTTTCCCTTGCTTCAGGAGACATATCTAGAAAAAATATTGTTATGGCCAATGTCTGAGAAATTACTGTCTGTGCTCTCTTCTAGGATTTTTTATGGATTCAGGTCTCACATTTAGGTCCTTCATCCATTTTGAGTTTATTTTTGTGTAAGGTGTAAGAAAGTGATCCAGTTTCATTCTTTTGCATATAGCTGTCCAGTTTTCCCAACACCATTTGTTGAAGTGACTTTCTTTTTCCCATTGCATATTCTTGCTTCCGTTGTCAAAGATTAATTGATCATATAACTTATTTCTGGACTTTATTCTGTTCCATTGATCTATGTGTCTATTTTTGTGCCAGTACCATACTATTTTGATTACTATAGCTTTGTAATATAACCTGTATGTTGATTTTGTATCCTGCAATTTTGCTGAATTCGTGTGCCAGTTTTAGCAGTTTTTTTGGTAGAGTTTTTCGGGTTTTCTACATAGAGTATTATGTCAGCTGCTGAGTGAAAGTTTGATTTCTTCTTTGCCTATTTGGATGCCTTTTATTTCTTTTTGTTATCTGATTATGGAGGCTAAGACTTCCATTACTGTGTCAACTAACAGTGATGAGAGTGGACATCCCTTCCTTGTTCCTGACCATAGAGGAAAAACTCTCAGTCATTGAAGATTATATTAGCTGTGAGTTTTTCATATCTGGCCTTTATTATGTTGAGGTATGTTTCCTCTGAACCTACTTTGTTGAGGGTTTTTAGCATGAATGGATGTTGTACTTTCTCAAATGCTTCTTCTGCATCTATTGAAATGATCATGTGGCTTTTATTCTTTCTTTTATTAATGTGGTGCGTCACACTGATTGATTTGCAAATACTGAACCACCCTTGCAACACAGAATAAATCCCACTTGATTGTGGTGAATGATTTTTTTAGTGTATTGTTGGATTCAGTTTGCTAGTATTTTGTTGCGAATTTTTGCATCCATGTTCATCAGGGATATTGGCCTGTAGTTCTCTTTTTTAGTGGGGTCTTTGTCTGGTTTTGGAATCAGGGTAATGCTGGCCTCATAGAATGAGTTTGGAAGTTTTCCTTTCCTATTTTTTGGTTTAGTTTGAGAAGAATAGGTATTAACTCTTCTTTAAATGTTTGGTAGAATTTCCCTGTGAAGCCATCTGGCCCTGGACTTTCGTTTGTTGGGAGTTTTTTGATTACCAATTCAGTTTCTTTGAGGGTTATTGGTCTGTTAAAGTTTTGTGTTTCTTCCTGTTTCAGTTTTGGTAGTTTATATGTTTCTAGGAATTTATCCATTTCTTCCAGGTTGTCTAATTTGTTGGCATATAGTTTTTCATAATATTCTCTTACAATTGTTTGTATTTCTGTGGTGTTGGTTGTTATTCCTCCTCTCTTATTTGTGATTTTATTTGGGACCTTTCTCTCTCTCTCTTTCTTTGGTAATCTGGCTAGAGGTTTATCAATTTTATTAATTTTTTCCACAAACCAGCTCCTACTTTCATCGATCTGTTCTATTGTTTTTTTAGTTTTTGCTATAACCTTTATTATTTCCTTCCTTATGTTGGCTTTAGGCTTCATTTGTTGCTCTTTTTCTATCTCCTTTAAGTGTAAGGTTAGGTTGTTTGTTTTAGATTTTTCTTGCTTCCTGAGGAAGGCCTGTATTGCTATATACTTCCCTCTTATGACTGCTTTTACTGCATCCCAAAGGTTTTAGACCGTCCCGTTTTCACTTTCATTTGTTTCCATGTTTTTTTTTTTAATTTCTTCTTTGATTTCCTGGTTGACCCATTCATTGTTTAGTAGAATGTCATTTAACCTCCTTGTATTTTTGGTCTTTCCAAATTTGTTCTTGTAGTTGACTTGTAGTTTCATTTCATTGTGGTCACAAAAGGTTCATGATATGATCTCAATCTTTTTTTACTTGTTGTGGCCTGTTTTGTGATCTAATGTGTAACCTATTCTGGGGAATGTTCCATGTGCACTTGAAAAGAATGTGTATTCTGCTGTTTTCTGGTGGAATGTTCTGAATATATCTGTGAAGTCCAGCTGGTCCAATGTGTCATTCAATTTCCTTTAGATTTTCTGTTTAGATGCTCTGTCCATTGATGTAAGTGGGGTGTTAAAGTCCTCTACTATTATTGTGTTTTATCAATTGGTTCCTTTATGTTTATTGTTGTACTATATATTTGGGTGGTCCCATGTTGGGTGCATAAATATTTACAATTATTATATCTTCTTGTTGTTTTGTTCAGTTTATGATTATATAGTGCCTTCTTTGTCTCTTGTTAAAGTCTTTTTTAAAATCTAGTTTGTCTGACTTAAGTATTGCACTCAAATATTGTTACTCTGGCTTTCTTTTGACATCCTTTTGATGTCACTTATCCACATGATGAATGTTTCTCCATCCCCTCACTTTCAACCTCCAGGTGTCTTTAGGTCTAAAATGAGTCTCTTGTAGGCAGCATATTAGATGGGTTTTACTTTTTTATCTTATGTCTTTTGATTGGCACATTTTGTCCATTTTTATTCAAAGTAATTATTGATAGATATGTATTTATTGCCATTTTATTACTTGTTTTGTAAATGTTTCTGGAGATTTTTTCTAATCCTTTCTTATATTTGTCACTTTTGGTCTCTCCTTTGCATTCATAGAGTCCCCTTTAATATTTCTTGCAAGGCTGATTTAATGGTCATAAACTCCTTTAGTTTTTGTTTGTCTGGGAAACTATCTCTCCTTCTATTCTGAATGATAATCTTCCTGGATTATTTTTTATTCTTTTTCTTTAAGATTTTATTTATTTATTTGACAGAGAGAGAGACAGTGAGAGAGGGAACACAAGCAGGGGGAGTGGGAGATGGAGAAACAGGCTCTGGGCTGAGCACGGAGCCTGATGCCGGGCTTGATCCCAGGACCCTGGGATTATGACCTGAACCCAAGGCAGACACCTAACAGTTGAGCCACCCAGGCACCCCTGGATATCTTTTATTCTTGGCTGCAGATTTTTCCCATTCAGCACTTTAAATATATCATGCCACTCTCTTCTGTCTTGCCAAATTTCTGTTGATAAATCTTCCGCTAGTGTGATAGGTTTTCCCTGGTAATTTAAGATTTCTTTTGTCTTGCTGCTTTTAAGACTTTTTCTTTATCACTATATGTTGCAAATTTAATTACAATATGTCTTGGTGTTGGCCTGCTTATGTTGATTTTTATGGGCGTTCTCTGTGCCTCCTGGACTCGGGATGTCTTTTTCCATATTAAGGAAAATTTCCCAGATTAGGGAAGTTTTCTGCTATTATTTCTTGAAATAAAATTTCTTCCCCCTTTTCTCTGTTTTCTTCTTCTGGGACTCTATAATATGAATGTTATTACATTTGATAGAGTCACTGAGTTCCCTAACTCTATTCTCAAGTTGCATAATTCTTCTCTCTTTTGTTCAGCTTCATTATTTTCCATTGTCTTCTAGGTCACTAATTTGTACCTCTGTTTCTTCCAGCCTGCTGTTCATTGCATCAAGCCTGTTTCCAATCTTGTTATTGAATTCTTTATCCTTGATTAATTCTTTTAAACTCTTATATCTCTGTGGTAAGGGTCTCACTGATGTCTCCTATTCTTTTCTCAAGCCCATTGAATATCCTTATGATTGTTGCTTTGAATTTTCCTTCAGGCATGTTACTTATAACTGTTTTTCTTAGATCTCTGGCCATGGCCTTATCTTATTCTTACATTTGGGATAAATTCCTCTATCTTGGCATTTTGCATTTTGCCTAAGTCTCTGCCTTCATCTCTGTGTTAGAAAAGTCAGTTATGTCTCCTGCTCCTGAAAGTAATGGCATTATGGAGAAGAGGTCAAGTAGTGCCCATGGCCTGGTGCTTCAGGGAGTGTCTCTGGTATGTGCCCCATGCACTCCACTGTTATGTTTTGGCTGCTTTATTCTTCAGACCAATCATCTGCAGAAGTTCTTGCCTGCTTGGGGAGTGTTCGGTTGCTGGCCTAAAGGTGCTGATTTTTAACTAGGTATGCTCTGGTCTGCTTGTGAAATGAGACCTGACACCAACTGCACCAGAACTGAGGCTCTGCAGAATATTCTGGTGGGAAGATGTGATGTGGGCAGGGATTTGTGCTGGCCTACTGGGGGAGGGGCCTGCCACACTGGGACTGAGGCAAACTTGACTGAGAAGGGCAGTCCTGTCATAGTACGGGCCGGCGGGAAGGGGTGGCAGGCTTGGTATAAGCAAGTTAGTCAGTGTCAGTGCTGAACGACTTCTGTTTTTATGGTGAGGGGCAGCGGAGGGAAGTGACACCCAGCCATCTCCTTTGTTTCCAGAGAAATATCTCCGGGAATTTTCCCTCTCAAGGACACACTCAGGGAAGAGCAAACAGTCTGTGTGCCCACTGTTTGCCCCAGGCATCCCCCCCAGATAGCCATTTCCACACTGCCCACCCCTGGGTTGTTTGCCTGCCTTTTCTCCAGGAGCAATACAGTGCCCTCTGGTCTCTATCCCAGCCACCCCTTCTGACCTTTAAAACTCCAGGCTTTAAGCCCTGCTGGTTGCAAGAACTCATGAAATTCAGCCCTTCATTTTCCAAGCCAATGGTTTTGGGGAAATGTTCTCCTTGTGAGTTCCCCTGTGTGCTCCTGTCTCTTTTTCACTGTTCTCCATGACCACAGCTCTCTCCCCTTCACAGTGCTCATGATCCATTTCTCCCCAAACCACATCTCAACACTTCCTACCTTCTTGGATGTGTCCTCTCCTCTCCCTTTAGTTGTGGAGTTTGTTTTGTCAGTCTAGGAAGACATTTTGATTATAATTTTTCTCTTACCAACATATTCTTCTGTAATAAGACTTATTGGGATGGGTTATATAGATGATGGGGATTAAGGAGTGCACTTGCAGTGATGAACACTTGGGTGATGTATGGAAGTGCTGAATCACTATATTTTACACCTGAAACTAATAATAACACTGTATGTTAACTGGAATTAAAATAAAACTAAAAAAATGCCTTCCTAAAGTAATAGAGTGTAATAAGTGTCAGCTTGATTGAACTTAAATTACATTTTTTGATACCCTACACATTTTTTAAATAGACTTTATTAATTTTTTTAAGAACAGCTTTAGATTTACAGAAAAATTAGGAAAAATAAAGTTTTTGTATATCCCTTAACCTCTCTCCACCTCCCAATTTTCCCCAATTATTTATACCTTACATTAGCATGTACATTTGTTAGAAATGATGACTCAATGTTGATAGATTAAACTCCATATTAGAGTTCACTCTTTGTGTTGTACATGCTATAGGTTTTAACTAATATATAATGACCATTATGGTATCATACAGAATAATTTCATTTTAAAGATCCCCTGTGCTCCACCTATTCATCCTTCTCTCCCTCCCTCTGAGCTCCTAGGAACCACTGGTATTTTCACTGTTTTGCTTTTTCAGAGTGCCATACAGGTGGATGACGGTATGTAACCTTTCAGATGGGCTTCTTTTCATTTAGCAATATGTATTCAAGTCTGCTCATGTGTTTTGTGTCCTGATAGCCCATTTCTTTTTAGCACTGAATAACATTCCATTGACTGGATGTATCACAATTTGTCTATTCACCTGCTACGCATATGTTGGTTGCTTGTAAGTTTGGGCAATTACGCATAAAACTGCTTTCAATATCTGTGTGCAGGTTTTTGTGTAAATCTGTTTTCAACTTATTTTGGTAAATAACTAGGAGTATGATCTCTGGATCAGATGGTAAGAATGTTAAGGTTGGAGAGAAACTACAAAATTGTCTTCCAAACTGGCTGTACTATTTTGCATTCCCACAGCAATAAATGGGGGTTATCACTTTACATCTTTAACAGTATTTCGTGTTGTGAGTGTTTGGATTTTAGCCATTTTAGTAGGTGCTTAGTGGTATCTTACTATGGTTTTAATGTGCAGTTCTCTAATGACATATGATGTAGAGCATCTTTTCGTATGCTTGTTTGACATCTGTGAATCTTTGGTGAGGTGTCTGCTCAGATCTTTTGCCCATTTTTAAAGTGGGTTGTTTTCTTATTCTTGAGTTTTAAGAATTGTTTGTATATTTTGGTTACCAGTTCTTTATGAGATATATATTCTGCAAATATTTTATCCTAATGTGTGGCTTGTCATTTCATTCTCTGAATGGTGTCTTTTGAAGATCAGAATTTTTAAGTTTTAATGAAGTCCAACTTACCAATTTTTTTATCCTGGATTGTGATTTTTGGTGGTGTATCTAAAAAGTCACCACCAAACCTAAGGTTTTCCCTTATGTTATCTTCTAGGAATTGTATAGTTTTATGTTTTACATTTGGGTCTATGATCCATTTTGAGTTTATTTTTGTGAAAATTGTAAGATCTATACTATCTTCTTTTTCTTTTTGGTTTATGAATGTCCAGTTGTTTCAGCATCATTTTTTGAAAAGTTTATCCTTTATCCACTGACTTGCTTTTGCTCCTTTGTCAAGACCACACAGTCCTGATTACGGTAACTTTATAGCAAGTCTTAAAGACTTTATAGCAAGTCTTAAAGTTGGGTAGTTTCAGTTTCTTTTTTCTTCTACTTCAATATTTGTTGTTTATTCTGGGTCTTTTGCCTCTCCATATGAACTTTAGAATCAATTTGTCAATATCCACAAAATAACTTGCTGGGATTTTTACTGGGGTTATACTAACCTCTAGAAGTGACAGCTTGACAATATTGAGTGTTCCCATTCATCACATGGAATATTTCCCCATTTATTTAGATTTTCTTTGTTTTCTTTCATCAGAGTTATTTTCTTCATAAAGATCTTGTACATATTTTTTTTCAGATTTATAACCTAAGTATTTAATTTTCAGGGGTGCTAATATAAATGGTATTGTGTTATTAATTTCAAATTCAAAGTGTTCATTGCTGATATATAAGCAAGCAATTGATTTTTGTAGGTAAACCTTGTATCATGTAATCTTGCTATAATCATTTACTAGTGCCAGGAGTTTTTTTTGTTGTTGTTGATTCTTTGAGATTTTCTACATAGATAATCATGTCATCTGCAAAGGAAGATAGCTTTATTTCTTCCTTCCCAATCTATATATCTTTCATTTCTTTTTCTTGTCTTATTTATTAGAACTTCTAGTATGATGTTGTATAGAAGTGGTGAGAGCAGACATCATTGCCTTGTTCCTGATCTTAGTGGGACAGTGTCTAGTTTTTCACCATTAAGTATGATGTTAGCTGCAGGTTTTTTGCAGCTATTCTTTATCAAGTTGACTAAGTACTCATTCTCATTTGTGAGAAGTTTTATCATGAGTGTTAGATTTTGTGAAATGCCTTTTCTTCATTAATTGATATAATCATACGATTTTTCTCCTTTAGTTTACTGACTTGAGTTTAACCTAACTCTGTAAAAGCTGGTGTGGCAACTTGCTTTGGAATTAGTTGTTATTTGGCATCTAGTATTCTCAGTCCAGGACCCTTAGTGGACCCCTCGTAGGAAGAGTCCCATTTAGCATCCTGAAACATAAGAAGAAGGAGACCCAAACTGATGATATCCTGATCCACATGGGGCCCATGAAAATGCAGACCTAAAGCAGTTTCAGGTCATCAATCTATTTGATGCAATTCTTCAGCTAAAAAAAATCTGGGAATAAAGGAATAAGTGATTTTAGAGTCAAGATTTATAGCTTTACAATATTCTTGAACAAGAGCAAGAGGCACTAGCCACTGTGAGAGAGAGTTAAACACAACAAAACAAATACTCTGATATTGTTGGGATTGGCGAAATCTATTTAAAAAAAAGGAATAAGAAGAAACTGTTACGGTGCAAATTTAAAAGAATAGCTGCCCTTAGTTCAGCGGTTAGTATTTTTGAGCTTGGGGAGAAAGACAGAAATTAAAATTTAAGAGATTTTTGTATTTTTATGATTGATATCAGAAGGATGGACACTTCCTCTATGACCTGGGTTCTGGATGCTAGCATTAAATATTTGTGAATGTGAAAAAGACAAAAGGATCACTAATGTCACTCTCCAAGAGGTCCTGATATCCTCTGTTCATTTCCTTCAGCACAGGGTCAGCTGACTGTAACTTTTCCTCCATTCCACCCTGAATTGAGTATAATTTGTCTCATGATACATATTTGATGGTCACTATAGGCACTACCAGTAGGTACCATCCTAGTTTCTTGGCCATTCCTCAGCTTGCCCTGACCCTATTACTCCAGGAACAGATTTGATGTCTGGCAGTGAGGCTAGTTGGAAAGAGCATCTTTGCCCTTGACCCAAAGATCCAATCTGCAAAATTAAAATAATAGCTAGTTTGGCTTCCCTTCATTGTCTGTGATATCTGGTTCAATAGTGAATATCTATACAAGTAAATTTTTGTTAATCTCCACTTTTGAAAATATCATTTATACACATCATCAAACCTTTTGAGAACAGTTCATTTAAAGTTAAGGAATTTTCAAATTTGACATTTTGTTATTAGCCTAACCAAAGCCTGCTGACAAAAAGCTATTACTTTATGCTTTGCCTATTTGTTATTATTATATACCTCCCAGTCCTTCAAAACTAGCATTTCCACTGCTTTTGTATATTTAAAAACAAAGAAAAGTTCTCATTCTTGGCTAACCTGCATCGTGAAAAGGACAAATATTTTACCATTAAATAAGAAATGATTACTGATAAAATAATGTTAAAAATAAAGTGTGTGAGGGGCCGCTAGGTGGCTCAGATGGTTAAGCATCTGCCTTGAGCTCAGGTCATGATCCCAGGGTCCTGGGATAGAGCCCTGTGTTGGGCTCCCTGTTCAGCGGGGAGTCTGCTTCTCCCTCTCCCTCTGCCCCTCCCCCTGCTCGTGCTCTCTCTCTCTCACTCACTCTCTTTCTCAAATAAATAAATAAATAAAATCTTAATAAAATAAAATAAAGTATTTGCTTGGCTACAAAAGCAACAATTAATCATATTCAGGATTTTAGATGGCTTCACAGAGGAGGTGCCATTAGTGCTAGATCTTGAAGGATGACTCAGATTGCAGCAAAGAGAAATTGGAAGAAATGTATTTTAGACTGAAAGAAGGAAACGAGCAAATATACAATGGTAGTGAGCAAATGCTAGGAATCAGCTGGAGTTCACTATATCTGTAGGCTCATTAAAGATGAGGTTGATAGATTAGTTGGGGCCTGAGTCACGGAAGTTATTCCAAAGGCAGATAGAGGCTTTGAAGGTTATTAGGTATGTTCAGAATAGTATTGAGTTGCACATTCTGATGGCAGAAGGAGGAAGAGTAAAGTGAGCACAATGGAGATAGACATCACTTCAGAGGTTGCTGCTACAGCCTAGAAGACATATTACTACTGTTCTACTGCTCCAGGCATGTGTAGAAGCATTGCTCCACAGTGCTGTTCAGGGATTCGGGTTCCTTCCATCTTGTGTTGTATCCACTAAGAAAGCCTATTTATCTGCAAGGTCAAAGCTTAACTGCTGCCAAATCTGATCTAGTAGGTGGGAAAAGATGTACTGGTGGAGCACAGGAGCATAATTTTATGGCCCAGACTCTTGAGTCACATACACATACTTTTTTTTTTTAAGATTTTATTTATTTATTTGATAGAGACAGATAGTGATAGAGATAGTGAGAGAGAGCAGAAGCAGGGGGAGAGGCAAAGGGAGAGGGAGAAGTAGGCTCCTCATGGAGGAGGGAACCTGACGTGGGGCTCGATCCCTAAAGGATGGCAGCTCCATTTTTTGAACACCTGGTGTTTATGTGGTGGCCTCTGTGCTGGGACAGAAATGCATTCCAGTTCTAATGATGCCTTTTGGGAGAGAATGTAGGTTTGATTCTAACTAATTCTCAGTTCTGCTTGGGGCAGCATGGCCACACCCATCTACAAAAAATGGGAATTGCTAACAATGTGTAGAAAACAGGCTATCAAGCTGCATGTTGGAATAAGGAAGACTGTTCCCTTATACTTTACAGAGTAACTCACACAGATCTGGAAACAAATGCAGCAAGTTATAGGGCTTTTTGGATTCTGTATTTCATATCAGGCATAATCTGATACTTTCAAGACCCAGTGGATCCATTTTGGATATATCTGATGGTTTTACTAATATCCTAAGGACTATAGGACTAACGTCCTACTCACTCCAGGCATTATAAAAATGTACTATACTCACTACAAACAGCAGCCTAGCAATCTGGGGGTGCCATTTGTTCACTTCAAAGACTAACACTACAGAAAGTGCTAGAGTCTTGTGGATTTAAGGACCTCAGCAGAGCACAGATGGATCTGAGGTTTCAATGAATCGTGTCTTTATGATTCTCCTTGGGATCATGATTTTTATTAGTTTGGGCCCTCCTCTTCCTGAGGAACCATAGACTTACCTTTAGCTTGTGATTCAACATTTTTTCCTGCTCCCCCTGAAAGTTTTCTCTTTCTCTCTCCAACTTATCTCTCAGTTGGGCTATGTTTTCTTTGAAGCTTCTCTCTTGAGCCTCCAGTTTTTGCTGTTGCTGCTTGTATTTCTGACTTAGCAGGTCCACTTCCTTCTCAGATGCCTCCTTCTTAGGAAGGAGGCATTGTATTTGTATTGTATTGTAATTGTATTGTAATACAATTGTAATACAATTACAATACAATACAATACAATCTCATTGTATTGTAATTGTTTGTATTTCTTTGGTGGATTCCAATGTTTTTTAAAGGCTCTTATTTTTAAGTAATCTCTCTACCCAACATGGGGCTTAAATTTACAATCCCAAGATCAAGAGTCACAGGCTCTACCAACTGAGCCAGCCAGGCACCCATGATTCCAACATATTTGAAAGTGTTCATTGTACTGTTCCCCTACACTGTTTTCACACTATGACCATTGGACAAAAACAGGTAAGTCATTTGATTAGAATATGGTGTCTCTAAGTCCACGGTTCTAACAATTAGTATTTAGAACATTTATATAAAGAAGAAAGCTCTGCAATAAGGTCTTTGTATATCCTTTCATCATGAATAGACTTTACAAATGTGTATGAAATATGAAAAGAGAAATTAACCAAAATAACAAAATATTAATATTAGTAATTATTATAATGTACTAATAGTTTTTTAATCATTTATTTTTGAACTTGTGTTGAATGAAACTATCATGACATAGACTTCAAAAATGAGCCACAGTATTATGCTATTAAAACAAAAGATGAAGGGCACCTGGGTGTCTCAGTCATTAAGCATGTCTTCAGCTCAGGTCATGATCCCAGGGTCCTGGGATGGAACCCTGCATCAGGCTCCCTGCTTGGTGGGAAGCCTGCTTCTCCCTCTCCCATTCCCCCTGCTTGTGTTCCTGCTCTCTCTAGTCTCTCTGTCAAATAAATAAATAAATCTTTAAAACAAATAAAAATAAAAAAATAAAACAAAAGATGCTTCATTTTATAATATTCATGCCAGGAAATACAAGCCTGTTTTGTCAGTGAGCTGAAAATTTTTATCCCAACACCAAACAGCTTAGCAGTACCAGGTAGTGAAACAATTACAACACTGTCAGATATGTCTATGACCTTTGAAATCCAGAACCACTTATATTTTCTGTTGTTTCAATTTCTTCTTTTAGTCAGTAGATCTCTAAATGCAACTCCTCAGACTTCTTTTTAAATCCTTCATTAAGTGGGGCACCTGGGTGGCTCAGTTGTCAAATGTCTGCCTTCAGCTCGGGTCATGATCCCAGGGTCCTGGGATCCAGCCCTGCATCGGGTTCCCTGATTGGCGGGAAGCCTGCTTCTCCCTCTCCCCCTCCCCCTGCTTGTGTTCCCCCTCTCGCTGTCTCTCTGTCAAACAAATAAATAAAATCTTTAAAAAAAAATTATTCATTAAGCAATATTTCATTAAGCAGTTCTATAAACCAGAAAGGGTCCACTTTTGAAAAACACCAGGGGGAATAGGCTCATTTGTGTAGGTGAGAGCTTGCAATTAGGCAGATTCCTTGAACCCCTAAGACCTGAAATTAACAATTTCAACAACTAAACTCTATTTCTCTACCACCTGAGGATGCTCTTTGATGAGTTTGCCCAATATTTGCATATAATTGGACATGAAAAATTAGAGTATCCAGGGTTTATACCTTCCTATGATACCTTTAGCACCATCCTACTGAGAGTGGGGAGGGGCTGGGACTGGGTCAGGTCTGAGTACTATCCCCTTAATATGTTACAGCCCATAAAATGCCCCTTGGGGAGGGAGTGTAAGTTTGATCCTAATTAATTCTCAAGTCCACGGAGGTAGCACGAGCACGTGCAGATAACAATAAGAACTGCTGACCCTCTATAGAACACTAGTTATCAGGCTCCAGGTTAAATCAAAGAAAAAATTTGCATCATCCCTGGGAATTTGTTGGATTTTCATCCCATGATTAGGCTATATGATACAAGTTGACTTTTAGAAATGGAAGTTACCCAGGTTGGCATTACCTACTCACATCTGAATATGCCCATCAAAGCACCCAGGTGTCACTTTTTAAAGGATACTATGGCCAGTCTACTCAACTCCCTTGCAAGATAGTCAAGTAATCTGTTTCGCCTTCAGGGGTAATATTACCCACTGGGTATGTTAGAGCTTATGAATAGGCAGATGCCTTGTGCCCCCAAGATTCTGCTCCTGGGACTCAGCCTCTCCAGATACCTGCCCTGTTTCAGGTCCCTGGCTACCCTGACCTTCTGGCTGGCAGGAGCACACTACACATTCCACCAAAGGGCTTTGGGAATTGGGGGCCCTCCAGACCTGTGGAGCTCGGGTGCATGACTAACCACCCGTATAGACTCCAGGATGGAGGGAGCACACCTACTGAAAATTATTCTGAGGTGGCAGCTTTAAACTGGCAACAGTCAGCCTTCATTTGGACTTGAGGTCTGATTGGGTCCCAGGCTTCTCCCATTATCAGGGCTCCCAAGTATTTCCTGTTGAAGGAAACAAGGATGAATCAGTGCAGCCCCTCCCTCACGTTTTGCCTTCATGGGGAATATGAGTCAGTGGCTCGTTTAGGGCTTATGACTGGGTAAATGCCTTGTTTTCCCAAGGTCCTGCTCCTGTGATCAGACTCTCCCAACCCTCGCTATGTTCCACATCGCTGATAATCCTGAAATGAGCTGCAAGCGCCTGTGTAATACATACCCCCTCAGTAAACTCTGGCAGCTGGGGCTTACAAGGACTGGGGATCTAGGGCCTGGGCCCAAACACCTGTATAGCTTCCAGAATATAAGGAGCCCATATCTCAAAAGGTGCCACTCTGAGGTGGCAGGGGCAAGCGGGCTACAGTCATTCTCCATTGAGACTTGCTACTGATTGTGTACCAGGCTTCTCCCACCAGAGCTCCAAGGTGTACTTTATTGGACTATACTGGAAAGTCAGTCACATCTTCCCTGGCAAGTCAGCAGTATAGTATCCCCCAGTATTGCCTTCAGGGGGAATAGGCTCATTTGTGTAGGTGAGAGCTTGGAATTAGGCAGATTCCTTGAACCCCTAAGACCTGTTCCTGTGACCCAGCCTTTCCCTCCCCTTGCCTGATCCATGTCCCAGGCTACTCTGACCTGCTGGCCCATGCCTACACACCCTGTCAGCCAGCCTTGGGCAGCCGAGGCCCTCCAGGCCCGAGAGACTTGGGCCTATCTCCAATCACCTGCTCACCACAAATCTTCCTGAGGTGGGAGCTTTAAACTGGTGACAGTCAGTCCCTATTTGGATTTACTGCCTATTGGGGTCCTAGGCTTCTCCACCAATCAAGGGTTCCAGGTGACTTGTATTGGAGGCTATCATGGCAAGTAGGCCTGACAAGGCAGTCCAGATTCCTCCAGGTCTGCCTTCTGAGAGAATATGCACATTTGTGTAGTTTAAGATTTGGAATGAGGCAGATGTCTAGTACCCCCAAAAAGCTCATTTTTGTGACCTGGCATATCCGGACACTTACTCTGTTCCAGGCCTCTGGCTACCCTGTCCTGCAAGGGCATATGCCTGTGAACTATGCAATCCATTGGCTGCCTTTGGACAGCCTGGGCCTTCCATGCTTGTGTGGCTTAGGCTGGTCCCCAAATACTTGCACAGTCTCAGGGTAGAGAAAGTCCGCCCCGAGAAAATTACTCTGAGCAGCTTTCAACTGGCAACAGTCAGCCCCCATGTGGCCTTCTAGCCTGATGGAGACCCAGGCTTCGGGAACCAGGACTCCCAGGGATATTCAGTAGGATATTCACCATGGGGTACCTAGTGCGTGGGATTAAGCAGATGCCTTGCACCCTCAAAAGCCTGTTCCTGAGACCCGACTTCTCCCGGCACTTGCACGTTTCTTGGGCTGTGGTGCAAAGCCTGCGCATGAGCAGTAAGCATCCCATCAATTAACCTTGGACAGCCAGGGCCCTTCATACCTGCAGAACTCTGGTCCATCCCGTCACCTCTGTAGCTTCCAGGGCAGAGACAGCCCATATCCTGAAACCTTTTTGAGGCAGTAGCTTTAAACTGGCGACAGTGAGTCCTCATTCGGACTGGCTGCCTGATAGGGTTCCAGGATTCTCCAGCAATCGAGGTTCCCAGGAGTCTCTTACGGGAGGACAACTTGGCCAGGCAGCCCTGCCCTACCTGGGAAGGCACTGGAGATTGCCCCAGCTCTGGCTTCAGGGGAACTCTTCCCCACTGGGTAGGTAGAGTTTGCAATAGGTAGCTGCCTAGTTGGCCAATTATCTGCAGCTGGTTTTTGGCTCCGCAGACTGCGCACGCATTCAGACTGCGCATGCGCACTAAATATTCAGTGAGCCGGCCTGGGGAACAGAGGTACTCCAGAACAGTAAAGCCACGCTGTCCGCGACTCCTTGCGTATCCTCCTGGGTGGAGGCAGCCCATCCCCTGAAAATCCTTCTGACGTTTCAGGTGCTAATGGGTGGCAGATTCCATTTAAACCTGCTGCCTGATAGAGTCTCGGCTTCTCTCCCAGGTGTGTCTTAATGGAGGATCAGTGCACTAACCAGGCCATCCAGAACCACGTAAGGCAGTCCAGATTTCTCCAGCTCTGCTTTCAGGGGGAATATGCACCTTTGTGTAATTCAGGGGTTGGAATTAGTCAGATGCCTTGTACTCCCAGGAGTGTGTCCTGTGAGTCAGCCTCTGCCAACACTTGCCCCCCTCCCCAGGTGCCTGGCTACCCTGCCCGGCCGGGACCCCGCATAGGCAGTAGGCAGCTCCTCAGCTGACTTGGGGCAGCCTAAGCCCTTCTGGTCTATGGGGCTTGGGCCAATCTTCAGCCCCCTCATAGACTCCAGGGTGGAGGAAGCCCACTTTGTGAAAATCATTCAGAGGGGGTGGCTTTAAACTGGCACAGTCAGCCTCCATTTGGACTTGCTCACTACTGAGGTCCCAGGCTTTTCCAGCAGAAAAAGTCCCCCAGGTCTCACTTATTGGAGGATCACCCGGCCATCAGGCCCCGCCCCTCCCTGGCAATGTCACTAACTCCAGTTCTGCCTTCAGGAGCTATATTCCCCACTGGGTAGCCAGGGTTTGTGATTAGTGTTGGATGCCTTGTTCCCACCCACGGCTTGCTCCCAGGGGTCCTCCCTGCCTGTGAAATTCCAGCATGGCCCCAACCACCTGCATTGTCTCTGGGTAGAGGGAAGCCACTTCCCAAAAGTTCTGAAAGGGCTGCTGCAAATGGGTTATAGTCATCCCCCTTTTGGACCTACTTTCTAATTAGGTCCTAGGCTTGTTTTATTGGATGAAACCTCTTGCCAGCCAACCGTGCCTTATACTGGGGTTGAGATCTGATTCCTCCTGCTTTGCCTTCAAGGAGAGTATGTGCTTTTCTATAGGTCAGGTCTTGGAATTAGGTTGATACTTTATACCCTTAAGAGCTTGCTCCTGTGATTAGGCCTTGTTGATACTTGTCCTGTTCACAATCCTCAGCTCCCCTCACTTTTGAGTCCAATGCATGTGCAGTTTGCACTCATTCAGCTGGCCTGGGTGGCCTAATGTGTTTTTTTTCTCCTCTCTTATAAGAGTTGAAAAGCCCTGGTTGTGCTTTATGTAGCATCAGAGGCCCTGGTTCCTTTCATATGCTGGTTAGCTGTTGTTTAACATGCCACCTCCTGGGTAAAATTTTCTTACCCTCACATGTACCTTGCACTCAGCAGAAGAGTATAGGGGAAAAAGAGGGAATGTTTCCTCCCTTTAAATACATTGCCTAGATGATTGATTATGCATAATAACATCTCATTATAATTATTTACTAGAATTACATGTCATGGCAATATCTGCAAAGAAGCACAGGGCGTTTAGTCTCTTTAATTATAATTTCTTATTCTACTTAAATTAGAAATTCTAATTTCTTATTGTAACTGCAACCTGTGTGTCATGTGCCCAGGTAAAAATCAGGTGTTCTTTTTAAATGAGAAAAGGGAGAGAATGAATGCTCAAGATAAATACCAGTGTCTTCCACAGCAATCATGAATAACTCTAGAACTTATGTTGTATTGAAGTAGACAGACAATACATCATTGTACCCTGAGGAGAGAAAGCAGAATGATATATATATGCACAGGATAGTACCTAAATAAAGAAGGAGAATCCAAGTGGAGAGGGAGATACAGGCTTCCAGTTATGGAATAAATGAGTCAGAATAAAAGGCACAGCATAAGGAGTACAGTCAATGATACTGTAATAGCCATGTAACAGGACAGAGGGTAGCTACACTTGTGGTGAGAGCAGCATAATGTATAAACTTGTCAAATCACTAAGTTGTACACCTGAAACTAACATAACATTGTGGGTTAACTATACTGAAAAAAGAAAGATAATCTGATATCACTGAAGAAAGACTGACCCAAGAAAGCTTTCTAAAAGGAGCAAGTTAGTAAAGATAGTTAAAATTGAAAAGTAACAGCATATAGAATGATTTAAAGGATTAAGATGATTAGAAGGTATCTAAATGATTCCTAGGTTTTTCACTTGAATAACTAAATAGATGTGAAAAAGTAACAAAAATTATCATAGTGTCTTTTCAGTGGATGTTGAATTTTTGGGGGGCATGTTTAATAACTTGTTTACTCCTAGAACATTCAAATGGAATTGTATAATCCTGAATACATGTATCTCCTGCTAGAAAAGCATTTATTCACAGTTTATCATGCTC
Organism: Eumetopias jubatus; assembly: GCF_037043125.1. Lineage (NCBI taxonomy): Eukaryota > Metazoa > Chordata > Mammalia > Carnivora > Otariidae > Eumetopias > Eumetopias jubatus. Next base: position 32,617,501 of record NW_028274810.1, on the reverse strand, counting down.
ATTTGTATCTCCTCATAGTAAGTTCTCATCTCAGTAAGAAGAGAAGCAAATTTTCAGTTCATACAGGATACCAAATATTGCTACCTTGAACTGATGTGCAGCTCAGGAAAAAGTTCTGCCTGGGAAGTTAAATACACATTCATTGTATATCTGTAAGACTGTAGTTTATGCATGGAAACTGTAGGAATGTCCGTATAACACTTTGCCCAGAGGATGCATAAAATTAGAATGAGAAAAGCAAAGGACTGATGATGGAGCCCTGAGAACACTAATATTTTGAGTATTACTACAAACAGAATAAGACCTGAGGAAAACTGAGAAGGAGAGGCCAGAAAAGGGCCTAGGAGTTCCAGGAGAACATGCCTCAGAAGCGTAGGAGGAGTAGGTGTCAAGAAGGAGGCAATGATCAATAATATGAAATATATTCACACAGTTCACGTAGAAGGACCAGATATATCATTAGGTTTGCCATCATGTATTACATCAAAAAAGACACACTGAGTACTTGCTATGTGCTGGGCATTATTCTAGATGCTCAGTATCCAGGATTCCAAAAAAAAAAAAAAAATACAAATTCCTGCCTCATGAAGCACTAAGAAACCAGAAATATGTGCATGTTAGGCAGTAGGAAGTGCTCTGGAGAAAATGAGCAGAAAATGAGGATATGGCATATTGGGGGTTGAACTTATACGGAGAGTATTCTAAGAGAAAATGAAGGTGATCTGTGAGCTTGCTGAGGACAGGTTTAGTAAATCTGTGGGCTTTGGAGGCAGGTTGGATGGAGAAGTGATCTTGAGAGAAGAGTTAAAGAATTTGGCTCTCCCTCAAGTAAGGATAGGGCACATCCCATCAAGAGGAAGAGCAAGCAGGAGAGAGTCATCAGCAAGGGCTGACTAGGAGGGCACCCTTGGAGAATGTCAGGCAAGAGGAACCCAGTGCCATCTAGGGCTGTCCAAACACATTCTGGAGTCAGGCTGTCAGAGTTCAACTGATTTGAACTGATCAGTTGAATCAGAGTTGAACTGATCAGTTCAAATCACTCCTATGAGAGCTTGAAAAAGGATCTTACCTCTGTAAGCCTCAATGTTCTTACCAATATTATGGGTGACAGTTATTCCTTCTTGATTCATTACTGGTTAATGACATAGTTTCTTAGTAGGTTATTTTTAAATTCCCTGAATCAATATACTATTTCTCCAATAAGCAAGTAAGGCCATGAGTTTGTGTCAATAAGCCCCTATAAGTTGTAAAGTATGAAGAAATCTAGATAAACTAAAAATCCTTTTGCCAGAAAAAAACATTGATTGGTTTAACAGACTTCCTCTGAACAATGTATCTTACTTTATTTACATTAGCTCTTAAGGAGTAGTATGCAGTAATACATGAGTCCTTTCTTGGTGTTATAAGCAGGAAAAATACCAAATATTGCTACCTTGAACTGATGTGCAGTTCAGGAAAACTGAGTTCTGTTCTTAGAGTTAATATTTCAGAAAGCTTTGGGAAGGAGTACACGAGCTTACAAAATTGTAGGTTTGGTTTTGTTTGGTTGTTTGTTTGCTTGGTTTTTGTTTTTCCTGCGAAGGAGGGCTGAAATAGCCAAGCAAAGAAGTTTTTAACTCCAAATTAAACAAGTAGAATGAGGTAATTCTATTAGATCTGTAGACAATCAACAATTTCTTATGGATAAGAGCATCTAGAGTGATGATTAAAAATGTCCCAAATCCGTATTTGCAACAACTACCACGGGTCGTTCTGATGTAGTTTGTGCATGGACCATGTATTTAAAAAGTACATGATAAATAAACATGAGTAAACTTTATATTTTTAACGGTTGGTGTAAACAAGACCGAATTGTTCCATATAATACAGCTTTGTAGAATCTATGGAATTAAATATACTTAATACAAAATAAGCCAGAAACAATCTTCTGGGATTTAAGTGGTCAGTGATGCAAGGGCCATCCAGGCTGTTTTTCCGGCACCGGGCAGTGGCCAGGCAGGACCTACCCCGGGAGGGAGCGACCGCGCGGGGTTGGGTGAGAGGTGGGGGGATGTGCCTCCATCTAGCCGGCGAAAGGCTTCAGTCCCCTTCCGCAGCCGAGGCGGCAGGCAGCGGTACTTCTCCCGCGCCCGGCTCCCGGTGACGCCTGCGGGGGAGCGGCGCCTCCCGGGAAGCGGAGCGAACGCTGTCGCCCCGCAGGTGCCCGGTCCACGGGACACGCTGAGCGGCCGGAGCTAAGCTCCCCGCGCCGGCCTCCCGCCACCTTCCCGCGGGCAGTGCGGAGCCTGCGCTTGGGCCTGTGCTGTTCTTGCTGGTTTGTTAATTGAAACGTGCACGCAAAACCAAGTTTAGGAGCGAACTTGACATGGCGCGGGCGCTGCAGTCAGGGGACAAGTTCTCAGCCGCCCTCGCTCGCCACTCGCGTGCTCCGCCGGCATCTGGCTTCTCAGGAAACCGCCTGTTCCCTTTGGAAGCGGGAGAGCTGCCGGATATTACAGCCATGCAGCCGTGGGTGGGGGGTGCGGAGGACCGGAATCGAAAGTACACGCACAGCGTTTGCAGCTCTAACTGCGGGGGTTTTCGCCTGTTTCGCCGAGGCGGGAGAGCGGGGCGTGTGCGACGAGGCGCGCCGCAGGTACTACCGGTTCTTGGCGCCTCGGGGTCTGGGCACCGAAGCCCGGCCGGCGCCGCATGCGCAGTCGGCTCCGTGGCCTCAGTCGAGAAACAGAGCCGCGGGCGGGGATGCAGGAGCCGTGGTGGCCGGTGGCTGCCTGTTTCTCGGGGTGCCTTGTCAGGGGATAGCTTTGTTTGTTTGAATGGGTTTGTGTGGGTTTTTTTGTAATATTTACTTGCTCATTTCTTCTTTTGTCTTTCCTTTCTCATTTTTATAAAAAGTACTCATGTAGTTAGCATGAATATTCTTTTTCACATTAAAAATACTTATATAAGCATTATAGTATTATAATATAAGTTACATATTATATGTATAAGACTAATATTATAGGGACGCCTGGGTGGCTCAGTTGGTTAAGCATCTGCCTTGGGCAGATGGGTCATGATCCCAGGGTCCTGGGCTGGAGCCCCGCATCAGGCTCCCTGCTCAGCGGGGAGCTTGCTTTTCCCTCTGCCTTTATCCCCCTTCCCCCTCTCTCAAATAAATAAAATCTCTAAAAAAAAAAAAAAAGCTTTTTTTAAAAAAGGAAATAAATTGAGGGATGCAGAAGGGAGGGGGTGGGGGATGGGGTAACTGGGTGACGGGCATGTGATCTGATGAGCACTGGGTGTTATACCCAACTAATGAATCAGTGAACACTACATAAAAAAAGAGACTAGTATAATAGTCCAGAGATAATCACTATGATTTTGTTGCATATTTTTCTCGATTTTTACTCTGCTTATTCTATGGGTTTTGATATCGTGCAGCTTATATAATTTGAGGTTCTGCTTTAAATAAAATAAAAACTCAAAAATGTTTAAAATGAGCAAATGAATCATAAGCACCATTTTTTATTTTTATTTTTTAAAAAGATTTTATTTATTTGACGGAGAGAGAGAGAGTGAGAGAGGGAACACAAGAAGGGGGAGTGGGAGGGGGAGAAGCAGGCTTCCTGCAGAGCAGGGAACACCGCCCAGCTCGGTCCCAGGACCCTGAGATCACAACCCCAGCAGGCGGCAGACGCCTAACGACTGAGCCACCCAGGCACCCCATAAGCACCATTTTTTAAAGCTGACAAATGCTACAGGCATTTTATCTTTTTAAAAATATTTTATTTATTAGAGAGAGAGCACAAGCAGGGGAAGTGGCAGGCAGAGGGAGAAGCAGGCTTCCCGCTGAGCAGGGAGCTGATTCGGGGCTGGAGCCCAGGACCCTGGGATTATGACCTCAGCGGAAGGCAGCCGCTTAACCGACTGAGCCATCCAGGCGCCCCTACAGACATTTTACGTTAGTTTACAATTTTTACTTCTGTTAGGGCACTTCCTATCATATTTGAGTTTCAGTATGAGCAATAATTCCAGCATACAAAGTTGAGGCAGATGAACCATTTTAATGCATCTTAAAATTTTATTCCCTTATACTGAGCAATAGAACAAGAATTGAAATTAAATTAGTTTTTTTTTTTTTTACGACATCTTGTTGTCTTCTGGATGAATATGGTAGGAGCTATTTTGCTAGAAAAATGTGGTCTCTGGTTCATCAGCTGATTTCCTATGTCCAGAATGTTCTGCGTGAATTGAGAAGATATTAAGAATCTTACCCAGCTTCATCAATATATTGATGTGTGTGTGTGTATATATGTACATATATGTGTGTATATATATACCCAACTTTCATCAGTTTGTGAAATTGATTCACAATAATGAAGTAGAAACTAAGTATTAGCGTTTAGATATTAGAGATTCACTTCCATACCTTTTTTAAGTTCCTAATATGACAAACCTGTGTCATAATAGTGTAACCCACTGTGTAAGTAGAATTTCATATTGAAGCTTTAAAATCTTTTTCCTTTGATATATTATGTAATGCTATTAATCGCATTTTCATTGGAAAGTTGACCTTAAAGTGAGCTTGTATACTGTCCTTCCTAATATTAAATGTTAAAATGTACTCTTCTTATGTGATATCATGGTGAAATTAGATTATTGGTTTTTGTTTTTTTTCAGTTGTTTTTCCTTGGGAGTATTCAGATTGGGCAATGAGGTGGGTTTTTTTTGTTGTTTTGTTTTGTTTTGTTTTTTACCTGCAACACTTGAGGGCACATTTTACTAATGCATGTAACCCGAGGTGGGACCCATTGTTAATGGATATTTAAAAATGACCAAGGCAAAGTTCTCAATCTTGGTGAAACTATACCTTGAAGGGGCAGATATTGTAAATAAAATGAGAAGTGATCAGTGTTAATATAATGTTACAAATGAAATATTTGAGTGTCCTTAAAAGCAAGAATTAATTATACTTGAAAAAATTATAGATGGCTTCATGAGAGGGTATCATTTCTGCTGGATCTTGAAGGATGACTCTGATTTCATCAAAGAGTTAAGATTTGTTGTATTTTAAAGCAAAGGAAGGGAATGAGCAAATATGCAATGGTAGTGAGTAAATGCTAGGAATCAGCCAGAGTCCACTGTAGCCAATGTACTCTTTGAGGATGAGGTTGAAAGATCAATTGCAATCTCAGTCACAGACTTTATTCTGGGGGCAGGTAGTCTTTGAAGATTATTAGGCATGTTCAGAACTGTGCTTGAGGTCCATCACTTTGATGGCAGGAGAAGAGGTAGCAATAGAGAGGGGATACTGGAGAAAGCTTATTCAGGAGACTCTTGGTACAGCTTAGAAGGCATGCTATATAGTCCTTCTGCTCTTGGCTTGCATGGAAACTTTCCTCCACAGGATCATTCAGGGATGCAGGTTTCTTGCATCTTGTTGTTCTATACCCACTAAGTCATTGTATTCATCTGCAAGATCAAAACTTGACTGCTGCCACATCTGTGATCCAGACAGTAGGAAAGAAAAGAGATTCATGGAGTATAGGTTCAAAGTTCTCTGGCCCAGATCCACAAGTGACATACATATACTTCTGTTCATATTATATATAGAATTTAATCACATGACCACACCAAGCTGGAAGTGTACCTAGAAAAATATAATCTCTAGCGGGATTGTATGAACTCATCTTGCAAAATACAATGATATAATATTTAGAAGTGAAATATCTGTTATAACTCTAAAAATATATGCAGTGATATCAGAGACAGATTTTTATGGGTCCTGACATTAAACTTGGCCATTTGGAGTGTTGAACCCAAGCTGGACTATGTATAATGGCCCTATAATTTCTGGGACACAGACATTGAGGTAGGAGGAGGGTGGGCACATGAATAAGGACAGTCTTTTCTCTCCTAACTGAATCCAAGAAATGTACCCCCACTTATATTTTTGTTTTTCATTTTTTTATGAGGTTATAAAGATGTCACTCTAGGAAAATAAAAGCATCTAAAGCTATTTAGTTTTTTTGGAATATAAACAAGATTTTAAAAAATTATGTGGTAATGAAAGCAAAAATAAATTTGAACTTTCTTCCAGATTCCATGGGTTGTAATTGTTGCAAGGAAGAATATCTTTTAAAAATATATTCAATAAGTCTCAGTCACAGGAGTGTATTATTGGTAAAATAAGAATTGTCAAAATGGTTTCCTAAACTGATAGAGGTTAATGAGGCTTAATTTAATTGAAATGAAGTGTTTTCATATTCTATTAGTTGAACTCCAGAAAAGATGGTCTAGTATCTTGTTTTAGAAATTGTGGGTTTTTTGGCACCTACTGTACTCAACCTTGGGGGTTAGTGAAAATACTCAGACACAAAGAGTCTCATTTTGTAATATCTTGCTACACAAGGTTTGGTGAAAGACCATAAAAGTGGCCTCCATCAGGCAAGTTTGGTGGGGGGCATGAGACATGAGGGAGCTCCCTAGGCTGGACGGGCCACCGGAGCATTCCATAGTTTGTGGTTGCACAGCAATACCTGGAGAACATAGATAACCCATGCCTTCACCAGGAACCTTGAACTGGGTTACAAGTAACAGCAGCCTATTACTGGGGTAGGAACAAGAGCCTAAAGAAAAGACCCATGTGACATAGATATGTCAGGGCTGCTAAAACTGGGAGAGAAACAGCAATACCAAGACAAACCTTCTGGCATTTCAGGCCTTACATAAAGAACAATGTAGTAGCAGAATTGCACTGGAGAAATTTGAGGCTTCTGGTACACTGAAACAGCTATAGAAAAAGCAAAACCCAGAGCCAACTGAGCAACAACTGCATTGAATCAATGCTTGCCACAAATATTGTAACCTAAAAGCGGTCCCATTTCCAGGTATAAATATTATCTCAGTCTCAACTATTTTTTAAACACTGCCCAGCATTCAATTAAAAAAATGAGATACACAGAAAAATAAACTATCAATTGTGAAGAGATAAAACAAGCACCAGAAACAGAGATAGCCCAAGGGTTGGAACAATCAGACAGGGCCTTTAAAACACTATGATTATTGGGTAAAGGGATCTAATGGGGGAATTGAATAGCACACACAAGGACATGTTTATATTCAATAGAGAAATGGAAACTACTGGTAGAGGAAAATGCTAAAAATGAAAAGCACAATTTCAGTAATCATGTGCTATTGTACATGTAATTGGAATATCAAAAGAAGAAATGGAAAGGAAAGAGATCATGACTGATAACTTTCCAGAATTACTGAAAGACAATAACCCACAGATCCAGAAGTTCACGGAAGCCCAAACAGGATAAACACAAAAACACAACTAGGCACACTATAGGCAGAGTAATGAAATCTAAATATAAAGAAAAAATCTTGAAGGCTGCTGGAGAAACATGAACATGACATATAGAGAAACAAATAGAAGAATGTGAGGGATTTCTTTCTGGAAGCTGTAGAAATTAGAGAAAGTGGAAAAACATCTCTTAAGTACTGAGTAAAAACTAATGGCAACCTAAAATTCTGTATCCAGTTAAAAAATTTCAAAATGAATATAAATGTTGATTTCAAAGTAAAGCTGATAGAAATATTTTTTTAATGGATTCAGTGTAATCCCAGTGAAAATATAAACCATTGTTTGGGGTATAAGATGATTCTAAAATGTATATAGAAACACAAATGATCAAGTAAAGTCAAATGTACTTTTGAAGTACATTTTAGAAGGATTGATTAGAACAGAAATAAAAACTTATTAAAATTTTAATAAGTAATATATTGTAATATTTGCACCTGGGTGAGTAAATAGACCAAAAGAGAGAGCCCCCAAATAGGTATACTCATATATTGACATTTAACTTATGGCAGAGGTAACCCTGGGAGTGCCTGGCTGGCTCAGTCCATAGAGCATGTAACTCTTGATCTCAGGGTTGTAAGTTCAAGCCCCATGTTGGGTATACTTAAAAATAAAATCTTTAAAACGAATAGTAAGAGATGACAGAGTAACCCTTCATAAGGCGGGGAAATTGATGAGAAAATGAGTGATCCTCCAGAAAAATACTTTACACTTGTACTTCCTACCACATGAGGAAAAAAATTCTCAGTGGATTATGGACCTAAATGTGGAAGGGAAAATGATAAATATTTTAGTACAAGAAAAAGAATTCATACAGAACACACACACACAGGTCCCACTACCCATAAAATAAAATGTTGTTAGATGACATTAACATTAAAAAATTCTTTTCATGAAAAACACCATAAGAAGAGTTAACAAAGCAAGTCATAGAATGGGAAATGACATTTTCAAATCATCAAGCCAACAAAAACTCATGTCCAAAATAAATGAAGAAATCATAAAAATCAAGGAAAAGACAGACAGCCCAGTATAAAGACATCAACAGCCCTTTCACAAAAAAGGACAAAGAACTAGGAACAAGCATATGGAAAGATGTTCTATCTGATTTGTGTGAGGAAAATGCATATTAACATCTCAATGAGATATGAGCACACAGTCACCATGTTGAGAGAAGTTAAAAATTCTGATGTCTGATGTGGAGTACGGTCATATTCTGCTGATAAGTAGGTAGATTGTAAGAGACTGAAATGATGTTAAACCTGATCCAGAAAGACTAGATACAAATGCTCTATGACCTAGGAATTCCACTTCTGACTTTATTACACGAGGGAGTTTTATACCTATGTTCAACAAATCCTTAAAAACATTTTGTAAAAGATAAACCTGGAAATTCAAATACTTATCAATGATAGAATGAATAAATTGTTATCCTCATACAGCTCAATATTTATAGTTTACAATACACACAACGGACTAGATGAATTTTACAAATATCTATTGAACAAATGAAGCAAGACACAAAATAATACATACAATGTAATTCCATTTACAGTTTGAAAGCAGGCCGAACTATATTATTTAGGGCTCAGATGTCCATGATAAAATCCTAGAAAGGAATTGTGAAACTGGTGATATTGGTTGGCTCCTAGGAGGGTTGTGAGGGTTTTAGTAATACACCTTTAGGCTTTTAGGAATGTTCAATTTCTATAATTTAGATATTTGTTTTAAAATTATATTTATATTATGTATTTTATATTTTATATTCTAGCATTCTTATGTATATATCATATTTTATAATTTTCAAAAACAAAAGGATGCAACTTATCAAAATATAGCTTTGAAAAGGAGCAAAAGATTGTGTGGTGATTGAAATATGGGGTCAAGAGATGATTTCTTTTTTCCTGCCCCTTTTCCTTTTTTCTTCCCCTCTATTTTACCTTAAATTAGAAATACTCAGTGTTGAAGAGAAGACTTCTGTTTCCAGAAAGATAGAGATGCTTTCCCTGTTCTCCCCTCCCCCCCATTAAGTACCACTTCCGCCCTATTTTATGCATCACGAACCTTAGAAAATTCTGGAAGGGAAGAGAAGGCAAATTAGATGTGTAGCAGTGTTGGTGCTGGAAAAGCTGACAGCCCAGAAATATCAATTTGTTGGGGAGCTTCCAAACAAAAACCTCATCAAAGCACATTTTCTTTAGTCAGAGGCCTAGGAAAGAGGCAACCTGACAAGACAAAGAAAATTCTAGACAAAGTGCTTTATTCCAGCCCAACAGCACAGTAAAATCTGGACTAACCTCCAGCCTCCCATACAAGGAGAGGCTTAGACTTCTGCCTTCCCCTGGCTGTGAAGAGGTACTGGTACCCACTGCCTGAATGGGTGTCAGAGAATATCCCCTAGGAATTTAGACTCTCACTCTTACTGCATGATCATGAGGCACCCTTCCTCCTTCTCACTGGGTAACGTCAGAGAAGGCCTAGTGGAGACATAAAATTTTCAGGGGGGTAAGGAAGCCACCAAACAGTGAGTGACAAAAGAGGCCATGTTGGGAGCAATAATGAGGATTCCTGCTCTCTGCAGCTGGTGTTTTATCAGTAGCAACCTTATGGGAGCTGAATAGCAGACCACTAAGATGAAAATTTAGGAGGATTTCCTATTGGTAGAATGGACACTTAGAGAACAAAAATAGCTTCCTTCCAAAGATGGTATCACCTATTTGTAAATATGAAAAAGACAAAAGGATCTTTTATGTCACTCTCTAAGAGGCACTCCAGTTCCTTGTTCAGCTGACTGTACCTTTTTTCCCCTTTCATCCCTAACTCTGTATATTCACTTCATGACACATCACTGATGGTAACCACAGGTACTACCTGCGGGTACAGCTTGGACTCTGGGTCTTTCCTCAGCTTGCCCTGACCCCATTCCCTAGGAACAGATTTGGTGCCTTGTAAGTAAGGCCAACTGGAAATAGCATATTCATCTTTGGTCCTAAAGTCCAAACTGAAATTAAAACAATAGTTAGGTAACTTGGCCTGTGACATTGGCTTCCAGATGGTGAATATTGCATGTGAGTAAATTGTTGTAAAGTTGAATGTACCCATAATACATTTCCAAAACTCTTCAAAGATAGTTCATTTTAGGTTAAGGAATTTTCCAATTTATGACTGTGGCATCGTGTTGGTTAAAACCCACTATTAAAAGCAATTGACTTGCATTTTGCCTTTTGTCATTATTATAGCTCCAAGGCCCTCAAAACCAACAGAGTTGATAGATACAGCATAATCTAAGAAAAAAGACTCATATTAGGAAGTATACAGGCTCTGAATTCCCTGATCTAAGTTTCCCCCTGAGTGCTCTTTGAAGGGTTCAAGTTCTTGGGACATCTTGGAGTCTGGTAGTTAGATGGGCTTTCGCATATTACTTGAGGTGCACCAGCCAGAACCTCAACACCAGAGTTAGATCACTGATTGGACCAGTTATTTGGGAAAAAATCCTTCTCCAATGTAGGAACCCTTCCCATTGTGGGAGCAATGACCAAACTTGAAGGAGAGCAGCATCAACCCCTTGTACCTGAGGAGAGCTGTTATTTTTATAGTGATGCCACTTTTTGCTGAGATGACATGCCCAGCATGTTTCAGAGAAGTTTGGCAGAATCATCATCCTTTCCTTCTTTTTCCTTCTCTTTTCTTTCTATCTTTTCCTCCTCTTCTCCTCTGTAACCAAACATCTTCTCCATCCACAGCCTGTTGAATCAGAAATATGTATTTATTACAAAATGTATTCCACACATTATTCTGCTGTTTTGCCGGAATATATCGTTTGTGAACAGATATATTTACTATGAATAGGCTAATGAAACACACACATTGTGATGGCCTAAAAATACTACTCCTGAAAAGCTACTTATGTTTTAGAAAACGTTAGGGTGGCGAGTGACATGGGTGGTGAAGAATTGCACAAAGAGTAGAGCAACAAGCAGGACAGTTTATTCACTCTCCAAGGGAGGAGAGGGGCCAACATCAAGAAAGATGTCTGCCCTGAGTTTCTGTCAGGCTGGGCCTTTTAAGGGGTTTTGCAAGATGTGAGAGGGTTGAAGCTTTGCCCATGGCTGGAGTGTGGGGAGGGGGTCGACTCTTGGCCAGGTAGAGAAGGAAGAGGCCGGTTTTTTGAGGGCTCTGTCTGGGGCTCGTCCAGGTTGTGGGTTGCAGTCAGACTAGAGAATATGTTTTGTAGTTGGGGTCTACTTTCTAAGAATGGAGGGCACCATGACCTAGAAAAACAAAGAGTTAGGGCCAAGTACAGACACCTGTGAGTTTTGTCTGTAAGCTTCGCTGGGTCGGGGGGTGGGGGGGCCTTTAAATAGATCCTTTCAGAAATCATTATAATTTTGAGGATGATTTAAAGTCATTTTGGAAAAAGTGTTTGGAATCATCTACTAAAGATGAATGTAAGTAGCCAGTTGCCTGTCCATTTCACTCCTAATTTTATATCCAATGGGCATGCACCTACCAACAAAGCAGAATAATCATAGCAGAAGTATTTATAATATAGCTACTGTAATATGATAAGTGCTCATTCAGACTAGAATAGTGTGATAGGTTTAAAAAATGGCCTATCAGGGGCACCTGGGTGGCTCAGTTGTTAAGCGTCTGCCTTAGGCTCAGGTCATGGTCCCAGCATCCTGGGATCAAGCCCCACATCGGGCTCCCCACTTGGCGGGAGGCCTGCTTCTCCCTCTCCCATTCCCCCTGCTTGTGTTCCCTCTCTCACTGTGTCTCTCTCTGTCAAGTAAATAAATAAAATCTTTAAAAAAAAAAAGGCCTATCAAAAGATATATTCATAGCCTAATCCCCATAACCTGTGAATGCTACCTTTCTTGGAAAAAAGGGCCTTTGTTTTCTTGATCTGGGTAATAATTACAGAGATATGCTCATTTTGTGATATTTCACTGACTATATACTTTTTAGCTGAGCATTTTACAGTTTCTATGTTATATTTTAATTGAAAAGTTAAAAAATTTTCTCTTAGAAGTCCTTATATTAATATAAAGGCCCCCTTGAGATCTTTAATTATCTTTCTTGATCACAAAGCAAAAGAAAACAAACATGCTTCAAACTGCTACCTCTTCTCTATCAAAGTTATCTAATAAAATTGGGACACTTGGGGGATCCCTGGACAATATAAATTAGAATTCTTACCCAAGCCAAAAGAAAATAGTCTCAGATCCTAAAATGACTGATCAGTGTGTCAAAAGAGTTTGTAATTCTATTCCACTCTAATCTGGGAGATACTAGTCAAGAACTCATTGATTCTGTGTGTCTTTCCTCTTGTCTCCTTAAATTTCTGTTTGATAACTTTTTTGTAGTTGATGAGGTCTGGAGTTACTCATTTCTCCGTGAATGTAAAAGTGGTTCCAATTTCAAGACAAAGTTTATGACTTTATTTTCTATTAATATAGCTGAAACTGAAAGTGACAGTAGAGCAGGGCTACTTTGAAATTGGTCTAGTGCTGAGAAACCAGCTGCTTTTTCTTATGATTAATACCATCTATCATTTATTCCAGTGAACTAAAAAGAATTTCAGGGACAATTGAATATTTTGTGAACTTTGTATATAGAAGAACTGAATTTCTTGTGCATCCTCCAAACTGCTTTCCAATAAATTTATTGTTTGTAGATAAATTTGGAAATGTCAGTTAAGAATAATTCATGGTGTGTATAATATTCTGTTCCTGAAAAAAGCCTTATAAATCAATAATATATAAATAAATATGTATTCCCAGAAGAATATATAATCCAAAATTAACAGTGTTTCTAGCTCAGCAATATGTTTTACAACAAAGTGTATTCCACACATTGTTTTGCTAGTTTCAGAGGATTAGAGGTTATATTTTATTTTTATACTTTTATGTATATTATGAATTTCTTTTCAATGACAGAATTATTTTTATAATCACAGAAATATGTATACATATATATGTGTATATATATATTATACACATATATATAATATATATATAATGGATTTTTCCACTTTGGTTAAAGAAAAGGACTTCTGTTTTAAAAAATCATTATAGTTTTGAAGATGGTCTAATGTATCACCTAATGTACTTCAGCTTGAATGATTACTACACTGTATGTATATATATATATGTATATGATGTATGTGTATATATACATATAGACATTACACAGTATGTATATGCAACTACACAGTATATGTGTGTGTGTGTGTGTGTGTGTGTGTATAGTGCCAACACAGTGTATATATGTAACTAACTACACAGTATTATATATACCTGCTAATGAGAGGCATTGTGAAACTCTTGAAAACTGTATGTATACTGACCTCTCTAAAACCATGAAAACCTTTGGCCTGGATTTCTACATTGTGAAGACTTAAAGAGTTCAATGATAGTTTAGTCAATGTATAATGCTTGGCTGTAACCCAAGTAGGCATAGAGACTTTAACTCTACCATACCACACAACTATAAGCAGTCAAAAATTAGACTTTTTACAACATGAACAGAAACCACTTTTAGACACATAGCAAGTGAGTGAAAATGGGGAAAATGTCAAGGAATATTGATAAGTGTTTAAGCTAAAAGCAAAGTACTCAATATAATTCCACTTTAGTAGCAGTTCTTCTATTGTGTGACCTCTACTTTAGTCAAGTGTAAATAAATTAAGGCCTATGTCCTTACATGACTCTCAATTTAAATTCCTCATAAATAAAACAGGACTCAGAAGGTCTGCCTGGCATCCTATCCTAGGCAAAGTTCATCAGGTGATTAGGAGATTACATGCAGGTTCCCTACTCTGACTGCCCAATCTGAGACATGCATGTGGCATGCTGAGCACTTGGGAAGCAACTACAGCCAGTATGCCCAGTGTGACACCCATAATGATATCCTGTAGCTTCTGTTTCTTTTTCTTTATTTTCTTCTTCTTTTTTTTTTTTTGAATCCTGTAGCTATTTTTTTTTTAATTTAAATTTACTTAGTTAACATACAGTGCAATATTGGTTTTGGGAGTAGAATTCAGTGAGACATCACAAACGACACCCAGTGCTCATCACAAAAAGTGCCCTCTTTAATACTCATCACCCATCTAGCCCATCCCCCACCCACCTCCAACCATCAACCCTCAATTTGTTCTCTGAGAGTCTTTTGTTTGTTTCCCTCTCTCTCCCTCTTTCCCTCCCTCCCATATGTTTATCTGTTTTGTTTCTTAAATTCCACATATGAATGAAATCACATGGTATTTGTCTTTCTCTGACTTATTTCACTTAGCATAATACACTCTAGCTCCATCCATGTCATTGCAAATGGCAAGATTTCATTCCTTTTGATGGCTGAGTAATATTCCATTATATATATACACCACATCTTCTTTATCCATTCATCAGTCGATTGGCATCTGGGCTCTCTCCATAGTTTAGCTATTGTTGATAATGCTGCCATAAACATTGGGGTGTATGTATCCCTTTGAATCTGTATTTTTGTATCCTTTGGGTAAATACCTAGTTTACCTCTTTAGTTAGGTTTATTCCTGGGTATCTTATTGTTCTGGGTGCAGTGGCAAAGGGGGTTGATTGCTTGATTTCTTTTTCTACTTCATTGTTATTGGTGTATAGAAATGCAACAGATTTCTGCACATTAATTTTATATCCCGCCACTTTGCTGAATTCATGTATAACTTCTAGCAATGTTTTGATGCAGTCTTTCAGGTTTTCTACATAGAGTATCATATTGTCTACAAATAGTGCAAGTTTGACTTCTTCCTTGCCTATTCAGATGCCTTTTACTTCTTTTTGTTGTCTGATTGCTGAGGCTAAGACTTCCAGGACTATGTTAAATAGTAATGGTGAGAGTGGACATCCTTGTCTTGTTCCTGACCATAGGGGAAAGGCTCTCAGTTTTTCCCCTAGGGATCATATTAGCTGTGGGTTTTTCAGATAAGGCTTTTATGATGTTGTGGTGTGTTCTATCTATTCCTACTTTGTTGAGGGTTTTTATCAAGAATGGATGCTGTATTTTGTTAAATGCTTTTTCTGCATCTATTGAGAGGATCATATGGTTTTTATCCTTTCTTTTATTAATGTACTATATCATGTTGATTGATTTGGGAATATTGAACCAGCCCTACTGCCCAGGAATAAATCCGACTTGATCATGGTGAATAATTCTCCTCATGTACAGTTGGATTTGATTTGCTAGTATTTTATTGAGACTTGTTGCATCCATGTTCATCAGGGATATTAGCCTGTAATTCTTCTTTTTAGTGGGGTTTTTGGAATCAAGGGAATGCTGGCTTTGTAGAATGAATTTGGAAGCTTTCCTTCCATTTCTATTCTCTGGAATAGTTTGAGAGGAATAAGTGCTAGCTCTTCTTTCTTTTTTTCTTTCTTTCTTTCTTTCTTTCTTTATTTTTGATGTAGTGTTCCATGATTCATTGTTTGTGCATAACACCCAGTGCTCCACGCAGAATGTGCCCTATTTAATACCCATCACCAGGCTAACCCATCCCCACACCCCATTCCCCTCTAGAACCCTCAGTTTGTTTTTCAGAGTCCATCATCTCTCATGGTTCATCTGCCCCTCCGATTTACCCCCCTTCATTCTTCCCCTCCTGCTATCTTCTTCTTTTTTTTTTTTTTAACATATATTGCATTATTTGTTTCAGAGGTACAAATCTGTGGTTCAACAGTCTTGCACAATTCACAGCGCTCACCATAGCACATACCCTCCCCATAGCACATACCCTCCCCAATGTCTATCACCCAGCCACCCCATCCCTCCCACCCCACCCCCACTCCAGCAACCCTCAGTTTGTTTCCTGAGATTAAGAATTCCTCATATTAATGAGGTCATATGATACATGTCTTTCTCTCATTAACTTATTTCACTCAGCATAACACCCTCCAGTTCCATCCACGTCGTGGCAAATGGCAAGATCTCATTCCTTTTGATGGCTGCATAATATTCCATTGTGTATATATACCACTTCTTCTTTATCCATTCATCTGTCGATGGACATCTTGGTTCTTTCCACAGTTTGGCTATTGTGGACATTGCTGCTATAAACATCAGGGTGCACGTACCCCCTTCGGATCCCTACATTTGTATCTTTGGGGTAAATACCCAGTAGTGCAATTGCTGGATCATATGGTAGCTCTATTTTCAACTTTTTGAGGAACCTTCATACTGTTTTCCAGAGTGGTTGCACCAGCTTGCATTCCCACCAACAGTGTGGGAGAGTTCCCCTTTCTCCACATCCCCGCCAATATCTGCCGTTTCCTGACTTGTTAATTTTAGCCATTCTGACTGGTGTGAGGTGGTATCTCATTGAGCTTTTGATTTGGATTTCCCTGATGCCGAGCGATGTTGAGCACTTTTTCATGTGTCTGTTGGCCATTTGGATGTCTTCTTTGGAGAAATGTCTGTTCATGTCTTCTGCCCATTTCTTGATTGGATCTTTTGTTCTTTGGATGTTGAGTTTAAGAAGTTCTTTATAGATTTTTGGATACTAGCCCTTTATCTGATATGTCATTTGCAAATATCTTCTCCCATTCTGTCGTATGTCTTGGTTTGGTTGACTGTTTCTTTTGCTTTGCAAAAGCTTTTTATCTTGATGAAATCCCAATAGTTTATTTTAGCCCTTGCTTCCCTTGACTTTGGCGATGTTTCTAGGAAGAAGTTGCTGTGGCTGAGGTCGAAGAGGTAGCTGCCTGTGTTCTCCTTTAGGATTTTGATGGACTCCTGTCTTACATTTAGGTCTTTCAACCACTTGGAGTCTATTTTTGTGTACGGTGTAAGGAAATGGTCCAGTTTCATTCTTCTGCATGTGGCTGTCCAATTTTCCCAACACCATTTGTTGAAGAGACTGTCTTTTTTCCATTGGACATTCTTTCCTGCTTTGTCAAAGATTAGTTGACCATAGAGTAGAGGGTCCATTTCTGGGCTCTCTATTCTGTTCCATTGATCGATGTGTCTGTTTTTGTGCCAGTACGATACAGTCTTGATGATGACGGCTTTGTAATAGAGCTGGAAGTCCGGAATTGTGATGCCGCCAGCTTTGCTTTTCTTTTTCAACATTCTTCTGGCTATTCAAGGTCTTTTCTGGTTCCATACAAATTTTAGGATTATTTGTTCCATTTCTTTGAAAAAAATGGACAGTATTTTGATGGGGATTGCATTGAATGTGTAGATTACTCTAGGTAGCATTGACATCTTCACAATGTTTGTTCTTCCATTCCATGAGCATGGAACATTTTTCCATTTCTTTGTGTCTTCCTCAATTTCTTTCATGAGTATTTTATAGTTTTCTGAGTACAGATCCTTTGACTCTTTGGTTAGATTTATTCCTAGGTATCTTATGGTTTTGGGTGCAATTGTAAATGGGATCGACTCCTTAATTTCTCTTTCTTCTGTCTTCTTGTTGGTGTATAGGAATGCCACTGATTTCTGTGCATTGATTTTATATCCTGCCACTTTACTGAATTTCTGTATGAGTTCTAGCAGTTTTGGGGTGGAGTCCTTTGGGTTTTCCACATAAAGTATCATATCATCTGCAAAGAGTGAGAGTTTGACTTCCTCTTTGCTGATTTGGATGCCTTTGATTTCTTTTTGTTGTCTGATTGCTGTGGCTAGGACTTCTAATACTATGTTGAATAGCAGTGGTGATAGTGGACATCCCTGCCGCGTTCCTGACCTTAGGGGAAAAGCTCTCAGCTTTTCCCCATTGAGAACGATATTCTCTGTAGGTTTTTCATAGATGGCTTTTATGATATTGAGATATGTACCCTCTATCCCTGTACTCTGAAGAGTTTTGATCAAGAAAGGATGCTGTACTTTGTCAAATGTTTTTTCTGCATCTTTCGAGAGGATCATATGATTCTTGTTCTTTCTTTCGTTAATATATTGTATCACGTTGATTGATTTGCGGATGTTGAACCAACCTTGCAGCCCAGGGATAAATCCCACTTGGTCGCAGTGAATAATCCTTTTAATGTACTGTTGGATCCTATTGGCTAGTATTTTAGTGAGAATTTTTGCATCCATGTTCATCAAGAATATTGGTCTGTAATTCTCCTTTTTGATGGGGTCTTTGTCTGCTTTTGGGATCAAGATAATGGTGGCCTCATAAAATGAGTTTGGAAGTTTTCCTTCCATTTCTATTTTTCGGAACAGTTTCAGAAGAATAGGTATTAATTCTTCTTTAAATGTTTGGTAGAATTCTCCTGGGAAGCCATCTGGCCCTGGGCTTTTGTTTTTTGGGAGATTTTTGATGACTGCTTCAGTTTCCTTAGTGGTTATAGGTCTGTTCAGGTTTTCTATTTCTTCCTGTTTCAATTTTGGTAGCTGATACATCTGTAGGAATGCATCCATTTCTTCCAGGTTATCTAATTTACTGGCAATGAGTTGCCCCTATATGTTCTTATAATTGTTTGTATTTCTTTGGTGTTGGTTGTGATCTCTCCTCTTTCATTCATTATTTTGTTGATTTGGGTCATTTTTCTTTTTGATAAGTCTGGCCGGGGGTTTATCAATCTTGTTAATTCTTTCAAAGAACTAGCTCCTAGTTTCGTTGATCTGTTCTACTGTTCTTTTGGTTTCTATTTCATTGATTTCTGCTCTGATCTTTATTATTTCTCTTCTCCTGCTGGGTTTAGGCTTTATTTCCTGTTCTTTCTCCAGTTCCTTTAGGTGTCGGGTTAGGTTGTGTATTTGAGACCTTTCTTGTTTCTTGAGAAAGGCTTGTATTGCTCTATACTTTCCTCTCAGGACTGCCTTTGCTGCATCCCAAAGATTTTGAACAGTTGTGTTTTCATTTTCATTGGTTTCCATGAATTTTTTTAATTCTTCTTTAATTTCCTGGTTGACCCATTCATTCTTTAGTAGGATGCTCTTTAGCCTCCATGTATTTGAGTTCTTTCTGACTTTCCTCTTGTGATTGAGTTCTACTTTCAAAGCATTGTGGTCTGAAAATATGCAGGGAATAATCCCAGTCTTTGGGTACCGGTTGAGACCTGATTTGTGACCTAGCATGTGATCTATTCTGGAGAATGTTCCATGGGCACTAGAGAAGAATGTGTATTCCGTTGCTTTGGGATGGAATGTTCTGAATATGTCTGTGAGGTCCATTTGGTCCAGTGTGTCATTTAAAGTCTTTTTTTCCTTGTTGATCTTTTGCTTAGATGATCTGTCCATTTCAGTGAGGGGGGTGTTAAAGTCCTCCACTATTATTGTGTAGTTGTCAATGTGTTTCTTTGCTTTTGTTATTAATTGCCTTATATAATTGGCTGCTCCCATGTTAGGGGCATAGATATTTATAATTGTTAGATCTTCGTGTTGGATAGACCCTTTAAGTAGGATATAGTGTCCTTCCTCATCTTTTATTACAGTCTTTGGTTTAAAATCCAATTTGTCTGATATAAGGATTGCCACCCCAGCTTTCTTTTGGTGTCCATTAGCATGGTAAATGGTTTTCCACCCCCTCACTTTCAATCTGGTGGTGTCTTTGGGTCTAAAATGAGTCTCTTGCAGGCAGCATATCGATGGGTCTTGTTTTTTAATCCAATCTGATAGCCTGTGTCTTTTGATTGGGGCATTTAGCCCATTTACATTCAGGGTAACTAATGAAAGGTATGAATTTAGTGCCATTGTATTGCCTGTAAGGTGACTGTTACGGTATATTGTCTGTGTTCCTTTCTGGTCTATGTTGCTTTTAGGCTCTCTCTTTGCTTAGAGGACCCCTTTCAATATTTCTTGGAGGGCTGGTTTCGTGTTTGCAAATTCCTTTAGTTTTTGTTTGTCCTGAAAGCTTTCATCTCTCCTTCTATTTTCAGTGACAGCCTAGATGGATATAGTATTCTTGGCTGCATCTTTTTCTCATTTAGTGCTCTGAATATATCATGCCAGTCCTTTCTGGTCTCCCAGGTCTCTGTGGATAGGTCTGTTGCCAATCTAATGTTTCTACCGTTGTATGTTACATATTGCTTTTCCTGATCTGATTTTGAGATTTCTCTTGGTCACTGAGACTCGTAAGTTTTACTATTAGATGTCGGGGTGTTGACCTATTTTTATTGATTTTGAGAGGGGTTCTCTGTTCCTCCTGGATTTTGATGCCTGTTTCCTTCCCCACATTAGGGATGTTCTCTGCTATAATTTGCTCCAATATACCTTCTGCCCCTCTCTCTCTTTCTTCTTCTTCTGGAATCCCAATTATTCTAATGTTGTTTCATCTTATTGTATCGCTTATCTCTCGAATTCTGCCCTCGTGATCCAGTAGTTGTTTATCTCTCTTTTTCTCAACTTCTTTATTTTCCATCATTTGGTCTTCTATATTCCTAATTTTCTCTTCTGCCTCATTTATCCTAGCTGTTAGTGCCCCCATTTTTGATTGACCTCAAAATAGCCTTTTTTATTTCAACTTGGTTAGATTTTCGTTTTTTTATTTCTTCAGAAAGGGTTTTTCTAATAACTTCCATGCTTTTTTCAAGCCCAGCTAGTATCTTTAAAATCATGATTCTGAACTCTAGTTCTGACATCGTACTAATGTCCATATTGAATAGGTCCCTGGCAGACAGTACTACCTCTTATTCTTTTTGCTGAGGTGATTTTTTTCATCTTGTCATTTTGTCTATAGGAGAATAGATGAATGAGAGAACAAAATGCTAACAGGTTAACAACGTCCCCAGAAAATATACTCTAAACAAATCAGAAAAGACCTGAACCCAGGGGAAAAGAAAGGGAAAGAAAGAAAAAAGAATGAGAGAAGTAAAAGAAAAAAGCAAACAAAAACAGAACAAAACAAAACAAAAAGAATATGGTGAAATATGATCAGGCTGGTGCATAGATCAGTGCCACACGCTAGATTTTGGGTGTATTTTGGTCTGTTAGAAGAAGGTGCCTCTTAACATTTTAAAGAAAGACTTATATATGTACAAAATAAGGGTTGATACGTTGAAGGGATGGAATATGACTGTAAAGATGAAAATTATAAAATGTTTTAAGAAAGGAATTGATAAGGTGTTTGAAAAAAAGAAGAGGATTAAGAACAAAAGGAAAGAAAGGAAAAGAAGGGCGGGAGATAATGTGATCAGGCAGGAGACTGGAAAAAAGCCATACACTAGAGATTTAGGGTATATTTTGATGTTAGAAGAAACTGTATCTCAAAATTTTAAAGAGAGAACAACTTATATATGCCAAAACTAAGGGTAACTACTATGAAAGGGTAGAATATGACTCTAAAAATGAAAAGTAAAAATGTCTTTTTAAACAAAGGTATTGATAAAATGTTGGTTGAAAAAGGGAAAAAGAAAAATAAAAAAAAACAGTTAAATAATAATGAATCATGGTAAAAAAGCCATGAATTCTATGTGCAGTATTCCCCTAGCGCTGGAGTTCTCCCATTCTCATTTATCGGTAAACTTGGTCTTGGCTGGCTGTTTGTGCTGATCTTCTGGGGGAGGGGCCTGTTGCCGTGGTTCCCAAATGTCTTTGCCGGAGGTGGAATTGGCCCACCCTTGCTGGTCCAAGCTAAGCAATCTGCTCAGGTTTGCTCTCAGGAGCTTTTGTTCCCTGCAAGCTTTCCCTACAGTGTTGGAGGACGAGAGTGAAAATGGCGGCCTCCCAATCTCCGCCCGGGAGGAGCTGAGAACTCGGGGCTCCGCTCCTCACTGCGCCCCCAGAGAAAAGCTGTCAGTCACTCCCTTGTCCCCGGTCTCCGCCTGTACTCCGTGCTCACCCGGCCTGTGACCGAGTGTTTCTATCTCTGGCACCCGACCCCGTGTGGAGTCTCCAAACCCAGCAGATCCCCGCGGTGCGCTTCTGTGCCACTCCTCCCAGGGGAGGACGGGGAGTCTCTTCCCCGGATCTGCCGCTTATTGGGTCCCTGCTGGAGGAGTAGTGGCCCAACTGTGCCACGGATCACAGTTTATGGCAACCCCGAGCTGAGAGCTTGCTCCTGGGCTCTGTCTCTGCAGCTGGCTTCCCTGCTCCAATACCTGGGAGCTCTGCCGCACTCAGGCACCCCCGGTCTTTCTGTGACCCCGAGGGTCCTGAGACCACACTGTCCCGCGAGGGTTCCACCCCCCGCTTAGCCACTGGAGCGACGTCGCTCAGCGGAGCCGACTCTAAAAGTTCTGATTTTGTGCTCCGCGGCTCTATCACTTGCCAGAAGCGGCTGACGGAGGCCCCCTCCCCCGCCATCTATCCTCCCAAATATCACCTTGGATTCACTTCTCCGCACGTCCTACCTTCCAGAAAGTGGTCGCTTTTCTGTTCAGAGAGTTGTTGTTATTCCGGTGCTAGCTCTTCTTCAAACGTCTGGTAGAATTCCCCTGGGAAGCCATTCAGTCCAGAGATTTTTGATTACTGTTTCAATTTCTTTGCTGGTTATGGGTCTGTTCAAGTGTTCAATTTCTTTGTGTTTCAGTTTTGGTAGTTTGTAAGTTTCTAGGAATTTCTTCCGGATTGTCCTGTTTGTTGGCATATAATTTTTCATAGTATTCTTTCGTAATTGTTTGTATTTCTGTGATGTTGATTGTGATCTCTCCTCTGTCATTTGTGATTTTATCTCTTTGGATCCTTTCTCTTTTCTTTTTGATAAGTCTGGTAGGGGCTTATCAATTTCATTAATTTTTTGAAAAACCAGCCCTTAGTTTTGTTAATTTGTTCTACTGGTTTGTTTGTTTCTATATCATTGATTTCTGCTCTAGTCTTTATTATTTCCCTTCTTCTGCTGGCTTTAGGCTTTATTTACTGTTCTTTTCCAGCTCTTAACTTTAAGTGTACGTTTAGGTTATATATTTGAGACTTTTCTTGCTTCTTGAGGTAGACCTGTACTGTAATAAACTTTTCCTCTTAAGACTGCCTTTCCTGCATCCCAGAGGTTTTGGGCTGTTGTGCTTTCAATTTCATTTGCTTCCATGTATTTTTAAAATTTCTTCTTTAATTTCCTGACTAACCCATTCATTCTATAGGATGTTCTTTAACCTGCATGTTTTTGATGTCTTTTCAATTTTTTTCTTGTGGTTGACTTCCAATTTCATAGCGTTGTGGTCTGAAAATATATATGGTATGATCTCAATCTTTTTGTACTTGTTGAGGGCTGATTTGTGACCCAGTGTGTGATCTATTCTGGAGAATGTTCCATGTGCACTCGAGAAGAATGTGTACTCTGCTCTTTTAGGATGAAATGTTCTGACTATATCTGTTAAGTCCAAATGGACTTGGTCCAGTGTGTCCTTCAAAACCATTGTTTCCTTGTTGATTTTCTGCTTAGATGATCTGTCCATTGCTGTAATTGGGATGTTAAAGTCCCCTACTGTTATTGTATTATCATCATTGAGTTTCTTTATGTTTGTTATTAATTGATTTATATATATGGGTGCTCCCAAGTTGGGGGCATAAATATTTACAATCGTTAGATCTTCTTGATGATTGACCCCTTAATTATGATAAAATGCCCTTCTTCATCTTTTGTTTTAGTCTTTGTTTTAAAATCTAGTTTGTCTGCTATAGGTATGGCTACTTTGGCTTTCTTTTGACATCTGTTAGCATCATAGATGGTTCTCCATCCCCTGACTTTCAATCTGTGGGTGTCTTTAGGTCTAAAATGAATCTCTTGTAGGCAGCATTTAGATGGATCTTGCTTTTTTATCCATTCTGATACCCTGTGTCTTTTGATTGGAGCATTTAGTCCATTTACGTTCAGAGTGATTATTGAGCGATATGAATTTAGTGCCCTTGTGTTACCTGTGGAGTTGGTGTTTCTGGTGATGTTCCTTTCTAGTCTTTGTTGCTTTTGGTCTTTTTTTCCCACTCAAAGTCTCCCTTAATATTTCTTGTAGGGCTGTTTTAGTGGTCATGAACTCCTTTAGTTTTTGTTTGTCTTTTAAGCAGACTCCCCACTGAATGGGGGCCTGACACAGGGCTCAATCTAAAGACCCTGAGATCATGACTTAGTCCAAATCAAGAGTCAATGCTTAACCAACTGAGCCACCCAGGCGCCCCAAATAAATAAAATAGGCGCCTGGGTGGCTCAGTTGGTTAAGCGACTGCCTTCGGCTCAGGTCATGATCCTGGAGTTCCAGGATTGAGTCCCGCATCAGGCTCCCTGCTCAGCAGGGAGTCTGCTTCTCCCTCTGACCCTCTCTCATGTGCTCTCTCTCTCTCATTCTCTCAAATAAATAAATAAAATCTTTTAAAAAAATAAAAATAAAAAAATAAAAATATTTTATTTATTAGAGAGAGATACTTGGAATGAGAGAGAGAGAGAGAGAGCACAAGCAGGGGGAGTGGCAGAGGGAGAGGGAGAAGCAGACTCCCTGCCGAGTAGGGAGCCAGACACAGGGCTCAATCCCAGGACTCTGGGATCATGACCTGAGCCAAAGGCAGATGCTTAATCAACTGAGCCACCCAGGCACCCGCCCCCCCCAATAAATAGATCTTTTTAAAATGGCTGCAAATTAATGCCACACCTCATATAGAGAGGTAGATTCATTTCTCATTGCCTTGAATCTGGGCTGTCGCTATGAACTATTCTGATACAATGGAATGCAGAAAAAGGGGTTGTTGAGTGTAAAACTGGATCTTAAGAGATCTTAAGCTTGTAGTTTTGCTACTTGAAACACTGTCTTGGAAGCTGGCCACATGAGAGTGCCCTGCTGTGCAGAGGCCATGTTAGACACGTATATAGAGAGAGCAATGGTGCAAGTGGATAACCTCAAGGTACAGTCATGTGTCTGTAGCATGTATGACTTTCCAAATTTTTCTAATTTTGGAGAAAATAAAAACAAAGTAGTAGAGTTATGTTTTTGAAAAATTTAATTGTTATTTATAACTAAAAATATGTACCAATATATTTAAACAGTCCATAATTTTAGAAAAAAATCAGTACACTTTTATATATGATTGCAAAGAATTAAGATCATTTAACTTAAGCACTAAAGTAAGTGTAAAAAGGAAATGATCCCCATGCACCTTATTTAGCCTTTCTTATACCATCTATTTACAGGCTCTGAAGATTATAAACATGTGACACACAGTTATTAAGTCCAATATAAATTGCTTCATGATATAAAATATCCTATTTAAGTTATGCCCTTTGTGAGGATGAACAAGGAAAAGTCTTATTTAGCCCTCAGCCTATGACACAATTTCTATGCTGGTAGTTCTTTCCATTTTCTGGAGTACCTCTATTTCATTACCATTTTTTTTAAGTTGTTTTCTTTTGTTTTGTTTACAGCTTAGAATTAAGCAGATTATTTACTATACTAACCGTACCCAGAAGTCATATCATTGCACATAGATTGAGCAATGTCCATTCACATGAGAACCATGCATTGTTTCCACTAAGAAGCGAGATTAGTCGTCCTTAGTATTGGTGCCTCCCTCTGATGGCATCCAGCACAAGACCACTTGGCAGGAGCGACGCCCATCTGAGCCCATGACTTTGGCCAAATTGTACTTGACTTGGTCCATTGTGGATAACACCCCTTAGGCCACTTCCAATCCCCTCAGTCCAAAAATGGAAAATTGGAGGGATGGATTTGGGTTACAAGACAGTTTCCCCTGATGGAACCAATCCAGTATCGCCCCAAAGAGAGTGATAAAATTCCCTTATTACACAATTTCACAGTCTCTTTAAGGAAGTGATCATCATTTAAACTATGGAATTATTGAAATGTACATTTTACTAATTAGAAGCCTTATATCTTTATAATTGTACAGAAGTTTGATACAATAATTATGAAGTTTGTTTAAGCGGTGATTGTCCCAGGTTCTATAGTTTCTCATTCTTTTGTGTCTTTAGTGAAAGAGAACAAGAAAAGTTAGTTCTGATGTTTAACTCTTTAGAGTAAGATGCATTTATCATCCTGATCATCCTGTGAGGCAGCATTCCTCTGGAGATCCTGGATTTCGTTTTGAAGGCTTCTGTGTTCAGCTTCGATTTTCTTATTGAGATTTTCGGCCTCTTCCTAAAGAGTGTTAATAAAACAGTAGAGCTTAGCAGAAAGTAATGTCCAAATCACTTGGGAAAAAGCCCAGATCATTGACTTTTCTTTGTTTATTTTAATCTGTCAGTAAGTAACAGACAGTCACTGAATTCTTCTTTTCCATTCATGTGCATTTCTCATTCTTGGTTTCCTACTTGTGTCATCCCTCTCCTTTTACCTCTTTCTCTAGCTCCAGAAACAACATCTTCTCCCAATCCCTGAAATATTGGTGTCCCAAGAATTATATCCCCTTATTTTATACATCCTCCCTAGGCAATCTTTGTCACAGCCAGACTTTAATTCTCATCTATACAGAGAGGAATGTCAGATCTAGTTTGAAGAAGAGAAGCTGGGTGTCTAGGTGACCTCTACAGTCAGGCAAGGAGTTTGAGCCTTTGCTAAGGTAATTTGTTCTAGGTCTCCACTGTTAGGGGACAGAAGTAGAAGGAGAGCAAGGAGATCAAGAATCCCACGTCGACTATACTGCAGGGCTGTAATCTCAAAAAGTCTTGGATCAGTACCTGGAAAACTGGGACGTGCAGGTAGACTGTCCACACCCCCCCCCCCCCCCCACCGGGGAAGGGCTGCCTCATAAGGGTATCCACCCAAGATTTTTGTACCAGGTTTGTAGAAACAAACCACTGAAGATCCTAATTTCTGGGAAGGCAGTTTAGATAATTTGGTAAGCTGGTATTGGCATTGAGTTATCTCTTTTTGGAACTTCATTTTTCTCATCGCACCTCATACTTCTGCTTCACACTGAACAGGACAGATGAGAGCATGAATGCAAAGTACTTTGTACAGTGCTTGGTAAATAGGAGCTACTGCTTTTTGAGTAATGGTAATAGTAAAGGACTGAATGAAATAAACTGCAAGCTAAAGGCCTTTAGAACCACTGATGATTAAGGCAAGGATAGGGGCATAGACACAAAAGGATGAATTAATTTAATAAGGTAATCATAACCAAAGAAGAAGACTGTCTAGAGCAATGAACAAGATACCAAAAAAAAAAAAAAAAAAAAAACCCAAAAAACAACCAACCAACCAACCAAACAAACCCTAATTGCCAGGGGATAGAGAGGGCCTGGGCTTTTATTTAACAAATTTTAGTGCTTTTTCTAGAACAAACACAATTCTGAACTCAAATGTTCTCATTTAATTATCAAAATAACCCTGTAAAATGGGCATTATTACTGTCTCCATTTTCCACCAGAGGAAACCGAGGCACAGAGGGGACAGATCGGGTGCCCAAACCACGTCTGTCGTAGGAGGTGGAGCTGGGATTCATACCCACGAAGTCTGACCCCAGAGTCCTTGACCTGTGCCACAGTACCGTACTGCTTCTCCGCCTTGTCACTGCTTCATGCCTCATCGATACAGGGAGGGGAGAGACGATTAAAATCCTGAGATGAAATACTTGAGGAATACCTGGAATCGACGTTCTAGGGCCCTCTGCTGTTGTTGCACCTGGTACTTTCTGAACATTTGCATCTGTCTCACTTGTTCTTGATGGAGCCACTCCCTTTGCTCCATCATTTGCAGGTTATACCTCTGAATCACCTCCAACCTTTGTGCTTCAATTTTCGCAGCCATTGCTTTCATATGTGCCTCTGAAAAAGAAGAAAATGGCAACCCTCTCTAGGATTAGAGAGCCTCTTCCTTCTGCTTTCCACTCTTGTTATTGCTACTACCTCATAAAGAAAATTCCCTGGAACTGTTTCCCTTCCAGAAAACCATGTTGCAGCGGACGGTACATGCCCTATTCAGCTTCAGCCCAAGGAGCTAGGAAATCATCTTTCACACACTTGCTCTGGTTTATGGATCACAGGTGAACCAGGTGAAATTCACTTAAAATGTGTGGCAAGATCTGTCTTACATCCCCTCCATTTCCTACTCACCTTCTATCTCCTTTTGCCTCTTTGTTAGAGCCAGGTCTATCTGTAGGATGGCATCGCTTGTAGACTGTCTGGAGTGTAAATATTCCTGCAGAGCCTTCTCAGCCTGGGGACCCCAAAAACATGCAGTTAGAAGTAGGAAATGGGGATTAAGAATGTTATAAACCTTTATTTCATCCCCGGATCCTTTCCTTCCTGGAAGTGCTCAGCCCTGTAGTCGGTAACCCTGCCAATGAAGCCTCATTTGTCACAGGGGTGGCCAATCTCTGGGCTGGCCAATCAGAACACCCAAGGCCGCTAGATGCAAAGAATTTGGGGACAAGGGGAAAAGACTGCAACCTGGGTGTTTGAAAGACTGATATGGATGCTGGGAAGATAAGCTTTCTCCCCAAGATTGTGAGCACAAAAGACTAGCTAAGCTTGGAGCTGTTGGTGTCATGCTGCCGCCATGCGGGGTGAGCCTGCCTGAGAATGAAACCAATAGTGAGGAAAACGGAACAAAAAGCTGAAATGGAGATTGGAAAGAAGGAAGGAAGGGGTAAAATTTAGGATATTGTTTGAACTCCTGAATGTAGCTATACTTGCAATGGCATTTAAATGTTTTGCTTTTAGTTTATATAAGGCAGTCAGTTATCATATTTTCTTACATTAGCTTCAGTTACTGCCATTCTGTGCCACGTCATCAAGAAAGTCCTATCATTATAATGAATGTTCATGATTGCAATAAACGTCTGGTGATTATGGTGATATGGTTCGGTTTAATTCCACAGCTATCATTAGAGAATAAATACTTTCTTCCTGTCCTCATTGGTTTTTGAAAGAAGCCCCTTAACAATTTCCTGCAATTAATAGATAAAACTTGGAATACCTGCATTCCTTTCCTGGGCTCCCAATAGTATCTTGCTTTCAGCAATTCTGTCTTCTGAATGAGGAGATGATGTCCTCCTGGTTTTGAATAAATCCCCTGCATCACATCATTTTCTAGAGGACCAAAAATAGCCTGAAGTAAAGCTGAGCAACGGTATGATGATGCCTCCATGTTCTGTTCATATAAGTCATCCTTTCTTGCTTCTAGCAGAGTCTTCAGTGAGACAGAAGTCCACGGAAAAGATGTTAGCCAACATTTCAGCATTTCTAGAAATGGTTCTCAAAAAGAATCTTTATATTTTTTTAATAGAAACTAAAGGGCTGCAAGTAAGACTGTATCTTTTTCACCAAGCCTAGAAAAGTTCTAAAGATGATACACTGTAGAAAAATTACTTTGCTTTTGTGTTTGAAATCCCCTGAAACCTCTCTTTGGCTATTTCTGCTTTAGATGTCATCTTTAGACTACAGATCTCTAGCCTCATGCCATAATTTTAAATGCAATCTACTGTTTTAGAACATTTCTGGTTTTAGTGTGACACTGGGCCTGGGATTCCCAGTGAGTAGGAGGACTGCAGATATAGTGTATGTTATCAAACCTGGAACCATAATCTTTTAGTAGACCCATTTGGCAATTCTGTATGCTTGATTAATAAAAAAGGAAAGTTAATGAATACTTTATGAATAAAATGTTTTAAGAATAAGATGGCTTAAAAAATTAGTCCATGGTTGTAACATGGTACAGTGCATCTTGTGTGTGTGAAAGTTTCAGAATCTATAGGGTCCAGGGTAGTAACATGTTTGTTTGTTTTCAGAATAAGTGAAATCTTGATCAGGTAAGTGGTAATCATTATTTTCCAGTCTAGTAAGGATTGCTTTTCTTTTTTCAGTCCCCATTTTGCCTTTCATAGCAGTAAAAAGCAACTTTGCCTCTTACTGTTCATAAGCCCCATGACCTAGAGAAGAAAAAAGAAAAGATAATTACTTCTAATTCCTTCTGAAACTTTTGGTCCATATCCTTGAAAGAGTTCTTCATGAAGAGTTCTATGGCCTCTCTTTCACTTTCCCTGTGCAGGTCCAGCAACTCCTGGAGGGTTTCTGTGGGCAGCTGCACCTTCTGGCCCATCTGCTGGTCATAGTGGGCAATGGCTTTTTTTACTGCTGCTGAGTTCTTGATCTGGGCCAAGGCCAAGACTGAGTTCTCCATGCAGGGCAGATCCCCACGACTGATGGCATTAATGTAGGTCAGCACTAGGCTTTTTAGACCTTCACAGGGGGAGGAGATGCTTGTATTATTTGTAAGAAAGAAGGCGTGCCCTAAACTGGGTAATTCTGTGAATGTTAATTTCACAGTGCATTGCCTGCATTTTTTCAGCTTTGTGTACCCTGTTCAAGTGGTCCAAATAAGGTCCTTTGGGAGACTGTGTGACCAAAACAAGGATCGTTCTTTCTTTGGGAAAAGAAAGTATTCAAAGGGAAAAACTCAAGATGTATGTGATCATCCACATTTCATCCTTTTCTCATTGAGAAATAAGAAAATGGTCATATAAACTTGGGCATATTTGTTTGATTAGGATGCTATAGGCCTTTTGCTTTTTTTTTTTTAAGATTTTTTTTTTATTAGAGAGAGTGAGAAACAGCATGAGAGGGGAGAAGGTCAGAGGGAGAAGCAGGCCCCGCCCCTGAGCCGGGAGCCCGATGTAGGACTCGATCCCAGGACTCCAGGATCATGACCTGAGCCGAAGGTAGTCACTTAACTGACTGAGCCACCCAGGCACCCTAGGCCTTTTGCTTCTTTACTCTTCCCTTTCTTCCCCCCTTCCTCGAGGTTCTATTCCCTTCAGAATTCCCTTTCGTCTTTCACTTCTGTATGTAAAGCATGAGTGTTATCCTGCTCTGGAAAAGCACAAAGCGAGCACATTAGACCAGGTCTCCTTTACCCTTTGTCGAAACATTCCTGTTTGTCTTTCTTGTCCTTTGCATACTTTTGTTTGCACTCACCTTTCTTCTAGAATGCAGTAATAATTTACAGAATTCTGAGACATACAGACTTCAGGAGAAACTGGATCTAGAAGACTGCTTAGATTTTTTTTAGGGTTCTAGACAAACTGGGCCTCTGTTTAATGTTTGTATGAACTCACTTCATTTCCACAGAGAATGTATATGTGGTCCTCATTTTTGTGTCTCTCAAAGCCTGGAACATATAATAAGTATCTACTATATTGTTTGAACAAATGGTGCCAACCCATGTGGGTTAGTCTAGTTCAACAGGGGACCACTTATGGGGAGAACTTTTTTAACTTGACCTTTTTTTCCAGGTTACATTTCTATTTTATCCTACTTTTGAGGCATTACTAAACACTAGAAATATTTTTGGTACCCACTGGAATTTAATAAATATGATACACATGATTTTCTTGGTAGTAACTGACTATGCACTTTCAACATTGACAGTGGAAGGAGAAACTTAGAACAGTGTCCCATTCCTTATGTTGAATTGAAGGAAAATCCTAAAAAAGATACTCACGGGGCCCATTGACCTTGATACCCCCTGGAAGAGCTTTAGTCTTGGAATGGTTAAAGATGTAGGAACAGAATGTTGCCACTTGTTCCACAAATTCAGGATCCAGATCTTCGTTAGGCAGTGACTCAAGCTTGGCAAGCTTCTTCCGGTGAGTGGGAGAGTCAAAGATAAAGCATTTCCTTATTGGAAAGAATTCTTTTATACATAGACGGGGCAAATTGAAATTTTGAACACTTTGATTAGTGCCTGGGGAAAGAAAAATAGGATTTATTTAGTACAAGATTAACATTTGAGTTAACTTACTCTCCACAAATAAATGTGCCTTCCACCTGATGTTATTTATTTCAGTAAATCTTCACAGACTCTAAGCAAAAAGCTAAAAGGTAACTAATTAGGGAAAGGAAAAAAGAAAACCTTGCTCCAAGAACAGAAGAGTAATACATTTTAATATTGAGTCAATTCGTTTACTATAAATTAATATTTATTTGGTACTTTAGCCCCGGTGAATAAATATAGGAGGCTGAATTTAACCACTTACACTTGAGAGATAATTTCTTTTATTACTTTTCATCTCTTTCTGAGACTCAAGTCCCTGTTACCTTGCTTTAGCCTCAGGGAATTCTCCAGGTATTCATCTGCTGTGATGACTTGCTCATCTACTTCCAGGGTTAGGTAGAAATCTCTCAGAATCCACACGAAGTCTGGACAGAAGCTCTCAAGGTTAGTTGCATCTTCAACCCCTTCAAAATCAGGTGAGGATACTTTCCTGAGCCGATTTGACAGTTCTGTCACATAGCTGGGATGCAGTTAAGGAAAACTCTTGGAAATAGAACTCATCTAAGCCCGTATATTTAATTCCATGTCTCCCTATTCTTTTATTTTCCCTTTGGATCTTAACTCCTTATTTCATCTGTAAATTTAAGGACTCTCTTTATTGTACCTTTAATGCTTACATGTTTTCATTTTTGTGTTTAATTCACAAACTCAGAAACACAGTTGGTAAATACAGTTCTCTCAGCTTTGGTGCCATCTTGGACCACAAAAGGATACTGCAATAGGTCAATAGCTCTCTGGTCAATTTTGTTCATAGTATTGTATACAAAGATACTGCTCAGTAGTATTGCCAGTGCAAAGATCTGGGTATCATTCTTCTTGTCACCCTAAAGAACAAATTTAAATCATGTCCCATGGTATTTTTAGATGAGCAATCATTAAAAATAGGCCCTTGACTTACAAATGTTAAACAAGACAGACAAAAATGTTTATCAGAAACATCTGAACATTGAATAATATAGTTCTATCTATTAGCATTGATAAATTTATACAGAACCATATATTGTTAACTCACCAGTTTTTCTTTTTTAAAAAATTATTTAAATTTTAAGTAGTTAACATACAGTGCAATATTAGTTTTGGGAGTAGAATTCAGTGATCGGTCACTTACATAAACACCCACTGCTGATCATAACAAGTGCCCTCCTTAATACCCATCACCTGTCCCCCACCCCTCCATCAACCCTTAGTTTGTTCTCTATCGTTAAGAGACTCTTATGACTTATTTCCCTCTCTCCTTTTTTTCTTTTCCCTCTTCCCATATGTTCATCTGTTTTCTTTTTTAAATTCCATGTATGAGTGAGATCATATGGTATTTGTCTTTGACTGACTTCTTTCACTTAGCATAATACACTCTAGCTCCATCCATGTCATCGCAAATGGCAAGATTTCATCCTTTTTGATGGCTGAATAATATTCCATTGTATATATGTACCACATTTTCTTTATCCATTCATCAGTCGATTGGTATTTGGGCTCTCTCCATAGTTGGGCTATTGTTGATAATGCTGCTATAAACATTGGGGTGCATGTATCCCTTTGAATCTGTATTTTTGTATCCTTTGGGTAAATACCCAGTAGTACAATTGCTGGATCATAGGGTAGTTCTATTTTTAACTTTTTGAGGAACCTCCGTACTCCAGAATGGCTGCACCAATTTGCATTCCGACCAGCAGCGCAAGAGGGTTCCCCTTTCTCTGCATCCTTGCCAACACCTGTTATTTCTTGTGCTGTTAATTTTAACCATCCTGACAGGTGTGAGATGATATCTCATCATGGTTTTCATTTGTTTTTCCCTGATAATGAGTGATGTTGATGTTTCATCTGTAAATTTAAGGACTCTTAAATTTATACATTTAAGATGTATAGAAATACATTTAAGATGTATAGAAAAGATGCTTTTCTTTTCTTTTCATGTGTCTGTTAGCCACCTGGATGTCTTGTTTTGGAAAAGTATCTATTCATGGCTTCTTCCCATTTCTTAACTGGGTTATTTGTGTTTGGGGTGTTGAGTTTGGTAAGTTCGTTGTAGATTTTTGATACTGACCCTTTATCAGATACGTTGTTTGCAAATATCTTCACCCATTCTGTAGGGTGTCTTTTAGTTTTGTTGATTGTCTCCTTCTCTGTGCAGAAGCTTTTTATCTTGATGAAGCCCCAATAGTTCATCCTTGCTTTTGTTTCCCTTGTCTCTGGCGATGTGTCCAGTAAGAAGTTGCTGTGGCTGAGGTCACAGAGGTTTCCCCCCGTGTTCTCCCCTAGAATTTTGATGGTTTCCTGTCTCATATCAAGGTCTTTCATCCATTTTGAATCTATTTTTGTGTATGGTGTAAGAAAGTTGTCTAGTTTCATTTTTCTGCATGTTGCTGTCTAGTTTTTCAAACACTGTTTGTTGAAAAGACTTTTTTCCATTGGATATTGTTTCCTGCTTTGTCGAAGATTAGTTGACCATATAGTTGTGGGTCCATTTCTAGGTTCTCTATTCTGTTTCATTGATCTGTCTGTTTTTGTGCCAGTACCATACTGTCTTGATGACTACAGCTTTGTAATAGAGCTTGAAATCTGGAATAGTTATGCCTCCAGTTTTGTTTTTCTTTTTCAGAATTGCTTTGGCTATTTGGAATCTTTCATGCTTCCATACACATTTTAGGATTGTTTCTTCTAGCTCTATGGTATTTTGATGGGGATTGCATTAAATGTGTCGATTGGATATTGGTAATATGGCTATTTTAACAATGTTCTTCTAATCCATGAACACGGAATGCTTTTCCATTTCTTTGTGTCCTCTTCAATTTCTTTCCAAAGTGTTCTGTGGTTTTCAGAGTACAGATATTTTACTTATTTAGTTAGGTATCTTATTGTTCTGGGTGCAGTGGCAAAGGAGGTTGATTCCTTGTTTCTTTTTCTACTTCTTTGTTATTGGTGTATAGAAATGCAAGAGATTTCTGCACATTGATTTTATATCCTGCCACTTTGCTGAATTCATGTATAACTTCTAGCAATGTTTTGGTGTAGTCTTTCAGGTTTTCTACACAGAGTATCATATTGTCTACAAATAATGCAAGTTTGACTTCTTCCTTGCCTATTCAGATGCCTTTTACTTCTTTGTGTTGTCTGATTGCTGGGGCTAAGACTTCCAGTACTATGTTAAATAGTAATGGTGAGAATGGACATCCTTGTCTTGTTCCTGACCATAGGGGAAAGGCTCTCAGTTTTTCCCCTAGGGATCATATTAGCTGTGGGTTTTTCAGATAATGCTTTTATGATGTTGAGGTGTGTTCTATCTATCCCTACTTTGTTGAGGGTTTTTATCAAGAATGGATGCTGTATTTTGTCAAATGCTTTTTCTGCATCTATTGAGAGGATCATATGGTTTTTATCCTTTCTTTTATTAATGTAGTATATCATGTTGATATACTACAACATTTGGGATTTGGGAATATTGAACCAGCCCTGCTGCCCAGAAATAAATCCGACTTGACCATGGTGAATAATTCTCCTCATGTACAGTTGGATTTGATTTGCTAGTATTTTATTGAGACTTGTTGCATCCATGTTCATCAGGGATATTGGCCTGTAATTCTTCTTTTTAGTGGGGTTTTTGGAATCAAGGGAAGCTGGCTTTGTAGAATGAATTTGGAAGCTTTCCTTCCATTTCTATTCTCTGGAATAGTTTGAGAAGAATAGGTGCTAGCTCTTATTTAAATGTCTGGTAGAATTTCCCTGGGAAGCCATTCAGCCCAGAGATTTTTTGATTACTGTTTCAATTTCTTTGCTGGTTATGGGTCTGTTCAAGTATTCAACATCTTTGTGTTTCAGTTTTGGTAGTTTGTAAGTTTCTAGGAATTTGTCCATTTCTTCCAGATTGTCAAGTTTGTTGGCATATAATTTTTCATAGTATTCTTGTATTTCTGTGATGTTGGTTGTGATCTCTCCTCTGTCATTTGTGATTTTATCTATTTGGGTCCTTTCTCTTTTATTTTTGGTAAGTCTGGTAGGGGATTATCAATTTCATTAATTTTTTGAAGAACCAGCTCTTTGTTAATCTGTTCTACTGGGTTGTTTGTATATCATTGATTTCTGCTCTAGTCTTTATTATTTCCCTTCTTCTGCTGGCTTTAGGCTTTATTTAGTATTCTTTTCTAGCTCTTAACTTTAAGTGTAAGTTTAGGTTATATATTTGAGGCTTTTCTTTATTTTATTTTTTTAAGATTTTATTTATTTATTTGAGAGAGAGAATGAGAGAAGGCACGAGAGGGTAGAGGGTCAGAGGGAGAAGCAGACTCCCTGCTGAGCAGGGAGCCCGATGTGGGACTCGATCCCAGGACTCCAGGGTCATGACCTGAGCCGAAGGCAGTCGCTTAACCAACTGAGCCACCCAGGCGCCCAAGACTTTTCTTGCTTCTTGAGGTAGACCTGTACTGTAATAAACTTTTCCTCTTAAGACTGCCTTTCCTGCATCCCATAGGTTTTGGGCTGTTGTGCTTTCAATTTCATTTGCTTCCATGTATTTTTAAATTTCTTCTTTAATTTCCTGATTAACCCATTCATTCTTTCATAGGATGTTTTTTAACCTGCATGTTTTTGAGGTCTTTTCAATTTTTTTCTTGTGGTTGACTTCCAATTTCATAGCGTTGTGGTCTGAAAATATCATGTTATGATCTCAATCTTTTTGTACTTGTTGAGGGCTGATTTGTGACCCAATGTGTGACCTATTCTGGAGAATGTTCCATGTGCACGCGAGAAGAATGTGTACTCTGCTGTTTTAGGAGGAAATGTTCTGACAATATCTGTTAAGTCCATTTGGTCCAGTGTGTCCTTCAAAACCATTGTTTCCTTGTTGATTTTCTGCTTAGATGATCTGTCCATTGCTGTAATTGGGATGTTAAAGTCCCCTACTATTATTGTTTTATCATCAATGAGTTTCTTTATGTTTGTTATTAATTGATTTATATATATATGGGTGCTCCCAAGTTGGGGGCATAAATATTTACAATCGTTAGATCTTCTTGATGATTGACCCCTTAATTATGATAAAATGCCCTTCTTCATCTTTTGTTTTAGTCTTTGTTTTAAAATCTAGTTTGTCTGCTATAGGTATGGCTACTTTGGCTTTCTTTTGACATCTGTTAGCATCATAGATGGTTCTCCATCCCCTGACTTTCAATCTGTGGGTGTCTTTAGGTCTAAAATGAGTCTCTTGTAGGCAGCATTTAGATGGATCTTGCTTTTTTATCCATTCTGATACCCTGTGTCTTTTGATTGGAGCATTTAGTCCATTTACGTTCAGAGTGATTATTGAGCAATATGAATTTAGTGCCCTTGTGTTACCTGTGGAGTTGGTGTTTCTGGTAATGTTCTGGTAATGTTCTCTGGTTCTCTAGTCTTTGTTGCTTTTGTTCTTTTTTTCTCCCCTCAAAGAGTTCCCCTTAAAATTTCTTACAGAACTGGTTTAGTGGTCACAAACTCCTTTAGTTTTTGTTTGTCTGGAAAACTCTTTCTCCTTCCTTTCTGAATAACAGCCTTGCTGGGTAAAGAATTCTTGTCTGTATATTTTTCGCATTCGACCACTGAATAATTCCTTCCACTCCTTTCTGGCCTGCCAAGTTTTTGCGAACGGATCTGCTACAGACTTGATCTGTCTTCCCTTGTAGGTTAATTTTTCCCTTGCTGCTTCCAGGATTCTTTCCTTGTCTGTCTATTTTGTGGATTTGACTATGATATGCCTTTCTGATGGTGGGCTTTTGTTGAATTTAATGGGAGTTCTCTGTGCTTCCTGGATTTTGATGTCTGTGTCCTTCCCCAGATTAGGGAAGTTTTCAGCTATAATTTGTTGGAATACACCTTTTGCCCCTTTATCTTATGGGACTCCTATGATATGAATGTTATTACATTTTACTAGGGTGCTGAGTTCCTTCATGGTCCATTACCTTTCTTTCCCTCTTCCTTTTGGCTCCATTTTCCATAATTTTATCTTCTATATCACTGATTTGTTTCTCTGCTTCATCCATCCTTGTTTTTATGGCACCCATTTATGTTTACATCTCAGTTATAGCATTTTTAATTTTGGCCTGACAAGATTTTAGTTCTTTTATCTCTGTAGTAAGGGATTCTCTAGTGTCTTCTATGCTTTTTTCAAGCCCAGCTAGTATTCTTATAATTATTGTTTTCAATTCTAGTTCAGACATCTTATGTCTGTATTGATGAAATCCCTGGTTGTGAATTCTACCTTATGTTCTTTCTTTTGGGGTGAATTCCTCCATCTCATCATTTTTCCCAGAAAAGAAAAGAAGAAAGAGAAAAAAACAACAACACAAAAAACTGAAACAAATAGATAAAGTAAAAAATGAAGGAAGGAAAACAAAAACACAAAACAAGAAAACAAAAAAACCCACTAGATCCTGGGTTTGTTTTGGTCTACTTGTTAAGAGAATCTAGATCCTAAAATAAAAAAATAAGATAAAATGAAAGTAGAAAAAAATAAAAAATATATATGAAAAGCATATAAAAATTTAAAAAGTTAATAATAGGGCGCCTGGGTGGCTCAGTTGGTTAAGCGACCGCCTTCGGCTCAGGTCATGATCCTGGAGTCTCAGGATCGAGTCCCACATCGGGCTTCCTGCTCAGCAGGGAGTCTGCTTCTCCCTCTGACCCTCTTCCCTCTCGTGCTTTCTATCTCTCATTCTCTCTCTCTCTCAAATAAATAAATAAAATCTTTAAAAAAAAAGTTAATAATAAAAGATTAATAAAAGATTTGGAACTATAAGAAAATAAATGAAAAATAAATTTAAAAGAAATAAAAGTAAAAAGGAAGCTCAATCCTATTTCCCCTAGAGCTGAAGCTTTGTAGCACTCTATGATCAATAAATTTGGTGCAAGGTAGTTGTTTGTGCTGGTCTTCTGGGGGAGGGGCCTGCTGGGCTGACTCTCAGGCTGACTTGTGTCCGTGGAAATGCTTCTCCAGGAGCATGGGGGTGGGGCTTAGTGTAAACAGCTCTGGCCTCCAGTAGGTGGACTGTTTTGCTCCCTGAAGGCTTTCCAAAGGTGGTTGTTTTTCTACTTGTAGACTTGCAGTTTTTGTTCTCTCAGACTTCTGATTGACTTCTTGGCTGTTCAGACTAATTTGATAACTATCTAGCCATGTTTGAGGGATGAGACAAGCTCAGGATCCCCCTACTTCTCCACCATCTTAACTCTTCCCCCTTCAGCAGTTTTCCTTAGAACTAGTTAGGTATTTGCAATGGATAGTCAAAGTTAGTGGGGTAACCAGAGTACTTAAAATCAAGATTTTCATCAAAAACAACAAATATTGGTGAGGATGTGGAGAAAAAGGAACCCTTATGCACTATTGGTGGAAATGCAAACTGCTGCAGCCACTGTGGAAAACAGGGTGGAGTTTCCTCCAAAAATTAAAAATAGAACTACCATATGGATCATATGGATCCAGTGATTCCACTACTGGAAATTTACCCAAAGAATGCAAAAACACTAATTCAAAAAGATACATGAACCCCTAGGTTTATTGTGACATTATTTACAATAGTCAAAATATGGAAGCAGTGCAAGTGTCCATTGACTGAAAAATGGATAAAGATGTGGTGTGTGTGTCTCTCTCTATATATATATATAGAGAGAGAGACACACACAAACACACATACATACATACACACAATGGAATATTACTCATCCATAAAAAATGAATTCTTGCCATTTGCAATAACATGGACCTAGAGGGTATAATACTAAGTGTAATAAGTCAGATAAAGACAAATACCCTTTGATTTTACTCGTATGTGGAATTTAAGAAACAAAACAAAAAAAGAGACAAATGAAAATAAAAAATAGACTCTTAACTGTAGAGACCAAACTGATTATTACCACAGGGGAGGTAGGAGGGAGTAGATGGATGAAATAGGTAAAGGATTAAAGTACACTTATACTGATGAGCACTGAGTAATGTGTAGAATTGTTGAATTGCTATATAATACAACTGAAACTAATGTAACACTGTACATGAATTTTATTGGAATTTTAAAATGAAAAAAATCAAGATCTTCAATTGTGTAAAACAAATCTGGCCTGTACACATAATATGTATATCTATTTTATTGACAAGTTATTATACACAAGACAGTTCACATTACTGGTCTTGTCTAATACTCAAAGCAATACTAGGAGATATGTTTATAACTATGGTTTTCATGTTACAGATGTGGAAACTAAAGCACAAAATGAGGTAGCCATTTTGATTTTGTGGCAAATCAAAAGCAAAATGAAAACATGGAAAACAAGGGAAGTGCAAGGGAAAGATTCTGTTGGGTGCTAGAGCCAGCTCATACCAGCTCACAAGAGCTGATTGTACACTCATTGTTCTGAACCATGAGTTTAGTGACTTCACTTTGGAAGCTTGGAATTCGCTTTGATGGAAATATTTAGAAAATTGGCAAGTGCTACAAATCAAGTCTTCCTCCTAACCCCCACACACTGGGCTGGTTGTTAAATACCAGTATAGAAGTGGAAAAAGCCCACGTATTTACTGTTCAAATGCTAAGTTGGATAAAATCAAAAGGAAAATAAAAGATCTGGGGAGATTTGCTTGTCAAAGTCAGAAAGCTACAAGTGCCAGAGCCCTTATTTGAACCCAAGATCCTCTGACCCAGAGCTCACTACTAATCACTCTTCTCTGCAGGATCAGACTCGTGAGAGTGGTTTTATTTGTACCATCTTTTCTGCATTTCAGTTAACTGCCTAGCTCTATATTAGTGTCTTGTCCCAGTCATGATTCTGGCTTATAAATGTATTTTTCTCATCTCAGATTTCCAAATCTTGACTATTAAAAATAGAAAGGGAAAAAATGTATACTCTGTCAAACAGAAGTACAAATTCAGAAAAACAAACACAAGAACAAACCTCCCTGTGTAAAGAATGTTCAGAAGTGAGGAGGAATCAAAAGGTAATCAAAATTACCTTTTCTACATCTCCTAGACCCTCTGTGTCAAGAAGAACTAGGGTGTGGTTCGGCTTCTTGGCATGAGGCACACACCACATCCAGATACCCTTGGTGTGAGACTGCACCGTGGTTCCAATAGAGAAGCCTGCAAGGGGGAAGGGAGAGGTAGTAAGAGAGGAGGAGATCTGGAAGTTGGAGATCTTCTTGACAACTGAGCTAGGGTTTAAGAAATGCACAGTGAGGACACATCAAAAAGTATAGCCAGTATTGATCTGAATTACAACAGAGGAATGGGAAAATGAGAGTATCAAATACCATAGGTTGTAAATTTGATGTTTTTCCTTTTTACAGGAATGTCACACATTTTAGTAGTTTATAATTACATGTATAGAAATTATTTTATTGATGTCTTCCTCCTTAAGATGGGAAAATATGCTTTTCCTAGGGAGAAACTAAGAGAAGAAAAAGAGGTGATATGTCAGGAACAGACCTCTGCCTTTGCTTCCCAGAATATAATTAGCCACCTGTGGCCCAAACATTAGCTTTTGGCATTATTCCCTGTCTCTAACTTTCTCTCCTTGCATCACTGCACTCAGTGCTGGCAGTGTGGGTGGACAGAAGGGACTTAGCAGAGTTTTGGTGGTGCCACTCACCCTTGTTCTTTCCAGCCAGCTTGTTCATCAGGTAGGATTTGCCTGTGCGGTAGAGGCCTACAATAGCCACCACAACAAGAGGATTCTTATTGGCTGCCAGGATCTCCAAAGCTTCCTGATTAGCCACCAGTTGCCCTCTGATGTTCTCAATGAGGCACACTGGGGCCGGCATGTGGATCTCTGAGGCCATGATCAGAGTGTTCCCTGGTCTGCAAGGGAAGGGATGAGATAGTTCAAAATTTCCAGTTTTACAGAAAAGAAAGTCATTTTGCTTCCTGAACTTGGGGACAAACTACTTCCCAAAATGGCCAATGTTTCTAAAGAAATTTTTGAAAAAAAGACAGCAAAGGGGGTCATAGTAAAATAAGTTCTAGGCCCTTCTCAGGACTATTATACTTAAGAACCATTGGTTCTTAAGTATTTGGTGGGCATAAGGAAATCCATTTCCTGAGTTTTACCTATTTTTAGTTTAAATCTGACTCTTCCCTTTTGGTTTTTGGCTTGCTTGTGTTCCCTAGTTTTTACCTTCCTGAATCCTTAGATTGAATCTTTATGACCACCATTTGTTATATTATACTTCTTGCTTTTATCCTTTATCAACTTGTTTCCCTCTAATGTACGGCTATGTCTAGTCAAGCTGTATTATACTAAATCCTGCCAGGTCATTATGTAGCATAATCTAACAAATCATAATTGTTTACTTCTTATAGCTGTTTTTAAAAAACATTTATTTATTTATTTATTTATTGAGCTTAGAGAGAGGGCACACAAGCCAGGGAGGGGCAGAAAGAGAGGGAGAGAGAGAACCTCAAGCAGGCTCCATGCCCAGCACAGAGCCCAACAAGGGTTCCATCTCAGGATTCTGAGATCATGACCTGAGTTGAAACCAAGAGTCATGCTTAATCGACCGAGCCACCCGGGTGCCCCTTATAGCTGTACTTTTAAAGAATTTTTTGTATAGCTGTAGTAGTGCCTTCTTCAATCAAAACTTCAATTCATGATTGTTTTATGAATGAGAGAGTGAGTGAAAATACCTTTGTAAATAATACTTGGCCATTGACTTCTGGGCATCAATTCCTGTAACCTGAAGAGTTGCTGATAAAGCATTTTTAAGAAAATGTTTGGTTTTTTGCCTTGCCTTATTATAAGAGCAATTTTCTTCCTTTTTAGAAGTGATTATTTACTATGGAAGCTAAAAATCCAATATCTGCTTGACTTTCACTGAAATCTTAATTGAAAAGTTATGGATTCCCTTATTAGCCAGTGGTAGAAACTGCTTTTTAAAAATTATAAAAACTCATTCTCCCCTCTTCCTAATAGCTAATGCACTGGAGATTATTCAGGTGACAAATAAAAACAAACTGCTTAAGAGCAGATCATAGGTGATCCTTTGCAAATGGCACAGCACTATGGACATAGGAGCCAGGAAATGCCCAGGCCAACCTGAACCCAGGGAGGAATTCCATGATTTTACACACTCAAATGCCAAGTCTATTTCCATTCTAATGCATCTCTAATATAATATTGGTACTGTACATTTGTAGAGTTCTGGTTGCCTGATTTATATAAAGCAGGGGTCATAATCATTTTTAGATTACAAAGATATGGCGAACTGGCAGTGATGATCTACAGTTAGCTAGAAAAACAGAAGATACACAATCCAAATCTATTTGCAGATATTGGAGGCTTACAAGCCTTTGCGCTTTAGGATGATGTCACTAATGGAAGAGGGAACTAATGGGTCTGAATTTTCAGGCCTCCTAAAGAATAACATTAGCCCTGTGTATTTATATTAATAGAAGTATTTTACACATTGCCCCCAAATGTTATCTGGGTGACAACTTTAATGCTTTTAGGAGAGCCCAATCTCCAAAACATCTTTGCAGATTCAACATGAACACACCCATATGTAATTAACGGTTGCTCTGCCTTTCCGAGCCTGGCCTGTGATGTGTGCTCTGAGATGCATTCTTCTTAACTCTGTTAGAGCCTCATAAACGTTTGTAAATAAAAATAATGCAAGAGGAGCGCCTGGGTGGCTCAGTCATTAAGTATCTGCCTTCAGCTCGGGTCATGATCCCATGATCCTGGGATTGAGCAGCACATCAGACTCTGGCTTGGCAGCTAATCTGCTTCTCCCTCTGTCTCTGTGATCTCTCTCGCTTTTGCTCTCTCCCAAATAAATAAATAAAAATATTTTTTAAAAAATGCAAGAATGGATCAACACACACACAAATACACATTTGGCTTTGAAATAAGGCAGACCTGATTTCCAATACTAGCCCTACAAGTGGCTATTTGTATGACATTGGCATTTCTACTCAACACTCTTAGCCTATTTGTGAAAAAAAAATAGAGGTAAATAAATATTTATTTACACCAGTATAACTTCTAGCTTAGAAAAGAGAGCTGAAGGAGAAGGGGAACAAAGTATAAAGAAGGAAAATGCCAAGAAATATAGGAGAAAAGGCTCAGAAGTGCTAGTGATGGGGTGTCTAGAGGAAATCATCTCTGTTATCAGCCATACAATTCTAGTTGGTTTTGTTTGTTATTATTGTTTGCTTTTGCTTTGTTTTGCATTGTTTTTGGTTTGAGTTTGGAGGGGGAGGAAAGGCTTTTAGCAAGGAGATAAATGGAAATCAAACAAGAAGAAAATGCATGAAGCATGTGTCATGGCAAGAAATCCCAAGTATGAGCTCTAAGGAGCAAACAAAATTGCCAGACAGTATTGATGAGTCAAGCTGGGCAACTCAAATTAAATGATTCATAATAGTAGAGACAATAGAGGAGAAACAGAATCCAGCACAAGAAGCCCTAAGGAATGAGTGCATGCCAGAAAATAAAAATTAATTAATCCAGGGTTATTTTTTTTTAAGATTTTATTTATTTATTTGAGAGAGAGAGAATGAGAGATAAAAGCACGAGAGGGAAGAGGGTCAGAGGGAGAAGCAGACTCCCCGCTGAGCAGGAAGCCGATGCGGGACTCGATCCCGGGACTCCAGGATCATGACCTGAGCCGAAGGCAGTCGCTTTAACCAACTGAGCCACCCAGGCGCCCCTAATCCAGGGTTATTACTAAAGGAAGAAATCCATCTTACTAGGTTCAAGTCTATGACTAAAAGTATATAGCTGTTTTCATTAAACCTCTTCATTGTTCACTCTGAGTTTCAATTTTTTTCTTTTTTCGTTTTTAACAGTGTAAGCAAGCTATTTACCTTATATCACATTCATTGCTCTTTCTCATAAAAATAATACAGTTGCAGTTCTTCAAACTTTCAGATTGCAGTTTGAGATAATCAGGTTTTATCAAAAACAA
Organism: Eumetopias jubatus; assembly: GCF_037043125.1. Classification (NCBI taxonomy): domain Eukaryota; kingdom Metazoa; phylum Chordata; class Mammalia; order Carnivora; family Otariidae; genus Eumetopias; species Eumetopias jubatus. The sequence continues at coordinate 32,572,611 of NW_028274810.1, read as the reverse complement.
AGGTAACTTAAGTGGCAGGTATGATCTCTGTAAATCTCAAGGTGGCAAAGAGAGGAAAACAGTGTTAAGACATTTCAGATTGTCAGTTTAGTCCCCACTCATGCTTGTGTCTGATTCAGCAGTAAACAGATGTAGCTGGAGCTTAGTGAATTCTGCTCCCTGTGTTAGAACATCACAATTTAGTCTTTAATTGTGTCTAATGGTCCACATCAGGTCTACTGCACCCTATCCTGGATAGAAAGTTTTGAAAACATTCTGACCCTTGCAAATCTTTTCCACCCTTGCCCCAGTCTTACCTTAACTGTAAATTCAGTAGCAGAGATCCTTTAGAGCTGGTAAGAAAGCTGCTTCCCTGAGAATGTGCTAAGAGTTCTTTGTCCCTCAGTTTAGGTGTGTTGGTTTCTGATCTACTTCTTCCCCATTCCTGGGGATTTCTTACCCGCCCCCGGCCATCAGAAGACAGATGATTAGGATGTGAAATCAGAAACTGAAAGTAGCAAGGGTCTTCAAAGCCTCACTACAGAAACTAAAACCACAAGGCAAGCTCGTTGACTAGTCATTTCAACGGTAATTCCCTGTATATTTTCTGGTGGATAGCTGGATGTTTGGCCTGAGTTCTCAGAAACTGCATGTTGTTAGTGGAAGACACTGTTTCTGCAATTTTTGAGATTGAGATCAGTTGTAATTTTTTTTTTCTACTCTAAGCCTTGTCCTCAGGGCTGTAAGGAACCATAAGTCCACAGTTACAGTGAATATAACCTGAAAGTATGTTTGAGTTTTGTGAATATGCCATTTTTGTTTGTTTTTGAGGAAGCAGCTTTTTTTTTTTAAAGATTTATTTATTTTAGAGAGCACACGGGGTGGGGGAGGGGCTAAGGAAGAGGGAGAGAGAAAATCCAAGCAAACTCCCTGCTGAGCGTGGAGCCCAACCTGGGGCTCGATCCCATGATCCTGAGATCTTGAACTGAGCCAAAATCAAGAGTTGGGTACTCAACCAACTGAGCCACTTAGGCACCCCAGGATGTGGCCATTCTGTGCAACACACAGAATAAATTGCTGTATAATTTCGGTGAAAGAAAATTAACTTTCTAAGGAGATAAATGCTGACAAGTTTTAAAGAACTTGTAAAATGATCCGTCATTACTGGGTCAACAGATTTTTATAACTGTATCTTTCACAAGTCAAGCAAATATTCAAATCAAACACTTGGAATACCTAGTATATACTGCAGTGTTCAAAGACAAGCAAGAAACAAACACATCGTAATCTCTCTGAGGAAATTTCTGTCTCGATAAATGCAATCTACTGCTTCCCCCACAACCCGCAATCCATTTTCCCAAGCATGTAAATATTTTTTTTGGTTTGTCTTCTTTATTTCCAACCATTGTCTAATAGTGTTCAGCGCTTTGAATATATTTTGTCACTCCCATCTGGCCTGCAAAGTTTCAAGTGAAAAACCTGCTGATGGTCCTGCAAAGAGTTTCCTAGCAAGTAGTTTTTCTCTTACTGGTTTTAAGATTCTTTCCTTGTCTTTTTTTTTCACTAATTATTATGTGTCTTGTGGGTCTCCTTGGGTCCATTTTATTTGGAACTGTCTGGATTTTTGGATCTGGGTGTCTGTTTTCTACCTCACGTTAGGGAAGTTTTCAGCCATTATTACCTCAAATAAGTTTTCTGGTCCTTTGTCTTTCTTTTCTCCTTCTGGGATTCCTACAGTGCAAATATCGGTCAGCGGGCTGTTATCCTGTAATTTCCTTAAGCTATATATTCATACTTTCTCATTCTTTTTTTCTTTTTGTTCCTCAATTGGATGAATTCCACTGCCCTATCTTTGAGTTTGCTGATTCTTTCTTGCCTTTTTTTTTTTTTCTTAAATGGAGAGAGAAGGGGATGGGGGAGTGGCAGAGAGTGAAAGAGAATCTTAAGCAGGTTCCCTGCCCAGCACAGAGCCCAATGTGGGACTAGAACTCACAACCCTGAGATCATAACCTGAGCTGAAATCAAGAGTTGGACGCTTAACTGACTGAGCCACCCAGGTACCCCTTTCTTGCTTTTTGTATTAAAATTTTATTTTAATTCCAGTATAGTTAACATACAGTTTTATAGGGGTGCCTGGGTGGCTCCATTGGTTAAGTGTCTGACTCTTGATTTTGGCTCAGGTCATGATCTTAGGGTCATGGGATCGAGCCCCATGTCAGGCTGTGCACTCAGTGTGGAGTCTGCTTGAGATCCTCTCCCTCTGCCCCTCCCACTGGCTCACACTTGAGCACTCTCCCTCTCTCTCAAATACATACATACATACATACATACATACATACATATTTGAAGAAAAACATACAGTGTTATATTAGTTTCAAGTGTACAATATAGTGATAAGACAATGCCATATATCACCCGGTGCTCACAACAAGTGCCCATCTTAATCCCCATCTCCTATTTCCCTCATCCTCCCACCCACCTCTGCTCAGGTAACCATCAGTTTGTTCTCTATAGTCAAGAGTCTGTTTCTTGGTTTTTCTCTATCTGTTTTCTTTTTCCTTTGCTTGTTTGTTTTGTTTATTAGATTCCACATAGGAGAGAAGTCATGTAGTTTTGGTCTTCCTCTGACTTATTTCACTTAGCATTATACTCTCTAGCTCCATCTATGCCATTGCAAATGGCAAGATTTCATTCTTTTTTACAGCTGAATAACATTCCACTGTATGTATATACCACGTCTCCTTTATCCATTTATCTATCAGTTAACACTTGAGCTATTTGCATAATATGGCTATTGTAAATAATGCTACAATAAACATATGGGGGCAAATATCCCTTTGAATTAGTATTTTTGTATCCTTTGGGTATATACCCATTAGTGCGATTACTAGATCATGTGGTAGTTCTATTTTTAATTTTTTGAGGACCCTCTGTACTGTTTTTCACAGTGGCTGTACCAGTTTGCATTCCCACCAACAGTAAAAACATGTTCTTCTTTCTCTACATCCTCACTGACGCTTATTTCTTGTGTTGTTGATTTTAGCCATTCTGACAGTTGTGAGGTGGTATCTCATTGTAGTTTTGATTCGTGTTTCCCGGATGATGAGTGATGTAGAATATCTTTTCATGTGTCTGTTGGCCATTTGTATGTCTTCTTTGGAGAAATATTTGTTCATGTCTTCGGCTTCCATTTTTAATTGGATTATTGGAGTTTTTTTGGTGTTGAGTTATATCAGTTCTTTATATATTTTGGATACTAACCCTTTATAGGATATGCCATTTGCAAATGTCTTCTACCATTCAGTGGGCTGCCTTTTAGTTTTATCAATTGTTTCCTTCACTGTGCAGAAACATTTTATTTTGATGTGATCCCAAGTTTATTTTTCCCTTTTTAAAAAAAGTATGTATGTATGTATGTATGTATTTATTTATTTTAGAGAGCAAGAGAGAGAGAAAGCGAGAGAGAGAGCACGCACAAGCAGGGGTAGGAGCAGAGGAGGAGGGAGGAAAATCTCAAACAGATTCCAAACTGAGCATGGAGACCATCAGAGTAGGGATTGATCTCATGACCCTAAGGTCACAACCTAAGCAAAAACCAAGAGTCAGATGCCTAACCAACTGAGACACTCAGGTGCCCTTATTTTTGCTTTTATTTCCTTTGCCTAAGGAGACCTATCTAGAAAAATGCTGCTATAGCCTACGTCAAAGAAATTACCGCCTGTGTTCTCTTCTAGGATTTTTATGGTTTCAGATCTCCCATTTAGGACTTTAATCCATTTTTAATTTGTTATTGTATATGGTACAAAAAAGTGATCCATTTTCATTCTTTTGCATGTAGATGTCCAGTTTTCCCAACACCATTTCTTGAATAAACTGTCTTTTTCCCATTCTTTATTCATTCCTCCTTTGCTTTTTTTTGTTGTTGTTGAAGATTTTGTTTATTTGAGAGAGACAGCATGAGCAGAGGGAAGAGGCAGAGGGAGAAGCAGGCTCCCCACTGAGCAGGGAGCCTGATGTGGGACTCAATCTCAGAACCCTGGGATCCTGTCCTGAGCCGAAGGCAGATGCTTAACGACTGAGCCACCCAGGTGCCCTCATTCCTCCTTTCTTGGAGATTAATTGACCATATAATTGCAGATTTATTTCTGGGCTCTCCGTTCTGTTCCATTGATGTATGTGTCTGTTTTTATGCCAGTTCCATACTATTTTGATCACTGCAGCTTTATAATATAACTTAAAGTCTGGAATTGTGATATCTCCAATTTTGTTTTTCTTTTTCAAGGTTTCTTTGGCTATTTGGGGTCTTTTGTGGCTCCATACAAATTTTAGGATTGTTCTAGTTCTGTGAAAATGCTATTGGTATTTTGATAGGGATTGCATTGTTTTGGATAGAATGGACATTTTAAGAATTTTCTTCCAATCCATGAGCATGGAATGTCTTTCCATTTGTGTCATCTTCAATTTTTTTAATCATTGTTTTATAGTTTTCAGAATACAGTTTTCACCTCTTTGGTTAAGTTTATGCCTATATATTTTATTATTTTTGGTGCAATTGTAAATGGAGTTTTCTTAATTTCACTTTCTGCTCCTTCATTATTAGTATAAAGGAATGCAGCAGATTTCTGTACATTGATTTTATATCCTTCAACCTTACTGAATTCATTTATCATCTTTAGTAGTTTTTTGGTATAATCTTTAGGGTTTTCTATATATAGTATCATGCCACGCCCAAATAGTGAAAGTTTTACTTCTTCCTTACCAATCTGGATGCCTTTTATGTCTTTTTGTTGTCTGATTGCTGTGGCTAGGACTTCTAGTACTATGTTGAATAAAAGTGGTGATTGGACATCATTGTCTTATTCCTGTCCCTAGGGGAAAAGCTTTCAGTTTTTACCTATTAAGTACGACGTTGTTTGCTATGGGTTTTTCATATATGGCCTTTATTATGTTGAGCTATTTTCTCTCAAAACCTGCTTTGTTGAGGGCTTTTATTGTGAATGAATGTTGTACTTTGCCAAATGATTTTTTCTGCATCTATTGAAATGATCACATGGTTTTTTTCCTTTCTGTTATTGAAGTGATATATCCTTTGATTTCAAAATACTGAACCACCCTTGCATCCTAGGAATAAATCTCACTTGATCATGGTTAATGGGTTTTTTTTTTAATGTATTGTTGGATTTGATTTACTAGTATTTTGCTGAAGATTTTTGCATCTATGTTCCATCAGAGATGTTGGCCTGTGGTTTCCTTTTTGTATGGTGTCTTTATCTGGTTTTGGTGTCAGGGAGATAACTGACCTCCTAGAATGAATATGGAAGTTTTCCTTTCTCTTCTATTTTTTGGATTACTTTAAAAAGAATAAGTATTAATTCTTTCTTAAATGTTTCGTAGAACTCACCTGTGAAGACTTGTAGTCTTGGACTTTTGTTTGTTGTGAGTTTTTTGGCTACTGATTTAATTTTATTGCTGGTAATTGGTCTTTTCAAATTTTCTATTTCTTTCTGTTTCATTTTTGGTAGTTTACATGTTTCTAGGAATTTATCCCTTTCTTCTAGGTTGTCAAATTTGTTGTTATATAGTTTTTTCTAATATTCTCTTACAATTGCATTGTTGTGATGTTGGTTATTATTTCTCTTTCATTTGTGATTCTGTTTGAGTCCTCTCTCTCTCTCTCTTTTTGATGAGTCTGGCTAGAGGTTTATCAGTTTTGTTGAACCAGCTCCTGGTTTCATTGATCTGTTCTATTAAGTCTCTACATCATTTATTTCTGCTCCAATCTTTATTATTTCCTTCCTTCTGCTGGTTTTGGGTTTTTGTTGTTCTTTTCCTAGCTTCTTTCAGTGTAAGGTTAGTTTGTTCCTTTGCGATTTTTCTACCTTCTTGAGATAGGTCTGTATTGCTCTAAACTTTCCTCTTAGAACTGCTTTTGCTGCATCCCAAAAGTTTGGACCATTGCATTTTCATTTTGTTTCCATGTACTTTTTGATTTCTTTGATTTTTCTTGGTTGACCCATTCATGGTGTAGGAGCATGTTATCTAACCTCTATCTATTTGTGGTCTTTCCAATTTTTTCTTGTGGTTGTTTTCTAGTTTCATAGCATTGTAGTCAGAAAAGATGCATGGTATGACTTTGAACTTCTATGTTTCCTACTTTTCATACTCTCACTTTGACCTTTCCTTTAAAGAACTTCTTTAGTTTTTTTATTTTTTTATTTTATTATGTTATATTACTCACCATACATCATTAGTTTTTGATGTAGTGTTCCATGATCCATTGTTTGCGTGTAACACCCAGTGCTCCATGTACTATGTGCCCTCCTTAATACCCATCACCAGGCTAACACATCCCCCCAGCCCCCTTCCTTCTAAAACCCTCAGTTTGTTTCTCAGAGTCCATAGTCTCTCATGGTTCATCTCCCCCTCCAATTACCCCCCCCCTTCACATTTCCCTTCCTACTATATTCTTTTTTAAATATATAATGTATTATTGGTTTCAGAGGTGCAGGTCTGTGATTCATCAGTCTTACACAATTCACGGCGCTCACCATAGCACATACCCTCCCCAGTGTCCATCACCCAGCCACCCCTTCCCTCCCACCCCCCATGACTCCAGCAACCCTCAGTTTGTTTCCTGAGATTAAGAGTCTCTTATGGTTTTTCTCCCTCTCTGGTTTCATCTTGTTTCATTTTTTTCCTCCTTTCCCCTATGATCCTCTGCCTTGTTTTTCAAATTCCTCATATCAGTGAGATCATATGATACTTGTCTTTCTCTGATTGACTTATTTCGCTTAACATAATACCCTCTAGTTCCATCCACATCATTGCAAATGGCAAGATTTTGGGTTTTTTGATGGCTGCATCATATTCCAGTGTGTGTGTGTGTGTGTGTGTGTGTGTGTGTGTGTGTGTATACACCAAATTTTCTTCACCCATTCATCTGTTGTTGGACGTCTAGGCTCTTTCCATAGTTTGGCTCTTGTGGACATTGCTGCTATAAACATTGGGGTGCACATACCCCTTCGGATGACTGCATTTGTATCCTTGGAGTAAATATCCAGTACAATTGCTGGGTCATAGGGTAGCTCTATTTTTGACTTTTTGAGGAACCTCCATCCTGTTTTCCAGAATGGTTGCACCAGCTTGCATTCCCACCAACAGTGTAGGAGGGTTCCCCTTTCTCCACATCCCTGCCAACATCTGTCGTTTCCTGACTTGTTAATTTTAGCCATTTTCACTGGTGTGAGGTGGTATCTCATTGAGATTTTGACTTGGATTTCCCTGATGCTGAGTGATGTTGGACACTTTTTCATGTGTCTGTTGGTCATTTGGATGTCTTCTTTGCAGAACTGTCTGTTCATGTCTTCTGCCCATTTCTTGATTGGATCATTTGTTCTTTGGGGGTTGTGTTTAAGAAGTTCTTTATAGATTTGGGATACTAGCCCTTTATCTGATATGTCATTTGCAAATATCTTCTCCCTTTCTGTCAGTTGTCTTTCGGTTTTGTCAACTGTTTCCTTTGCTGTGCAAAAGCTTTTTATCTTGATGAAGTCCCACGAGTTCATTTTAGCCCTTGCTTCCCTTGCCTTTGGCGATGTGTCTAGGAAGAGTTGCTGTGGCTGAGGTTGAAGAGGTTGCTGCTTGTGTTCTCCTCAAGGATTTTGATGGACTCCTGTCTCACATTTAGGTCTTTCATCCATTTTGAGTCTATTTTTGTGTGTGGTGTAGGAAATGGTTCAGTTTCATTCTTCTGCATGTGGCTGTCCAATTTTCCCAACACCATTTGTTGAAGAGGCTGTCTTTTGTCCATTGGACATTCTTTCCTGCTTTGTCGAAGATTAGTCGACCATAGAGTTGAGGGTCCATTTCTGGGTTCTCTATTCTGTTGCATTGATCTATGTGTCTGTTTTTGTGCCAGTACCATACTGTCTTGATGATGACAGCTTTGTAATAAAGCTTGAAATCCAGAATTGTGGTGCCACCAGCTTTGCTTTTCTTTTTCAACATTCCTCTGGCTATTCAGGGTCTCTTCTGGTTCCATACAAATTTTAGGATTATTTGCTCCATTTCTTTGAAAAAAGTTGATGGTATTTTGATAGGGATTGCATTAAATGTGTAGATTGCTCTAGGTAGCATAGACATTTTCACAATATTTGTTCTTCCAATCCATGAGCATAGAACATTTTTCCATTTCTTTGTGTCTTCCTCAATTTCTTTCACGAGTATTCTATAGTTTTCTGAATACAGATTCCTTGCCTCTTTGGTTAGATTTATTCCCAGGTATCTTATGGTTTTGGGTGCAACTGTAAATGGGATCAACTCCTTAGTTTCTCTTTCTTCTGTCTTGTTTTTGGTATATAGAAATGCTACTGATTTCTGTGGATTGATTTTATATCCTGCCACTTTACTGAATTCCTGTATGAGTTCTAGCAGTTTTGGGGTGGAGTCTTTTGGGTTTTCCACATAAAGTATCATATCATCTGTAAAGAGTGAGAATTTGACTTCTTTGCCAATTCAGATGCCTTTCATTTCTTTTTGTAGTCTGATTGATGAAGCTAGGACTTCTAGTACTATGTTGAATAGCAGTGGTGATAGTGGACATCCCTGCTGTTTTCCTGACCCTAGGGGAAAAGCTCTCAGTTTTTCCCCATTGAGAATGATATTTGCTGTGGTTTTTTTCATAGATGGCTTTTATGATATTGAGGTGTGTACCCTCTATCCCTACACTGTGAAGAGTTTTAATCAAGAAAGGATGCTGTATTTTGTCAAATGCTTTTTCTGCATCTATTGAGAGGATCATATTGTTCTTGGTCTTTCTTTTATTAATGTATTGTATCATATTGATTGATTTGTGGATGTTGAACCAACCTTGCAGCCCAGGAATAAATCCCACTTGGTCATGGTGAATAATCCTTTTAATGTACTGTTGGATCCTATTGGCTAGTATTTTGGTGAGAATTTTTGCATCCATGTTCATCAGGGATATTGGTCTGTATTTCTCCTTTTTGATGGGGGTCTTTGTCTGATTTTGGGATCAGGGTAATGCTGGTCTCATAGATTGAGTTTGGAAGTTTTCCTTCCATTTCTATTTTTTGGAAGAGTTTCAGAGAATAGGTATTAATTCTTCTTTAAATGTTTGATATAATTCTCCTGGGAAGCCATCTGGCCCTGGGCTTTTGTTTGTTGGGAGATTTTTGATGACTGCTTCAATTTCCTTAGTGGTTATGGGTCTGTTCATGTTTTCTATTTCTTCCTGGTTCAATTTTGGTAGTTGATACATCTCTAGGAATGCATACATTTCTTCCCGATTGTCTAAGTTGGCATATAGTTGCTCATAATATGTTGTTATAATTGTTTGTATTTCTTTGGTGTTCGTTGTGATCTCTCCTCTTTCATTCATGATTTTACTTATTTGGGTCATTTTTCTTTTTGATAAGTCTGGTCAGGGGTTTATCAATCTTATTAATTCTTTCAAAGAACCAGCTCCTATTTTCGTTGATCTGTTCTACTGTTCTTTTGGTTTCTATTTCATTGGTTTCTGCTCTGATCTTTATTATTTCTCTTCTCCTGAGTTTAGGCTTTATTTGCTGTTCCTTCTCCAGCTCCTTTAGGTGTAGGGCTAGGTTGTGTATTTAAGACCTTTCTTGTTTCTTGAGAAAGGCTTGTATTGCTATATACGTTCCTCTTAGGACCGCCTTTGCTGCATCCCAAAGATTTTGAACAGTTGTGTTTTCATTTTCATTTGTTTCCATGAATTTTTTAATTCTTCTTTAATTTCCTGGTTGACCTATTCATTCTTTAGTAGGATGTTCTTTAGCCTCCATGTATTTGAGTTCTTTCCAACTTTCCTCTTGTGATTGAGTTCTAGCTTCAAAGCATTGTGGTCTGAAAATATGCAGGGAGTGATCCCAGTCTTTTGGTACTGGTTGAGACCTGTTTTGTGACTTAGGATGTGATCTATTCTGGAGAATGTTCCATGGGCACTAGAGAAGAATGTGTATTCTGTTGCTTTGGGATGGAATGTTGTGAATATATCTATGAAGTCCTTCTGGTCCAGTGTGTCCTTTAAAAGCTTTTATTTCCTTGTTGATCTTTTGCTTAGATGATCTGTCCATTTCAGTGAGGGGGGTGTTAAGGTCCCCTACTACTATTGTATTGTTGTCGATGTGTTTCTTTGATTTTGTTATTAATTGGCTTATGTATTTGGCTGCTCCCATGTTGGGGCATAGATATTTAGAATTGTTAAATCTTCTTGTTGGATAGACCCTTTATGTAGGATATAGTGTCCTTCCTCATCTCTTATTACGGTCTTTGTTTTAAAATCTAATTTGTCTGATATAAGGATTGCCACTCCAGCTTTCTTTTGGTGTCCATTAGCATGGTAAATGGTTTTCCACCCCTTTACTTTCAATCTGGAGGTGTCTTTGGGTCTAAGATGAGTCTCTTGCAGGCAGCATATCGATGGGTCTTGTTTTTTAATCCAATCTGGAAGCCTGTGTCTTTTGATTGGGGCATTTAGCCCATTTACATTCAGGGTAACTATTGAATGATATGAGTTTAGTGTCATTGTATTGCCTGTAAGGTGACTCTTACTGTATACTGTCTGTGTTCCTTTCTGGTCTATGCTACCTTTAGTCTCTCTCTTTGCTTAGAGGACCCCTTTCAATATTTCTTGTAGGATTGGTTTGGTGTTTGCAAATTCTTTTAGTTTCTGTTTGTCCTGGAAGGTTTTTATGTCTCCTTCTATTTTCATTGACAGCCTAGCTGGATATAGTATTCTTTTTTTTTTTTAAGATTTTATTTATTTATTAGAAAGAGAGACAGCAAGAGTGGGAACACAAGCAGGGGGAGTGGTTGAGGGAGAAGCAGGCTTCCCACAGAGCAGGGAGCCCGATGCGGGGCTTGATCCCAGGACCCCGGGATCATGACCCGAGCCGAAGGCAGACACTTAATGACTGAGCCACCCAGGCGCTCCTGCATATAGTATTTTTAGCTGCATATTTTTCTCATTTAGTGCTCTGAATATATCATGCCAGTCCTTTCTGGATAGGTCTGCTGCCAGTCTAATGTTTTTTCCATTGTAGGTTGCAGACCTCTTGTCCCGAGCTGGTTTCAGGATTTTATTTTTGTCTCTGAGACTTTAAGTTTTACCATTAGATGTCGGGGTGTTGACCTATTTTTATTGATTTTTGAGGGGCGTTCTCTGTGCCTCCTGGAATTTAAGCCTGTTTCCTTCCCCAAATTAGGGAAGTTCTCTGCTATATTTTGCTCCAATATACCTTCTGCCCCCTCTTCTTCCCAATTATTCTAATATTGTTTCGTCTTGTGATATCACTTATCTCTCGTATTCTGCCCTCGTGATCCAGTAGTTATTTGTCTCTCTTTTTCTCAGCCTCTTTATTCTCTATCATTTGGTCTTCTATATCACTAATTCTCTCTTCTGCCTCATTTATCGTAGCAGTTAGAGCCTCCATTTTTTATTGCACCTCATTAATAGCCTTTTTGATTTCAACTTGGTTAAATTTTAGTTCTTTTCATTCTCCAGAAAGGGATTCTCTAGTATCTTCCATGCTTTTTTCAAGCCCAGCTAGTATCTGTATAATCATCATTCTGAACTCTAGTTCTGACATCTTATTAATGTCCACATTTATTAGGGCCCTGGCGGTTGGTACTGCCTCTTGTTCTTTTTTTTTTTTTAGGTGAGTTTTTCCATACTGTCATTTTATCCAGAGGTGAATAGATGAATGAGAGAACAAAATGCTAACAGGGTAACAGCGACCCCAGAAAAATATACACTAAACAAATCAGAAGAGACCCAAAACCAGGGGAAAAAGAAAGGGAAAGAAAAAAAAATATGAATAGACTGGTGAATCGATCAGAGCCACACACTAGATTTTGAATGTATTTTAGTCTGTTCGAAGAATGTGCCTCCCAAAATTTTAAAGAAAGAAAAACATATATGTACCCAAATAAGGGTAAATATGAAGGGATGGAATATGACTGTAAAGATGCAAATTATAAAAGATTTTATAAAAGAAACTGATAAGGTAAGAAGTTGGTTGAAAATAGAAAAATTTAAAAAAGGAGAGAATGTGATCAGGCAGGAGACTAGAACAAAACCATACACTAGAGATTTAGGGTATATTTTGGTCTGTTAGAAAAAACTATCCCAAAATTTTAGAGAAAAACTTATTTATATATACAAGAAATAATGTTAACTACAATGAAGGGCTAGAATATGACTCTAAAAATGAAAAGTTAAAAATGTTTTTAAAAAAGGGATTGATAAGGTATTGGTTGAAGAAGGGAAAAAGAAAAATTAAAAAAAATAGAAAAAAAATAAAGAAAATTAAAAAAAATAACTTGGAAAGACTAAAGAATCGTGGTGGGGAAAGCCATGAATTCTGTGTGCTGTATTCCCCTAGTGCTGGCATTCTCCTGTTCTTATTGATCAGTAAACTTAGTCTTGGCTGGCTATTCTTGCTGATCTTCTGGGGGAGGGGCTTGTTGCCATGGTTTCCAAATGTCTTTGCTGGAGGCGGAATTGCCCTGCCCTTGCCGGGTCGGGCTAAATAATCTGCTCGGGTTTGCTCTCAGTAGCTTTTGTTCCCTGCAAGCTTTCTGGACAGCTTTGGAGGATGGAAAAGAAAATGGCAGCGTTCCAGTCTCCGCCCGGGAGGGGCCAAGAACTCGGGCCCCTACTCCTCAGTGTGCCCCCAGAGAAAAGTAGTGAACCACTCCCGTCTTCCCGGTCTCCAGCTGCAGTCTGTGCTCACCCGGCCTGTGCCCGAGCATTTCTATCTCTGGCACACAGCCCTGTTTGGAGTCTCCAAACCCAGCAGATCCCTGCGGTGTGCTCCCATGCTACTCCTCCCGGGGGAGGAAGGGGAGTCTCCCCGGATCTGCCCCTTGTTGGGTCCCTGCTGGAAGGGTTGTGGCCCGACTGTGCCGCGGATCACGGTTTATGGCAACCCCGAGCTGAGAGCCCCCTCCTTGGCTCAGTCTTTGCAGCCGGCTTCCCTGTTCTGTCTCATACTTGGGAACTCTGCCGCACTCAGGCACCCCTGGCCTTTCTGTGACCCCGAGGGTCCTGAGACCATACTGTCCCAGTGCAGTTTCCACCCCCCACTTAGGCACTGGAGCAATGTCCCTCACCAGAGCAGACTTCTAAAAAGTTCCAATTTTGTGCTCCGCTGCTCTATCACTTGCTGGTAGTGGCTGATGGAGGCTCCCTCCCCCACTGTCTATCCTCCCCAATGTCACCTCAGATTCACTTCTCCACACATCCTACCTTCCAGAAAGTTGTTGCTTTTCTGTTCAGAGAGTTGCTGCTATTCTTTTCTTTGATCTCCCGTTGAATCCGTAGGTGTTCAGAACGGTTTGATCCCTATCTAGCTGAATTCCTGGGACCAGATGAAATTTAGGTCTTCTACTCCTCTGCCATCTTGCTCCTCCTCCTATCTGAACTTCTTTAGTTTTTGTTTGTCTGAGAAACTCTTTATCCCTCTTTCTTTTCTGAGCTGTATCCTTGTTGGCTAGAGTATTCTTGGCTATAGATCTTTCCTTTCAGCACTTTGACTATATCATACTTCTCTCTTCTGGCCTGCGTAGTTTCTGCTGAGAAATCAGCTGATTTCTTTATGGGGTTTCCCTTGCATGTAGCTGCCTTCTTTTCTCTTGCTGCTTTAAAAAACTTTTCTTTGGGGCGCCTGGGTGGTGCAGTTGGTTAAGGGTCCGACTCTTGGTTTTGGCTCAGATCATGATCTCATGATCATGAGATCGAGCCCTGTGTCCTGCTCTGCGCTTAGGGTGGAATTTGCTTGAGATTCTGTCTCCCTTTCCCTCTGCCCTTCCCTCCCACTTGCATTTTCTCTCTCTAAATAATAAATCTTTAAAAAAATTTTTTTTCTTTACTACTACTATTTGCCATTTTGATTACTGCATGTCTTGTTATTGACCTCCTTCAGTTGATTTGGTTGGGGGATCTCTGTGCCTCCTGGGTATGGATATCTGTTTCCTTCCCCAGATTAGGGAAGTTTTCAGCTGTAATTTCCTCTAATACATTTTCTGGCCCTTTTTCTCTCTTTTCTGTTTCTGGGACCCCTATAATATGAATGTTATTGCACTTGATGAAGTCGCTGAGTTCCCTAAGCCTATTTTCATTTTGCATAATTCTTTTTTCTCTCATTTGTTCAACTTGATTACTTTTCATCACTGTCTTCTAGTTCATTAATTCATTCCTCTGCTTCTTCCAGCCTATTTACTCCATCAAGTTTATTTTTAATTTATTTTGTTCTTCATTTCTGATTGATTCTTTTTATGTTTTCAACCTCTTTCTTAAAGATCTTACTGATGTTCTCCACTCTTTTCTCAAGTCCAGTGAATATCTTTATCATTATTACTTTAAATTCTCTATCAGGCATATTACTTACCTCTGCTTCATTTAGGTCTCTTGCTGTGGTTTTGTTCTGTTCTTTCATTGATGACATATTCCTCTGTCTCCTAATTTTGCCCAACGTTCTTTGTCTTTCTGTGTTAGGAAAGTGAGCTCTACCTCTTGCTCCTGAAAGCAGTGGGTGGGTTGTGCACTTTTAACTAGGTGGTGTTGGTCCTCCTCCACAGGGGATGTGAAGCTGTGTGGACACTGAGGCTGCTGGGGCTGCTCCACAAAGCACACATTGGTAAGTGGGGGGAGGCGAGTGTAGTGCTGGTCCTCCTCCACAGTGGGCACATAGCCACTGTGAAGTCAGGGCCTGCTGCATCTGCTCTGCAAAGCATGCAGGTGTGGAGCATGCAGTTTTAACAAAGTAAGCATGTTCTCCCTGGGATGTCAGGAGATGCAGTGTTGGCAGTGTTTGTGTGGGTTGTCTGAAGGAGGGGATCTGCAGCACCAGGACTGAGGCAGGCCTGGCTAGAGGGGGTGGGGCACAGTGTAAAGCAAGTTAGGAGTGAATGCCAGTGTCACACTGGTTCCTCTTGGTGACTATGTCTTTATGATGAGGGTGGGGGAAGGAAATGATGCCTGCCAGCTTCTTTGTTCCTGAAGAAGTCCCTCAGTGAACTCTGAGAGAAGTAACTAACTCTCCCTCCCATAAGCTCCAGGTGCCTCTCAAACTGCTGCTTCCAAGCCGTATCTATGTGGGCTGTTTGCTTTGCTGTCTCTTTAAGGGCAGGGGCTCAGCTTCTCATTGCTTTCCAGGCTCTCTCAGAGCCAAGTCCACTGATTTTTAAGTTCTAAGCTTTAAGTCCCACTGGTTGTAAGCACTCACGAAATTTGACCCTTCTGATTTTCCCAGCAAAATGCTTTGGGAATTCTTCTTCCTCTTGCAGAATCCCTGGTGTGATAGTCTGTTTACTGTCTCTCTCCACACCTGTGGCTTCCTCCCTCCAGAGGTTAGACCCATGGGGTTTAGGTTCCCACAGAGTCCTTGCCTGTCCTACCCTTTTTGATGTGGCCTCTTTTCTACATTTAGTTATGGAGTTTATTTGGCTAGTCTTTAGGTGTTTTTCTGGGTTGTTTGCTCTTATGCAAGTGTTATCTGGCTGTATCCATGGGAGGAGATGAGTTTAGGCTCTTCCTGCTCTGCCATATTCCCCAGAAGTCTTATTCCAATTCTTTATTGTGCTTTACCTACTTTGAGGTTGAACCCTTCTATTGAAATCTTTAGTTCAATTATTGTATTCTTTTTAGCTCTTTAATTTCTGCTTTGTACTTTCTTACATTTTTCCTCTTTTTTGAAATTCTCATTTTGTTCATGCATTGTTCTCCTGACCTCAGTGAGCATCTTTATGACTTTTATTTTGAACTCTTTATCAGGTAAATCACTCATTTATCTCTGTTTAAGTTCTTTTTCTGAGATTTTATCATATCTTTCATTTGGAACATATTCCTGTTTCTTCATTTTCCTTGACTCACTGTGTTGGTTTTTATGCATTGGATAAAATAGTCCTCTATCCCAGTTTTAAAGGAGTTTTCTCATGTGGGAGGAAAACTTTATTGTTTAACCCTTCCCCAGTTTAAACCTTTGTCATTGTTTAAGCAGCCTTCTTTTTTCTTGGTGGCTCCCAGTAGTTGAGGTTATGCCAAGACCTGTCAGTGTCCCAAAGGGGAAGCTCTCTGTCAGCACCTAGATGCAGTCTGATTGGAAGCCAGACTCTCAAGTAGAAGCTTTTGAAGTATGCAGGTATACCTCTTTTAGGGGAATGCTGGAAGATGGGATTTCTTTCTGCTCCTTCTGCACTGAGCCCTGAGGGGATAGCCAGTTAAGAACTGTTTCTTTGTTTGCTAGCATCCTGTTGATTCCATGAACATAAGCTCCACTGGCCACCAGAACCAGACTATTAAGGGATCTGTCCTCTGTCTGGGTGGCAGCCTCAAAAGCCAGGGTGCCAGACATACGCACAAGGTCCTTTCTCAGAACACTGCTGACTTGGGACAGGGTAAGAGGTAGAGGGCAAATATGATGCCTGCTTGCCTCCTGCTTTCTAGAGAGGGTTGCAGTGGGCCTCTTGAAGTGTGTTAAATTAGAAGCCTGCTCCTCAGGCCACAGCTTTTAATATTATCAAATAGGCCTCTTTCATTGCAAGACTGGGCATTCATGTCTGCTGTCTCTGTGCTGCACCATGTGGGAGTGTATCCAATTAAGAACTTTCTCGATTTTTTTACAGTTCTGTGGGCCCTGTGAATGTAAGCTCTGCTGGCCATCAGAGCCAGGTGATCAGTGAGTGTCCTCTGGGCAGTAGCTGCCAAAACTGGGTCACTAGACAATACACAAGCTAGTTTCTAGGAGATACCTGTGACTTGAAGTGAGGGAGAGGGCGAAGATGGCGTCTGCTGCCCTCTGTTTTCTCTGTAGAGTATTGTAATCGGCCCCTAGATGTGTTGCAAGTTAGAAGCCTGCCCCTAAGGCCTAAGCTTCAGAATAAACAAATAAGATTCTTTCATGGAAGGATTGGTGCATTTCAGTTTGTTGCCTCGGCACTGGGCCTTGGGAGTTAGCCTTGCTGAGTTCACCTGAACCATTTAAGAACCGTCTCTGAGTTTGTTATAGCCTTGTGGTTCTCATGGATGCAAAGCACTGTTGGCTTTTAAAGCTAGATGTTTGGGGCATCCATCTCTCAGGTAGAAGTATTAAAAGTTGGGCACTAGTGGGCTCTAAACCCTTTGCTCCTCCAGGAGAATCTGGAAGTTGTGAGTTCCCTCCTAATTGCGTATTGATGCACTAAGGGTGGGGTTTATGGCAAGATTGTGTCTCAGCTCCTCCTGTTTCCATGTTTTGTTTTGTTTTGTTTTTTTTCTCACTTGTCCACTGTGTAGGAATCACTAAGCTAGTTTCTGGATTTCTTTCAGAGGGAATTGTCCCATATGTAGCTGTAGACTAAGATACAGTCCTCACTAGCTGTAGAAGTATGTGAGTTCCGGAGACTCCTATGTCACCATTTTTCATTGGCTCCCAGGTCTTCAAAGTATATGGTATTTTACCAAGCTTGAAATATAATGATATTAATCTGAAGTTTGGAAGCAGAGCAGGGAGAAACTACATACACTTTTGAAGTTTAATTTCCTGAAATAATAGATACACATAGGACTAATTTTATTGCTTTTATAGTAGGCTCAGTAGCTGAGAACTTAAACTAACCCACAAGAAAGGACAAAATTCTTGGTTCTTAACACAGAATGAATGATAACCAGGACATTATTTATTAAATATGTGCTATGATCCATACATAGTGCTCACTATTTTATATAGATTATCCTGTTTTAATTCTCATAACAAATATTTGCCCCCAATTTTTCAAGAACTAGGGCAACAAGAGATTTAGTAAATTGTCCAAAATCACAGAGTTACAAATAAATAGATCATAAGATTCAAATTGAAGTACCCTGAACCACTTCATTGTACTACTTCTGTATTTGCTGGGCGAATTATCATCCTCATCATCACCATAACCATGCCTTTTTATTAATTGGATTCTAAGATCTGGACACTTTAAATATCTCAATTTATCCTGATAACAATTATATAGTTAATTTTATCTCTATTTTATAATGAATAAAGGGGCTCATAGGCTGTGTTTCCTGAGAAGCAGTTCCCAAGACAAGTATTTTAGAGCAAGGAGTTTATTTGGAAGGTTATCCTAAGAAGCATGGTAGGAGAATGAGAAATTGAGAAGTAGAAGGGAAGGAAACCAATAAATGGGAACATATTTTGTGAGTCCCTTTTGGGGACCAGGAGCTCAAATCCCCTGAGATAACTCTAGGAAACAGTGTAAAACCTGCTTCCAAATACCCTCTAGAATGGGTGAGTAACCTGGGGTACTTCTTTTCATAGTTGGATGGGGACCTCTCCTGTGAGTATAACTCCCTAGTACTTCTGGCCTGGCCCATGTGAAGGTCAAGAGCAGACCCTCAGATGGAGGGTCTCAGGTTATATAGTAAGGTTCCACTGGGAATACAGAAATGGTGAGTGATAAGGGGCCATGGATGGGAAACCCACAGCATCTCTGTAAGGCTATATTTTGCACTGTTCAGATCCTCTCATATCTCGTATAAAGTTGACTCTCTTCAAGCATTGCTTCTTCAATTCGGTGGCCAGTCATGACTTCTTGAACATACATATATACACAATGATCTAAGATACAGTCCTCACTGTTGCAACTGATTTCACAGTCATGATTGATATTCAGAATCTCCCCCTCTACTATCCATTCTAGATTTTGTTTATATTTGGTCAGCAATTCTGTTGGTCTAGTTTGCTTCCTGGAGGGGGAACATGCATTTTTATTCCTGAGGAAGCATAAAACCTGTTACTGTGCTCAAATTAGGCTGTGGTTGCTGCCAATGCATTTTAACAGGCCATGGAAACACCGTGAGTATCCCAGTGAATCCTTTGAGTTCTAGATCTATTCTATCCTGCTTCCATTATGTACCATCTCAGCATGAAAATCATGGTCATTGAAGCCTGCAGCAGAGCAATCTGCTTAATTGCCTGCTGGGTGATCTACTAGCATGAAGTTCACAAAACGTTCAGGTGGCAGCCATAGTTTTAGATTTAGTGGAACCTTACTGTGATCCCTGGTAGAGCTACTGCTAACCTCTAATCCTGGGACCCAAGTCCTCTAGTCCAGCAGAGGCTCAAGTAGTGGGGCAGTAGTACAAAAATTGCCAAGTGAGTCATTGGGAGCTCTCCTACTTCCACCCTTTCATTCTAGAATTTACTCTAGCTAGCTGTTATGGACAGAAAGGCCATTATTTCACCAATTATATATTGCATCTTGAATGACAGTGCCCAACATCTCAATGTGTCACAGCTACATCTTTAAGTGGCCATTCCAATGTTCTGTTAGGTGGACAGTTTCTGGATAATGTATGAGAAAGGACTAGTGGATTCTGTGGTTTCATTCATATTATTTTACTTTTCTCTTGTAAAGTCAGAAACTTGTCTAAGATGATGTTTGATAGGATCCCATGACAACAAACCAGAAACTATGAGTCCTTGAACAGGTGATAACCAAAGCACTCTAAGCAGAGGAGGCAAGCCTATATCCAGAATTCACATTAATTCCAGTAAGAAAAATTGTTCCCTCCTTCAGGGTATAAAGGGACTGGTGTGGTCACCTTGTCATTTAGTGGCTGGTTGGTATCTTCAACAGACGGTAACATATTAAAGGCAAACGTTGAGCTGTGTTGCCTTCAGGTCAAACATTTAACATGTAATTCGATTAGCCTTGGTGAGATGTAGTCCAGGCTAATGTGTTCATATGTAGCCTCTATCCCTGCTACCAAGTCTACTCTGAAGAAATGGATGGCTGAGGAGAAAAAGTGACTCAAATCTACTGGATGGGTCATTCTAGCCACGTGATTGCTCAGTGTCTCTATGGAGTGTATACTGTTTGGTGAATATTAACATAAAGATCCACATACCTTATATGCCCACTCTCCATGTTAATCCACAGACCTCCTTATTGCTGATTATCTAGTGATGGTCCTTCTAAGCTGTGGCCAACTAGATAAACCATTGCCACTGCTCAAGATTCTATTTATATGGTTACTTCAGACCACTTTTTATACAAAACTGATAGCCTGTTGTTTGAAACTCTATCCACAGGCAAGATTTCTCCACATCAATGTCTTTTGGGGCCAACCCTACATGTAGCAGCAATAAATTTTTAATTGGTTTTTATAAATAGAAAAACCCAAACACTGGAGTTAGAACAGCTATAAAATTTCATCTCCTGAATTGAGGTTCTCAGATATATTGAAAATTTCTTGCACAGGAATGCAAAATTCTATTGGCCTCGTATCTTACTCTAGCCTCTGACAGTGTTACCATTTCAGCAGCTTTGCATAGGTGTCATTGGGTGGTTTCTCACCTGGGATGGTGCTTCTCATCTTCTATGCTTTCACAGTGTGGGGCTCTAATGAAAATTTACTCTATACTCTTTCATGTACAACCCTAAAGTATACAATAATGGAAAGAAAGAAAGCTAATGAGGAAATGCTTTCCTATTTTTTTTTCCCCCTGTGGGTTCCATTCTGAGATGCTTTTTGTAAAGTATCTCAGAGAGTTCTGATGAGATCAGTTAGCAATTACTCACAGGGGTGACTAACACAATGATTTTTTCTTTCATTGACTGTTCTTTCATTGACCTTCCCTCCTTTTTTTCTGTTTTATTCCCCTGATCCTCTATCCTAATCCCTGTTGCCTTTCCTGGGATCATTTTTCTAAAAACAGCTCTTTTTCACCCAGGCTTTGTTTCAGGCTCTGAATTTAGGAGAATCCAGACTAAGACAGCTGGTAATAGAGATCTGAGCAAGCAACCCTCATGATGGCATTCAGACCAGATCATTTGCTTGTCAGAGAGTTCATAAGGGCTCTATTTGTGGTGATAAGTGGGATGGTAATAATCTCTACCATGTAAGTGAATTAAGATGAAATGCAGGATGGAAGATGAGGATTGGATTATGCTGTGAGGTTTATTTTTAATGTATAGTAATAACCTATTTTCTTTCTAGGAAGCTGTTTAAAAATTGATGTATAACATGCGTATAGAAAAGTGTATAGATCTTAAGTACAGCTCCATGAATTTTCATGCATTAAGATGAAATGCAGGATGGAAGATGAGGATTGGATTATGCTGTGGGGTTTATTTTTAATGTATAGTAATATCCTATTTTCTTTCTAGGAAGCTGTTTAAAAATTGATGTATAACATGCGTATAGAAAAGTGTATAGATCCTAAGTACAGCTCCATGAAAGTATAGATCCTAAGTACACCCATATAACTAGTACCCAGGTCAAGAAACAGAACATTAACACCACCCCAAAAATCCCTCTTGTGCCCTCCCCCTTTACAGTATTCACTGAACTGACTTTTTTCTTAAACAGCTGTTGGGGTGCCTGGCTGGCTCAGATGGTAGAACATGAAACTCCAGATCTCGGGGGTTGTGAGTTTGAGCCCCACATTGGGTGTAAAGATTACTTAAAAATAAAATCTTAAAAAAAAAACAACCCAGCCTTATTGAGTTATATACCTGTGAAACTATCATAAAAACATGTCTATAGCAACCAAGAGTTTCCTAATGTCTCATTATAATCTCTCCCTGTCACTCACCCCTCAGTGATTGTCTTTTCCCCATTATCACTCAGGCAATCACTAATCTACTTTTTATCACTATAGATTAGTCTGCATTTTTTAGAATTTTAATTTTATATAAATGGAATTATATGGTATGTACTTTTTAAAATTTTTATTTGTTTTTTTGTAGTTTCTTCTTTTTTTAAAATTTTATTTTGTTATGTTATGTTAGTCACCATTCATTACATCATTAGTTTTTGATGTAGTGTTCCATGATTCATTGTTTGCATATAACACCCAGTGCTCCATTCAATATGTGCCCTCCTTAATACCCATCATCGGGCTAACCTATTCCCCCACCCCCCTCCCATCTAAAATCCTCAGTTTGTTTCTCAGAGTCCATAGTTTCTCATGGTTTGTCTCCCCCTCCGATTTCCCCCCCTTCATTTTTCCCTTCCTACTATCTTCTTTTTCTTTTTTTTGACATATAATGTATTATTTGTTTCAGAGGTACAGGTCCGTGATTCATCAAGGCTGTGAGATTTTAAACAGTATGGGTCCATGGAAATTATAAGAATTTTGGAATTGCTGACTCTTGTTAGTTGCTTAGAAACCCAGGAAAAGAAAAAATAGGGGTGCTTGGGTGGCTCAGTTGGTTAAGCGTCTGCCTTCTACTCAGGTCGTGATCTTGGGGTCCTGGGATCGAGTCCCGCATTGGGCTCCCTGCGTGCGCTCTCTCTCTCTCTGTCATAAATAAATAAATAAATAAATACAATTTTTTAAAAAGTAAAGAAAAAATAATAAGATGCTGTTGGTGCCACATCCATGGCCCCTTATCACTCATCATTTCTCTATTCCCAGTGGAACCTTACTGTATAACCTGAGACCCTCCATCTGAGGGTCTGCTCTTGACCTTCACATGGACCTTCACTTTGGGATCCCTAATATGCCATGTAAGAAGTACAACTAATACACCTACGCTGAGATGAAAACTAATGTAGACATTTTAGTTGACATTCCCAGAGGGACCCAGGCATGTAAGTGAGGCCATTCTGAACCCTCTAGACCATCTGTCAACTGAATACCAGAGTATCTTCAGTTGGAACTACTTGGAGCTGAAGTGTCACTCAGCCAACCCTGGCCCAGATTTCTGACATAGATAATTGTGAAATCATTGGCTATAATAAAATGTTTGTTGTTTTAAACCACTAAGTTTTAGGGTAACTTTTTAAGCAGAAATATATAACCAGAATAATTTACCCTGATTACAATGAGGAACTGGAGTTACATAATGGGTACACAGAGGTGTACATTTGGAACATAGAGCATAGCTTGGTTTTTTTTTCTGATTGATTTTGTACTGGCAATAGTAGCACCCACTACCCAACAGAGGTGATCACAGTAACTGAGGGTTCATACTTCCCAGGGAGACATTTAGCTCATCCCACAAGCAACTTAGAACATCCACAGTGCTGGCTGAGGGTTAAAGTCTAGAATGAGTGGTACAAGAGGGAGGTGAAGAATCAATTATGATCTCAAAACCTGCAGTTTTAAGCAGGAGATAGCTTTTCCCACTAAACTTGCTTTATGAAATCCTTGCAGTTTCCAGCTGAGAACACCTTGAAGAGGATTGTATGACTGATCCTAATGGAGAGGGCAGGTGGATCAGATGGTGTTGTGAGTTGTACAGGTAGTCTTTGTACCACTTCAAATTTTTAATGGCTTGGCCTCATAATCCAGGTCCTGTTATTGCAACCAGTTCCACACGGGCTGGGACAGGCTTCATGTTGGTAGTACCAGTTGGTAGGGCCAGTACCCTATGCCATTTCTTTCCTGCCCTAAGGCTTTTTTGGTGCTGCAGTCTGGATCTACCTTAGAATGTGCTTAGCCCTCATTCTTGCACAAGCTGGAAGATAACATACTGACCTCCTTCATCAATAAGGGATGGGTGCTAACGGGTAAAATGCTTTCCTTTTTCAACTTCTTGGGATAACAGTCCTGAAATGCATTTTGTAGCATTCCCCAAAGATCCCAGTGGAGTCAAAGAGCTCTATACCAGAAGTTCCCAGCTTGATAACCCATTCTTTTATTGACTTCCCTCCCTTCCCTATTTCATTCTATCTCTCATTCTATTCCCAATTAAAGCACCAGTGAGAAAACTTATTTTCAGGCTCTGCTTTTAGAGAAACCAAAGCTAAGAAAACATGAATTTATTATCTTAGATATCTGAGTATACCAACTTTAGATAAACTTTGCCAAACTGGGCTAAGGGTGTTTTCTTACTTCTTCTCTTCATTCTACTTCCAATTTCTTTCATTTCTAGTAACAACTTTGCTATCCATATTGGACATCTATGTGTTTATTTATATAATGACATGTATATAGGAAATGACAGCTCTACCTTTAAAATAGATCCAGAATCTTATTTTCAGTGCTTTTCCACTTATCTCCCTGCTATAGGCCATCATCATCTCTAGTGGATTATTGTAGGAAACTCCAGTAGGTCTCTCTGCCTCCACCCTTTCTTGCTCCCTTTCAGCATCTAGTGTTATCCTTTTTTTAAAAAGATGTTATTTATTTATAAAGATTTATTTATGTTTGTTTGTTTGTTTGTTTATTTATTTATTTATTTATTTATTTATTTATTTATTTATTAGAGGGGGAGAGAGAGAGTAGGGAGAGCTGCAGGCAGAGGGAGAGGGAGAAGCAGACTCCCCACGGAGCCTGATGTGGGGCTTGATCCCAGGACCCTGAGATCATGACCTGAGCTGAAGGCAGAGGCTTAACTGAGTGAGCCACCCAGGCACCCCTAGTGTTATCCTTTTTCCAGTGTAAGTCAGGTACTGTAATTCCATTGCCCCAAATTTTTCAAAGTGATTTTGCTAAATCTTTAAAAGACCTGTAAAAACCAAAGTCCTTATATTGGCTCAATAAATCTGGCTCCCGTTCTCTTCGTCAACTCATCTGCACACTGCTGCGCAGTGCACACTGCTGCTTTCTTGCCATTCCTTGAACATGCCAAAGATGCTCTAGTTCAATACATTGCACATCGCTGCTCCTTTTACATGCAGAACTCTTACTTTAAATATCTACATGGCTACTCTCTAATTCAATTTACAAAATCTGCCTCCCTCTCTGACTTAAATTCTGTCTCTGCCCTCTTTTTTTTCCAGAGCATTTATCACCATCTGATATATTTTACTGATTCATATGTTTGTTTTTTCTTATCTTCATTTATTAGAATGATCCATGTGATGGGTCTTTGTACCTGGTTTGTTCACTGCCGTACCCTAGCACTTCAAATGCTACATAACATAAAATCAATAAATACTGATTAAATGAATGAATAAATAGATAAATGAACAAATAATCTGTGGTATCTATAATATCTGTGAGATGTGATACCAATTTGGGATGGATAGCTAATTGAATTATAACCTCTCATAGATCATTTCCCCACTGTCCACAGTTCACGGGTCCAATGGTGGGCACCTAAACTGAGCTAATTCAGTAGTGCTTCTTTGATTAAGGACCACTGATCTGGATTTTCAATGACATGATGAGAGAATAGATCAAGCAAACATACAAATATATATTTAGACATGTCTAGTAAATCAGTAATTCAAAAGAGTTTGAGTACACTAAACAATCAGGGTAAATATATAAAATTGAAAAAAGAATATGGGTACAGAACAGCAATTTAGGAAATTCTAATTCACATCCTCAGTGAGAATGGATGTACCTTTGTTCTAATTAAATGAGAAGGCTGTCAGGGTGCCTGGGTGTCTCTGTTGGTTAAGCATCTGCCTTCAGCTCAGGTCATGATCCTAGGGTCCCTGGATCGAGCCCCACATCAGGCTCTCTGCTCATTGGGGAGCCTACTTCTCCCTCTCCCTCTGCTGTCCCCCCCCCCGCTTATGCTTTCTCTCTCTCTCTCACTCTCTCTGTCAAATAAATAAATAAAATCTTTAAAAAAAATGAGAAGGCTGTCATGAAAAAGGACTATCCTAGGACACAAAAATAGTCTCAAAATAAGATACATATGTTGACATATAAAATAAAAAGACATACTGAAGAGGAAAAATGGATACTGCTTAAAACTGATTACTAATAAGAAAATCAAACCATCAAAAACTAATGATGTACTATATGTTGGCTAATTGAATTTAAATAAATAAAAAAAAATGAAAAAAAAAAGAAAATCAAACCAAGAAATCTTTGAAAGAAGAGCCAAAGAACAAACAGACAACATGAAAGAAAACAGACACAGAGAGGGGTCCCAGTGGTGCATTATCTACATTGGGAGTCCCAGATAGAGGAACAGGAGCAAAAGCAATCTAAACAATAATCAAAGAATAATATAAGAAAATTTTCTTCATCTGAAGAGACAAAACTTCAGATCAATCCTGGAATTTCTGAATTCCAAGGATAAAGAAAATGAAAGTCTTTGGACACCTGGGTGGCTCAGTTGGTTAAGCGTCTGCCTTCAGCTCAGCTCATGATCCCAGGGTCCTGGGATCGAGCCCTGCATTAGGCTCCCTGCTCAGGGGGGAGCCTGCTTCTCCCCCTCCCTCTGCTGCTCCCTCTGCTTGTGCTCTCTCTTTCTCAAATAAAGAAAGAAAATCTTAAAAGAAAAAGCAATCTCTAGAACTGAGAAGCTGTAATATTTATAGATTAAAAAGTAAACAGAGAATATGAAATTGGAAACTGAAAAAAATTACTTGTGAGATAAGGAAAAACAAGGAGTATATGACAGAGGAGCAGCCAGAAAAATAAAATACAGGAAGGGAGGGAAGGGTGATAAGCTTTGTCAAGTGTTGCTGAAACGTAAAATGAGGACAGAGAATTGACCACTTGCTGTGGCAGCATGGAGGAGGTCTTGAGAAGGATTGACTGTGTGGGTGCTTGAAACTGAGATTATGAGGGAAGTTTAGTTATCAGTGGAAAAATGTCTAAGCTAAGGTGAGATGGTTGACAAGACTTTGGATATGAGAGAGTCAAGGGACCGAGAGGTTAGGGTGTTAGATGGCTGTTTACTGGATGCTAAAGACCCCAAGACTAACAAGAGTAGTAGTAACGTGGGGAAGAATCAGGTGCTAAAATCTTCAGTGAATGAAAGGATTGTGAGACCTAGGACTCCTGGAATAAGAGGAAGTAATGAGTAATAGAAGTCTGATGACATGTGCTTCAAAGATACTTTGTGTTTTGTTGTTGTTCTGCCATTTTGTGTTTTTTATGGGAGGGCTGGGGGGCTAAAAAAAAAAGGGATAAATGATCTGGAAGTCATAATAAGGAGCAGAAAGGGCATCTAATGTACCTTCAAGCTCTGTCAAATTAAGAAAGTGGAGGAAAAAGCAGCTGCTAGAAGGAGCTGCCCACGTAACACTTATGCAAATCCACTGCCCCTCATCAGCTTTCAGTTCTGTGACCTCCTCCATCATCCTCTCAATAGGTATATTAATACCCAATTCATAAGGACTTGTGAGGCTTGAGGTAATGTATATAAAAGGCTTATCACCTCTCAGGCTTATCATGATCATTTAAAAATGGTAAATTTTATTTGACTCTAAAAAATCAAAAAACATTTCTTGATCTTGTTAATTAAATATGTGCACCCTCTGGGAAAGTTTTCAGGACACAAAATTTGTAACAATGTATTATCATTTATGTTGTTCCTATTAATATTTAGTTTCTCTTTTATTACTTTATACACATGCAAAAATGTCTATTTCAGGATTTGAATATATACAAGTCCTTAAAATAGAGTTTTGCTTCTGTATAAAAAAAAAGATGGCTTTATAGACACCATATTCTAAAGAAATTATTCATCTGTTTTTGTCCCAGGGCTCATACTATGTGAACAATATAGGGGGAAGGGACAGTAAACACTTTTAAAACGTCGGAATTATTCTTCATTAGAATTTTGTCCTCATACAATTTTGGTGAATTGGTATGAATTCTGTCAGGAAAACAGAGCCACTACCAAGCATTACAGAGAGAACGTTTTTTATGTAGGAATTGCATGAATATAAGACTAACAAAAATGATGTAGGGAAGCTGGGATGTGAAGGTCTAGAAGGGGTAACTTGAAGGATTAAAGTCACTATCCACGTCAGCCTGAAGAGCAGGTGAGGATGGACAAAGTGAAGCTTTGGACAAGTCCAAAAGCCTCCGCCTGTCTGGCTGCCCAAGTGGGACCAGAGAAGTCTGCTGAACTGCTCTCTCCAACCAACACTGTAAATGAGGCCATAACTACCCAAGGATAATGGCATTGGCTCTACCTCTGCTTGCCAAATCTCCTATGGCTTTCCCTCATTAACAGCCTCTCACCCAGATACATAGAGGGAATGGAATTCTGCAAACTAGCTACCAGCCTTAGACAGGTGTGGTGTTGCCAAGACGATAACAAACCATGCAGCACAGCTGGTTTTGGGGTCCTCTGAATTGAATTCAATGACAGAATTCTCCCTTTACTATGTAGAAAGAAAAATGATACATTTATTATAGTAAATTGTAACCCTGAACCTAGTTAAAAAACATTTAAGGATGTACTGTTACTTTGATATAGGAAGTATTTTATTTTCTTCCTGAATTACCCTGCATCTCTTTGTCCCCCAGTGTCAAGCAAAAGTAGATCTTATGGGATGAAGCCCACACTACCTCTGGATTCTCCTGGGGTGAGGCTGCA
Source organism: Eumetopias jubatus (assembly GCF_037043125.1). Taxonomy (NCBI): domain Eukaryota; kingdom Metazoa; phylum Chordata; class Mammalia; order Carnivora; family Otariidae; genus Eumetopias; species Eumetopias jubatus. Next base: position 32,544,366 of record NW_028274810.1, on the reverse strand, counting down.
CTATGGAGCCTGTATGGAAGCCCGCAAGGGGTAATGGGGCTGTGAGCTGTAGCTGTAAGAACAGGGAACTCTGGCAATCAGAGACTATTTTGGTAAGTGAACAGAGTTGGGTATAGCAGCTCCTATAGATCCCATTCCTAAATGCAGGCTCTCTAAAAAGCACATGCCATCCAATTTTTCTAGTCCTGGAAACACGGGGAGTCCTGGGTGGAAGAAGGAGGTGTCTTGAGAGAGTCTGCAAAGGCCTCTTCAGGACAGTGGTTTAGTTGTCCTTTGAACACTTTTTCTGCAGTCTGCTAAAGTTTAAATACTTTAAAAATCATGTTCTTTTTTTGCTAGAATGGAAAAGCAGCTGATTTCCTAGAATTAAGCCTATTACATAGGCTTTCAGTTTCCATCTGAAATATATTCCAGGAAGTGCCATTTCACATAGCCTTGAATTGACCTTGAATTGACCAAGAAAACCAAGATTGTTTTCTTGGCCAGGAAACCTTGATGTTAGATTATTTTAAAACCTAATATCTGGAAGTGCATGCAGTTTGGAGGGGCTAAAGAGAGGGCCCTTACCTTCTTGTTGTTCTACCAGAGCAAGTATCTGACATTCAGCTCTAAGTCTTCTTAAAAACAGGCTTGTTCAATGTAGGAAGCTGCAGGCAAGCCTACTGCCAGGGCTGATGTCATGATTTATAATCATTCATTTTTTTTTAACCTTTTTTTTTAAAGCTTTTACTTTAATTCCAGGATAGTTAACATACAGTGTCATATTAGTGACAATTCCATATGTCGCCCGGTGTGCATCTTATATTCTCTGCTTTGCCACATGTTCCTATGTTCAGGACCAACCCTGCCAGGCTGTTCCCAATTCGAGAGTTCTACACAAACTCACCTTCGGCACAGAACTCATCTTGTTCATTTATTTCCTTATTGCACTCTTATTAAAAATTACTTTAATGCTCACTTTGTCAGGGAGCATTTCTGACAGGTTATTTAAATTGGGTCTCCCCTCTACATTGACCCTGACCCCCATACTCGTTCTTTACAGTGCTTGTCAGAAATTGAAGTTTTTACATTTGTTGTTATGACTATTTGTTAGTGTCTAACTTCAGTCAAAAAAAAAAAAAGAAAAAAGAAAGAAACACAAGCACAGGGACTCTATTTAGCTAATCACAGGATCCTCAGTGCCTTCCGGGTGCCTTCCACAGTGCCCAGCACATGATCAGGGGTCAGTACATACCCAGTGATGACTAAATGCAGTCACATTTAAAAACATCTGCTTTGGCGGCAGGGAGGCAGGGAGGTCCACATTTGAGTTCCACTCACAGCTTTCTGGCTGTTTGACCTAGTAAAACAAAAGATGGAAAGCCCGTCCCACATTGCTCAAACATGATTTTGTGAATGTGAGCTCCTGTTGCTAAGCTATTTGTTGCTGGTTGTTTGTTTGTTTTTTTTTAAGATTTTATTTATTCGACAGAGAGAGACACCGCGGGAGAGGGAACACAAGCAGGGGGAGTGGGAGAGGGAGAAGCAGGCTTCCCGTGGAGCAGGGAGCCCGATGCGGGGCTTGATCCCAGGACCCTGGGATCATGACTTGAGCGGAAGGCAGACGCTTAACGACTGAGCCACCCAGGTGCCCACTATTTGTTGCTGTTATCATTGCCATTTTTGTCACTGTCCTCCCCCTCTTATCTTGTTGGGATGGGCCATGATGGTTCTGTGACCCAAAGAAACCCCTGTCTCTGTGAGATAAATATATTGTACAAAAGGTAGTATGTTTAGAAGTTTTGATTAGATTTGTTTTGTTTTGGATTTCACTCTGAGTTACTTAATATTATTCTGCTTGAAAAATAAAAGGGAGAATTAGAAAAGACTTCTGAATCTAGCAACATTTGAACTAGACAACATGAAAATTCTTTCATCAAAAAGCATTGAAAAAAATTACCCAAATGTAGCAAACAGCCACAAAAAAACAGAGATCTGGGAAAATAAAGCATGAGCTCACAGGTTGGATCATGTTACCTCATCTTCTACGCAGTCAGATAATTTAAATATATTTGAGGTAAACAAGATTTCTTCTTAGACATTGTTAAGTGACCTCTCCTTCCTCACATTTCTTTAGATCTCATAGCTGCTTAGAACCTGAAATATCATTTATGAGTGGGATATGTTTGAATAGAACCATTTTAATTATTCTAGCTCGGTGGTTCCCAATGCGAGGGTGATTTTGCCTTCTGGGGGTTATTTGGCAATGTCTGCACACATTTTTGGTTGTTACAGCTGGGTTGGTTAGCATAACAGGTGCTATTGGCATCAAATTGGTAGTGCCATGGATGCTGCTAAACATCCTACAATGCATAGGACAGCCCCCTGCTCAAAGAATTATCCGTTCCATATGCCAAGAGTGCTGAGGCTGAGAAATCTTTTATAGCGCAATGAAAGACTGTGAACTCCTGCTGTATGAAACAAAGATGACCATCACAAACATAATGTTGAGTGTAGGAAGTCAGTCAGAAAAGACTGCATAAAATTATATTAAGTACAGAAACAGAAAACTATTCTATGGTGAGAAAAGTCAGAATTGTGGTTAACTTTGGGTTGGCCACAATGAGGGAAACTTATGGGATATTAGTAACGTTCTCCTTTTTGATCCAGTGGGAGTTATAGGGATATGTATATATTGGAAGAATACATCTGAAATAAGTCTCATTATCTTATATGTGTGTGTATGTATATTTTGTCTTTTTATTGATATCATTGTTTACTGACTCAGAAATATGACTTTAGACAAGTCTGCTGTTTTTATGACTATAGACTCTGAAATCTATAGACTTTGAAATCACACACTTAATGTTTTGCAAGATACAAACATATCTAATCTTCTCAACTGTACTTTCTGATTATTTCCCTGCTTTGTCTCATTATTTCTAAATCTGATGATGCTTAGCTTTTACTGTTGCTGTTTAGGTCTATGGACATATTACACTGCAAGATGAATAATAGATGCTATTCCAGCAGGGATTTTTTTTTTTATTGTCATGCTGATGATCACATTGTGCACTTTTTCTTAGAGGAGAGAGTATAGTTATTCTTCATTCTTTACATGACCTTTAGAAGTTAGTCGTATGAACTGCAACAAACAGAATCAAGGACTTTGTCTTCATTTGGCAAAGACTAATGGTTTCTGGTTTCTGACTTGAATGGCGAATAGATACAAGGAAGGAAAGATTTCAGTGTCTTTATTTTTTTCAAACAGTACTGTGGTTAAGTCATCTACCACCATCTAATGCAAACAGGGGGTACTGGCATTCCTAACACATCCCTGGTCCTTTAACCACAGATGTACTAATATAGCTTAAATTTTTCTATGAAAGTTAATTTGGTTTCTAAAAGAAAACTGTTCCTCTGCATTTAGAACACTTCTGACACTAAATGTGTGGGTTTTTCCATACCAACAAGCACTCTCCAACTCTCCAACCCACAGGGTAAAGCCTCAGTCCTGATGTGGTTTGAAGCAGTGGGGTTTGGAGCCAACAGCCAAGAAAGAATTCTTGAGACGTTTTTGGTGCAAAAAGGTGGTTTTATTAAAGCACAGGGACAAGACCCATGGGCAGAAAGGGCTGCACTGGGGTCGTGACAGGTGATGGATTATATACTTTCAAGTTGGGGGTTGGTTAGGGACAGCACAAGCCTCCAAGGTATTTTGGAACCTTTCAGTTCCAAGTTTCAGGACCTTAAGGGGGCTAGTTCTTGATGGGAAAAGGTCATTTATTACTGTTTAATAAAGACTCAGTCATGAGACCCTTTAGGTATGTATCAGTGGGTCATATGCTTGGAGGATGATTGCAAACATATATCTTGGGGGTAGAGATAAAGGAAGTTTCCAAAGGAATCATTATATGTTAAAGCAGACTTACAGGATCCTGGGGAATCAGGATACTATTAAGCTAAGATTGCCTTTTACCCTTTGCAAAGTATTAACATCGAGGCAGCTGAGTTCCTAGAGGAATGTCATTGCCTGTTTCAAGGACTTGTCAATGGGCTGGAAGTAGTAAGGAAATTAATTTTTCTTTTGCCTTTGTTTCCCACATCAAGTCCCATTTCATACATCAGTAATGAGTCCAGGCCTGTGGTACTTAGGACCAGCTTGACTATGATTTGAGGGTTCCTATCACCCCCTCCATGGGTTTGATAATTTGCTGGAACGGTTCGCAGAACTCAGGGAAACATTTATGTTTACTGGTTTATCATAAAGGATACAAATAAAAAGCTCCAGAAGAAGAGCCATGGAGGACAAGGTATATAGGAGCATGGATCTTCCACACCCTCTCAGGTCACACCACTATTCCAGGATCTCCCATGTGTTCACCAACCAAGAACCTCCCCAAACACCATTGCTTGGGGTGTTTAATGAGGGCTTCATTATATAGGTATGATTGGTAATTAAGTAGTCTACAACCCCTCACTTCTTGCTATACCTTGCTATACCTTCTAACTCTCTAATCACGTGGTTAGTTCCCCTGATAACCAGCCTTCTTCCTAGAGTCACTCATTAGCATAAACTCCCAGTATAGTTGAAAGAGGCTTATTCTGAATAACAAAAAGCACTCCTCTCATTCCAATCACTCAGGAAATTCCAAGCATTTTAGAAGCTCTGTGCCAGGAACCTAGGACAATGACCTAATGTGTATTTCTTATTATATCATGTCACAGTTCCCAAGCTGAATACAATGGTTTGTTTTCATTTTTGTTTTCTAAAACCTTGAATCTGCAAATATCTGTGCTGTAAAGTATTACTGGTTAACAGAAATTTGTATTATTACAAGTGAGTCCCTTCTTCTCCATAAAGATACCTAGTTAAGGAGGAGAAGGCATAAGGTCACTTCACACTTACTGCTCCATATCTGTTTAAAACATTCCAAACTAGTCCTTCATGTCTATTTCAGAGATTAAACAATTGTGGTACATCTCCTTTAAATGATGAAGGCATGACAAGCGATAATAAGTAACAAAAAGGCACTGAAATTAAATACCTTATAAACCAACAACTGCAGGATTTTGTTTCTCTTCTTCACCACAAACTGACATAAAAACCGAAGTAATGAAACAATTCTAATCTGGAATTTCACTGGCACCTTGATTAAAATTTATTAATCAGCTGTGTCTCACAGTGTCTCTGGAATTTATATGTAGTCCCAATCATTCAATAATTTATCATTACTGTTTTAATTAAAGTCATCTGCTTCTTGTTACATTAAATTATCCCTAAGAATAACAGCACAGTTGAAAAACCTAGAATATGAATATACTTGATTTTTTTAATGGACAAGCTGATTAAAATCCCTAATTGAGTTTCAGAGTATCTGCAGTTAATTGGAGCTCCTTGAAGCCCTCATCAAAACACTACCTAAAGTCATACACAAGAAAATCTTACACATCCTTGCAGCATGCCCTTGTTGTCATTAGAGAGCAAATATGGAAAGCTGCCAAAATCGGAAAGAATGTATCTGTGTGGGAATTAAGAAAACAACTACAATTTCAAAACATCAAAAGTACACATAGTTTTATCAGATAAAAAGGGATATTTGTATAGGGAAAATCCCCTGATGGTGAGTAATTCAAGTACTGGTTCATGATATGGTTCATAAATAAGCATAAAAAGATGTCAACAACAACTTTATTGATTTCTCTTCTTTTATATTAGATATTAGAAATTTGTCCCTTTTCTTTGTTCCTTTATCAAACTTGATCGAATTTTGTTAGTTTTCTTACTTTTTTTCAGTAACAAAGCTTTGGCATGGTTTATCCTCTCTCTGGTACATTTTTTGTTTTGTTTGTTTCTGATCTTGTGGCAATTATTTAACTTCTTCCAGAAGATTTGATTTATTTTGTTTTAATTTTTAATTAAATTTAATTAATTTTCTAAGTAGATGGCCTGCTCAACTATATTTTAACTTTTCTTTTTCCTAACATACAGATTTGTGGGCTCTAAATTTCTGTAAAAGGACTGCTTTAGCAGCATTCTAGGTTTTATATGTGACATTTTCATCACTGTTCAAACAAAATAGTTTCTACTTTCAAACATTTCTACCTCTTTCATCTATGAACTATTTAGAAAAAAATTTTTTTTTGACAGAGAGATAGTGACAGCTAGAGAAAGAACACAAGCAGGAGGGAGTGGGAGAGGGAGAAGCAGGCTTCCCGCCAAGCAGGGAGCCCAATGTAGGGCTCGATCCCAGGACCCCGGGATCATGACCTTAGCCGAAGGCAGCTGCTTAACCAACTGAGCCACCCAGGTGCCTCTAGAAATGTATTTTTCAATTTTCAAATGTGAGGTTCTTCTAGTTGCTCTTCTAAAATTAATAATTACCAGTTTATATGCACTGTTTTGCATGGTGTTAGTCTTTTCAAATTTCTTGAAACCTGCTATCTGAATGAGTACAGGTAAATTTTTTTCCAAATTTTTTGTATTATGTTATGTTAATCACCGTACATTACATCATTAGTTTTTGATGTAGTGTTCCATGATTCATTTTTTGCATATAACACCCAGTGCTCCATGCAGAACGTGCCCTCTTTAATTCTCATCAGCAGGCTAACCATTCCTCCCACCCCCCTCCCCTCTAGAACCCTCAGTTTGTTTTTCAGAGTCCATAGTCTCTCATGGTTCGTCTCCCCCTCCGATTTTGCCCCCCTCATTCTTCCCCTCCTGCTATCTTCTTCTTCTTCTTCTTTTTTAACGTATAATGTATTATTTGCTTCAGAGGTACAGATCTGTGATTCAACAATCTTGCACACTTCACAGCGCTCACCATAGCACATCATAGCACATACCCTCCCCAACGTCTATCACCCAGCCACCCCATCACGCCCACCCATCACCACTCCAGCAACCCTCAGTTTGTTTCCTGAGATTAAGAATTCCTCATATCACTGAGGTCATATGATACATGTCTTTCTCTGATTGACTTATTTTGTTCAGCATAATAACCTCCAGTTCCATCTATGTCGTTGCAAATGGCAAGATTTCATTCTTTCTGATGACTGCATAATATTCCGTTTTGTGTGTGTGTGTGTGTGTGTGTGTGTGTGTGTGTGTGTGTGTGTATACACACACCACATCTTCTTTATCCATTCATCTGTCGGTGGACATCTTGGCTCTTTCCACAGTTTGGCTATTGTGGACATTGCTGCTATAAACATCGGGGTGCATGTACCTCTTCAGATCCCTACATTTGTATCTTTGGGGTAAATACCCAATAGTGCAATTGCTGGGTCATATGGTAGCGCTATTTTCAACTTTTTGAGGAACCTCCATACTGTTTTCCAGAGTGGCTGCACCAGCTTGCATTCCCACCAACAGTGTAGGAGGGTTCCCCTTTCTCCGCATCCCCGCCAACATCTCATCGTTTCCTGACTTGTTAATTTTAGCCATTCTGACTGCTGTGAAGTGATATCTCATTGAGGTTTTGATTTGGATTTCCCTGATGCCAAGTGATGTTGAGCACATTTTCATGTGTCTGTTGGCCATTTGGATGTCTTCTTTGGAAAAATGTCTGTTCATGTCTTCTGCCCATTTCTTGATTGGATCATTTGTTCTTTGGGTATTGAGTTTAAGAAGTTATTTATAGATTTTGGATACTAGCCCTTTATCTGATATGTCATTTGCAAATATCTTCTCCCATTCTGTTGGATGTCTTTTGGTTTTGTGGACTGTTTCTTTTGCTGTGCAAAAGCTTTTTATCTTGATGAGGTCCCAGTAGTTCATTTTTGCCCTTACTTCCCTTTCCTTTGGCGATGTGTCTAGGAAGAAGTTGCTGCGGCTGAGGTCGAAGAGGTTGCTGCCTGTGTTCTCCTTTAGGATGTTGATGGACTGCTGTCTCACATTGAGGTCTTTCAACCATTTGGAGTCTATTTTTGTGTGTGGTGTAAGGAAATGGTCCAGTTTCATTCTTCTGCATGTGGCTGTCCAGTTTTCCCAACACCATTTGTTGAAGAGGCTGTCTTTTTTCCACTGGACATTCTTTCCTGCTTTGTCGAAGATTAGTTGACCATAGAGTTGAGGGTCCATTTCTGGGCTCTCTATTCTGTTCCATTGATCTATGTGTCTGTTTTTGTGCCAGTACCATACTGTCTTGATGATGACGGCTTTGTAATAGAGCTGGGAGTCCGGAATTGTGATGCCGCCAGCTTTGCTTTTCTTTTTCAACATTCCTCTGGCTATTCAAGGTCTTTTCTGGTTCCATACAAATTTTAGGACTATTTGTTCCATTTCTTTGAAAAAAATTGACAGTATTTTGATGGGGATTGCATTGAATGTGTAGATTACTCTAGGTAGCATTGACATCTTCACAATGTTTGTTCTTCCATTCCATGAGCATGGAACATTTTTCCATTTCTTTGTGTCTTCCTCAATTTCTTTCATGAGTATTTTATAGTTTTCTGAGTACAGATCCTTTGCCTCTTTGGTTAGATTTATTCCTAGGTATCTTATGGTTTTGGGTGCAATTGTAAATGGGATCGACTCCTTAATTTCTCTTTCTTCAGACTTGTTGGTGTATGGGAATGCCACTGATTTCAGTGCATTGATTTTGTATCTTGCCACTTTACTGAATTCCTGTATGAGTTCTAGCAGTTTTGGGGTGGAGTCTTTTGGGTTTTCCACATAAAGTATCATATCATCTGCAAAGAGTGAGAGTTTGACTTCCTCTTTGCCAATTTGGATGCCTTTGATTTCTTTTTGTTGTCTGATTGCTGTGGCTAGGACTTCTGATACTATGTTGAATAGCAGTGGTGATAGTGGACATCCCTGCCATGTTCCTGACCTTAGGGGGCAAGCTCTCAGTTTTTCCCCATTGAGAATGATATTCGCTGTGGGTTTTTCATAGATGGCTTTTATGATATTGAGGTATGTATCCTCTATCCCTATACTCTGAAGAGTTTTGATCAAGAAAGGATGCTGTACTTTGTCAAATGCTTTTTCTGCATCTATTCAGAGGATCATGTGATTCTTGTTCTTTCTTTTATTAATGTATTAATATTTCTTCTCTTTCTTAATATTTCTTTCTTTTATTAATGTATCACATTGATTGATTTGCAGATGTTGAACCAACCTTGCAGCCCAGGGATAAATCCCACTTGGTCATGGTGAATAATCCGTTTAATGTACTGTTGGATCCTATTGGCTAGTATTTTGGTGAGAATTTTTGCATCTGTGTTCATCAAGGATATTGGTCTGTCGTTCTCCTTTTTGATGGGGTCTTTGTCTGGTTTGGGATCAAGGTAGCCTCATAAAACGAGTTTGGAAGTTTTCCTTCCATTTCTATTTTTGGAACAGTTTCAGAAGAGTAGGTATTAATTCTTCTTTAAATGTTTGATAGAATTTCCCCGGGAAGCCATCTGGCCCTGGGCTTTTGTTTTTTGGGAGATTTTTGATGACTCCTTCAATTTCCTTAGTGGTTATAGGTCTGTACAGGTTTTCTCTTTCTTCCTGGTTCAGTTTTGGTTGTTGATACATCTCTAGGAATGCATCCATTTCTTCCAGGTTATCTAATTTGCTGGCGTATAGTTGCTCATAATATGTTCTTATAATTGTTTGTATTTCTTTGGTGTTGGTTGTGATCTCTCCTCTTTCATTCATTATTTTGTTGATTTGGGTCATTTCTCTTTTGTTTTTGATAACTCTGGCCAGGGATTTATCAATCTTGTTAATTCTTTCAAAGAACCAGCTCCTAGTTTCATTGATCTGTTCTACTGTTCTTTTGGTTTCTGTTTCATTGATTTCTGCTCTGACCTTTGTTATTTCTCTTCTCCTGCAGGGTTTAGGCTTTATTTGCTGTTCTTTCTCCAGCTCCTTTAGGTGTAGGGTTAGGTTGTGTATTTGAGACCTTTCTTGTTTCTTGAGAAAGGCTTGTATTGCTATATACTTTCCTCTTAGGACTGCCTTTGCTTTATCCCAAACATCTGAACAGTTGTGTTTTCATTTTCATTGGTTTCCATGAATTTTTTAATTCTTCTTTAATTTCCTGGTTAACCCACTCATTCTTTAGTAGGATTCCCTTTAGCCTCCATGTATTTGGGTTCTTTCTGACTTTCCTTTTGTGATTGAGTTCTAGTTTCAAAGCATTGTGGTCCAAAAATATGCAGGGAATGATCCCAGTCTTTTGGTACCAGTTGAGACCTAATTTGTGACCTAGGATGTGATCTGTTCTGGAGAATGTGGAGAATGTGCCATGGGCACTAGAGAAGAATGTGTGTTCTGTTGCTTTGGGATGGAATGTTCTGAATATGTCTGTGAATTCCATTTGGTCCAGTGTGTCATTTAAAGTCTTTATTTCCTTGTTGATCTTTTGCTTAGATGATCTGTCCATTTCAGTCAGGGGGGTGTTAAAGTGCCCCAATATTATTGTATTGTTGTTGATGTGTTTCTTTGCTTTTGTTATTAATTGGCTTATATAATTGGCTGCTCCCATGTTAGGGGCATAGATATTTAGAATTGTTAAATCTTCTTGTTGGATAGACCCTTTAAAGTAGGATATATCTCCTTCCTCATCTCTTATTATAGTCTTTGGTTTAAAATCTAATTTGTCTGATATAAGGATTGCCACCCCAGCTTTCTTTTGGTGTCCATTAGCATGGTAAATGGTTTTCCACCCCGTCACTTTCAATCTGGGGGTGTCTTTGTGTCTAAAATGAGTCTGTTGCAGACAGCATATCAATGGGTCTTGTTTTTTTATCCAATCTGATAGCCTGTGTCTTTTGATTGGGGCATTTAGCCCATTTACATTCAGGGTAACTATTGAAATATATGAATTTAGTGCCACTGTATTGCCTGTAAGATGACTGTTGCTATATATTATCTGTGTTCCTTTCTGGTCTATGTTGCTTTTAGGCTCTCTCTTTGCTTAGAGGACCCCTTTCAATATTTCTTGGAGGGCTGGTTTCGTGTTTGCAAATTCCTTTAGTATTTGTTTGTCCTGGAAGCTTTTTATCTCTCCTTCTATTTTCAGTGACAGCCTAGCTGGATATAGTATTCTTGGCTGCATATTTTTCTCATTTAGTGCTCTGAATATATCATGCCCATCCTTTCTGGCCTGCCAGGTCTCTATGGATAGGTCTGTTGCCAATCTAATGTTTCTAGCATTGTAGGTTACATATCTCTTCTCCTGAGCTGCTTTCAGGACTTTCTCTTCATCTCTTGAGACTCGTAAGTTTTACTATTAGATGTCGGGGTGTTGACCTATTTTTATTGATTTTTGAGAGGGGTTCTTTGTGCCTCCTGGATTTTGATGCCTGTTTCCTTCCCCACATTAGGGATGTTCTCTGCTATAATTTGCTCCAATATACCTTCTGCCCCTCTCTCTCTTTCTTCTTTTTCTGGGATCCCAATATCCTAATGTTGTTTTGTCTTATGGTATCTCTTATCTCTCGAATTCTGCCCTCGTGGTCCAGTAGTTGTTTATCTCTCTTTTTCTCAGCTTCTTTATTTTCCATCATTTGGTCTTCTATATCGCTAATTCTCTCTTCTGCCTCATTTATCCTAATAGAGCCCCCATTTTTGATTGCACCTCATTAATAGCCTTTTTGATTTCGACTTGGTGAGATTTTAGTTCTTTTATTTCTCCAGAAAGGGTTTCTCTAATAACCTCCATGCTTTTTCAAGCCCAGCTAGTATCTTTAAAATCATCATTCTGAACTCTAGTTCCGACATCGTACTAATGTCCGTATTGAGTAGGTCCCTGGCAGTCGGTATTGCCTCTTATTTATTTTGTTGAGGTGATTTTTTCCGTCTTGTCATTTTGTCCAGAGGAGAACAGATGAATGAGAGAACAAAATGCTAACAGGGTAACAACGTCCCCTGAAAAGATACTCTAAACAAATCAGAAAAGACCTGAAACCAGGGGAAAAGAAAGGGAAAGAAAGAAAAAAGAAAAAGAAAAAGAAAAAGATAAAAACAAACAAAAACTGAACCAAAAAAAACCAGAATATGATCAAATATGATCAGACTGGTGCATAGATCAGTGCCACACACTATATTTTGGGTGTATTTTGGTCTCTTAGAAGAAAGTACCTCCCAAAATTTTAAAGAAAGAAAAACTTATATATGTACAAAAATAAGCGTTAATACGATGAAGGGATGGAATATGAGTGTCAAGATGAAAAGTATAAAAGATTTTATAATAGGAATTGATAAGTTGTTTGAAAAAAGAAAGAAGAGGATTTAAAAAAAAAAGAAGGGAGAGAATGTGTTCAGGCAGGAGAGTAGAACAAAGCCATACACTAGAAATTTAGGGTATATTTTGATCTGTTAGAAGAAATTGTATCTCAAAATTTTAAATAGAGAACAACTTATATATATATGCCAAAAATAAGGGTAACTACTATGAAGGGATAGAATATGACTCTAAAAATGAAAAATAAAAATGTGTTTTAAAAAAGGGATAATTAAGATGTTGGTTGAAATCGGGAAAAAGAAAAATTAAAAAAAAAACAGTTAAAAATATTTAACTTTGAAAGACTAAAGAATCATGGTAAAAAAGCCATGAATTCTACGTGCAGTATTCCCCTAGCGCTGGAGTTCTGCCATTCTCATTGATCGGTAAACTTGATTTTGGCTGGCTGTTCGTGCTGATCTTCTGGGGGATAGGCCTGTTGCTGTGGTTCCCAAATGTCCTTGCTGGAGGCAGAATTGCCCCCACCCCCTTGCTGGTCTGGGCTAAGTAATCTGCTTGGGTTTGCTCTCGGGAGCTTTTGTTCCCTACAAGCTTTCAGTTCAGCTTTGGAGGACGAGAGTGAAAATGGCAGCCTCCCAATATCCGTCCCAGAGGAGCCGAGAACTCAGGGCCCCGCTCCTCAGTGCGCCCCCAGAGAAAAGCAGTCAGTCACTTCCGTGTCCCCGGTCTCCAGCTGTACTCCATGCTCACCCGGCCTGTGACCGAGTGTTTCTATCTCTGGCACCTGACCCCGTGTGGAGTCTCCAAATCCAGCAGATCCCTGCGGTGCGCTCCCGCGCCGCTCCTCCCGGGGGAGGAAGTGGAGTCTTCCCAGATCTGTCTTGTTGTGTCCTTGCTGGAAGAGCAGTGGCCCGACTGTGCCACAGATTACGATTTATGGCAACCCCGAGTGAGAGCCTGTGCCTTGGCTCCGTCTCTGCAGCCGGCTTCCCCGCTCTGATACCTGGGAGCTCTGCCGCACTCAGGCAGCCCCGTTTTTTCTGTGACCCTGAGGGTCCTGTGACCACACTGTCCCGCAAGGGTTCCACCCCCCACTTAGCCACTGGAGCGACGTCCCTCAGCGGAGCTGACTTGTAAAAGTTCCGATTTTGTGCTCAGCTGCTCTATCACTTGCCAGTAGCGGCTGTCAGAGGCTCCGTCCCCCGTTGTCTATTCTCCCGAATATCGCCTCGGATTCACTTCTCCGCACGTCCTACCTTCCAGAAAGTGGTCACCCTGTTGTTCAGAGAGTTGTTGGTTTTCTTTTCTTCGGTCTCCTGTTGAGTTCATAGGTGTTCAGAACAGTTTGATCCCTATCCAGCTGAATTCCTGGGACAAGATGAAATCCAGGTCTCCTACTCCTCTGCCATCTTGCTCTGCCATGAGTACAGGTAAATTTTATGGGAAAGTTCCAAGTGTACTTTGAGGTAATGCTTATTCTACTTCTTTGGGTTTAGGTCTGTTTATTAATACAATAAGCCACATTTGTTAATCAGTTTTTCTAACTTTTTTGATGTATTTGGTCTGCATTTTTTCTGAGTTACTGAAAGATGTGATAAAAATCTCTCGTGATGATTATGAATATGTCTGTTCTCCATAAAGTTCTATATAAGTTCTGTTTTCTTACACATTTGAGGCTATGTTATTAGAAGCTGTTTTCAATTTGTACATTATTCTGATAAACTTAGCTGCTATTATGAAGTGACGCTTTTCAGTTTGGTCTTTTATTTTTCCTTTGGTGTAAAGCCTACTTATTCAATATAAAGTTGGTTATCGATGCTTTTCTTTGTCTGGTGTAACATACTGATGTGGCTTGGAGTAGGATCTTTGAGCCAATGGCCAAGAAAGAGTTCTTGAGATGTCTTTGGTGCAAAAAGGTGGTTTTATTATAGCACGAGGACAGGACCTGTGGGCAGAGAGCTGCAATGGGGTTGTGAGGAATAACTAATTATATAAGATTTTCTATACTATGGAGGAGGGCAGGAGAGAGTGAGGTTAGGGCTCCAAGAAATTGGGTCTATAGATTTCTGGAGATTACTTTTTTTTCTTGTAAATCATTAAGGCCGTTTCAAACTGACTCCTGTCCTGCATGACTATGATCTCTATCAGTTAACCATTTATTTTTCCCTTTCCTTTGCTTTGTTCTAGGGCAGCTAGGAGTGACTGGGGAATGTCCCATATATCCAACCTGGGGGGTCGGTGGGCTGTTAGCTTGTACTTTGCCCTCAACTTGCCTTTTGCTCCTTCATCAATAGTACATCATTTACATTCTTTTACTTCTTATGTTTCTATATTTTCATATTTCCTATTATTCTTTTCTATCTAGCATGTGGTTTGTTATTAAACAAGATGATCTTTACCTCTTAAGTGAAGCATATCATTCATTTACATTCATGGTATTCACTGATATATTTGATTTAAATCATCATCTTACTTGGGCTTTCTCTTTGGCCTGTCTGCTCTGTTTTTCTCCATCAGACCCTGAAAGGGCCAAGGAATCCCACTTATGTGGGGACCTGTCAATTCTCCCTGCTCCCTTCAGACATCTCAACTTAATCCCTGCTCTGGGTATTTGCATGGTTCTTTGACTCTGGGAAGAGTTTATGGCCTCCCAGAGCTGAGGTAATTCTATTGTAAGTAAATTCAGTGAGGAATTCTACAGTTTATTCTTTCAGGTAAAAAGGTAGTAGCCAAGAGGCAGGCTACAGGCAGACTGGCAGAGGGAGAGTATGCTTTACATAAGAAGTGGCCAAAGAACCAGAATTTTCATAGCTCTAAAAATCATGCAAGAGTGGTTGTATGAGTCCCACATCTTCAGATGTGTGAGGGAAAAAGACTGAAGAAAACTTTGTATTTTTTCATATATTTAACAATTACTTGTGAAGTTCCTCCTATATGCTGGGCATGTATCCTAAGTGCTGGAAGCCTAGCAAAGGAAAGGGATGAGCTTGAACCACAACAACTGGAATGAACTTTAGCAACTCTTCAAGGGATCAAGTTTTATAGAATGGCGTTACTATCTTTTCTGTGATTAATTATACAACTTATGATCTCTTCCATTGTTCACTATAAATCTTTTTCTTAGGCAGAATAATCTCCTGTTTCCCTCAAAGAGCTTTGAATAAGTGTGGGTAGCAGGTTTCTTCATACTTGCAGTGTTTTCTGATAAAAACAGCTCGAGTTCCATAGGGGCCCAGGCCTGTCAATGACTGGCCCTGAGGGGGAGGAAGGTGCAGGTCACGGTAAGTTCATGGGGAAGGGGAGATTGGCCCCGACCCTTGGCCCCTTCTACTCAGCTGATGACACAGCTGAGATATTACCATGAACACCAAGTAGGGGCACAGACCTCTGGGTGTTACCCGTAGGGGAGACGTGGCTGCATGAGCTTTTATCTCCATGGCTTTTGTTTGGGAACATTTGAGCTTTTATCTCCATGGCTTGGGTTCATGGTTGCATCCTGACCTCACAGTCTTCCCAAAGGGCAGGACTGAGACCTCTTGGCCCTCTCAGTGGGGAGTAGATGAAGGCTCTCACAGTGATTCCCTGGAGGTTAGTTCAGTAAGAAATTGAACCTCATCCACCTGAAGGAACAGGATGGATGTGAGACATTTCCATGATTAAGAGATTTTTCTTTTAAAATGTTTTTCTGAGGAACTCATATTTTGTAAAATTTTATTTACTGTTTTTCCTCCCTTGCCCCCTCCCTCCCTCCCTCCCTCCCTCCCTTCCTTCCTTCCTTCCTTCCTTCCTTCCTTCCTTCCTTCCTCCCTCCCTCCCTCCCTCCCTCCCTTCCTTCCTTCCTCCCTCCCTTCCTCCCTCCCTTCCTTGCCTCCTTCCTCCCTCCCTCCCTTCCTCCCTCCCTTCCTTGCCTCCTTCCTTCCTTCCTTCCTCCCTCCCTCCCTCCCTCCCTCCCTTCCTTCCTTCCTTCCTTCCTTCCATCCTCCCTCCCTCCCTCCCTCCCTCCCTTCCTTCCTTCCTTCCATCCTCTCTCCCTCCCTCCCTCCCTCCCTCCCTTCCTTCCTTCCTTCCTTCCTCCCTTCCTTCCTTCCTTCCTCCCTCCTTTCCTTGTCTCCTTCCTCCCTCCCTCCCTCCCTCCCTCCCTTCCACCCTCCCTCCCTCCCTCCCTCCCTCCCACCCTCCCTCCCTCCCTCCCTCCCTCCCTTCCTTGCCTCCTTCCTTCCTCCCCTCCCTCCCTTCCTTCCTCCCTCCCTTCCTTCCTTCCTCCCTCCCTCCCTCCCTCCCTCCCTCCCTCCCTTCCTTTTCATCATAATAAGTATACTCTTTAATCCCCATCACCTATTTCACTCACCTCCTCACCTACCTCCCCTCTGGTAACCATCAGTTTGTTCTTTATGGTTAAGAGTTTGATTCTTGGTTTGTCTCTCTCTCTTTTTTTTTTTCTTTACTTGTTTTGTTTCTTAAATTCCGCATATGAGTGATATCATATGTTATTTGTCTTTCTCTGACTTATTTTGCTTAGCATTATACTCTCTAGCTCCATCTCTGTCATTGCAAATGGCAAGATTTTATTCTTTTTTATGGATGAATAATATTCCATTACACACACACACACACACACACACACATACATACATACATACATACACACACATACCACATCTTCTTGATCTATTCATCTACCAATGGACACTTGGGCAGCTTCCATAGTTTGGCTGTTGTAAATAATACTGCAATAAACATAGGGGTGCATGTATCCCTTTGAATTAGGGTTTTTATATTTTGGGGATAAATACCAAGTAGTGTGATTACTGGATCATATGGTGGTTCTATTTTTAATTTTTGAGGAACCTTCATACTGTTTTCCACAGTGGCTACACCAATTTGCATTCCCACCAACAGTGCAAGAGGGTTCGTTTTTCTCCACATCCTCACCAACATCTGTTGTTTCCTGTGTTCTTACTTGTGGCTATTTTGACAGGTGTGAGGTGATATCTTCTTGTGGTTTTGATTTTCATTTCCCTGATGATGAGTGATGTTGAGCATCTTTTCATATGTTCTTTTAAAATTTAAACCTCACAATTGACCTGGGAGTCAAAAGTGAGTGATATTATTTGTGAGTGGTTGTCACAGTGTTAGGAGTTAGTTGGACAGTAAGGTAGTCAGGGCCAGAGTCCTGAACAAGAAAATATGGAGTCAGGACAGCTAAAATAAAACAGCACTGACATCCTGTTTTGCACTGACATTCTGCTTTGCAGCCCTTGCAGAAATGACTTCTGCATTACATCCTAAAGTAAGGCAATTAACCACAGAAGCATTTGTCAGTGTCATGGGCAAGGAGAAGTTAAGACCTAAGCCCCCAGATGTCAGCAAAAAAGGATCATCAGCATGTGGACATTAACCTAATAGGTAGACAGGTACTTGACCAAAGCCCTGATTGGCACAACTCAGCACGCCTTGATTGTTTAAGGAAGTTCCACAAAAGAGCTCATAAAAAACCCTAAACTTAGAAACTCCAGGGGCAACCCTCTTGGGTATGCCCTCCCTCTCTGGGAGTTTTGTACTATCGTTCAGTAAACTTTGCTGCCCACCATTCTTTGAAGTGGGGTGACCAAGAACTGTGGGCACTAAAGGCAGAGAATTCCTGCAACAGTTAAGTCTTCTTTAACATATGAAAATCCTTTTGGAAACTTCCTTTGTCTCTACCCCTCCCAATTTAAAAGTATATAATCGGTCACTCCTCACATTCCCAGTACAGCTCTTTCTGCCCATGGGTCCTGTCCCCATGCTTTAATAAAACCACCCTTTTTTTTTTTTGCACCAAAAACGTCTTAAGAATTCTTTCTTGGCTGTTTGCTCCTGACCGCCACATCAAATCACATCAGTTTTAAAGATCCTAATATGAAGTGGGTAGAGTGAATTGGGACTGCAGTTCCTGGAAAATAGGGCTGTGAGGACATACATGCTGAGACTTGCCACAATGTTCTTCCTGAGAAAAGAGCTGATTCACCATGTATTCAGTTCCAGTTTCCAATTGTTACAGGATTTTGTATCCCCTTAATGCCCTCAGCTCTTGGTCGTGGGGCTTCAAACTTTCTTTCTGCCTATTAAGTTAATGTCAATGTGCTGATTGTCTTTTTTTTTTTTCTTTTTTTGTCTGACTTCTGGGGGCTTAGGTTTTAACTGCTCCTTGCCCGTGATGGTGACAAATGCTTTATGGTTTTATTTTAGGACGTTTTGCAGAAGTCATTTCTGCAAAGGCATAAAACAGAATGCTAGTACAGTCCTGTCTAAGCTGCAAAAACAGGATATTAGTGCTGTTTTATTTTAGCTGTCCTGGCTCCATATCTTCTTGTTGGGGACCCAGGCCCTGACCACCTAACTTTCCAACTAACTCCTAACATTACAGGATCCTGGAGGCCTGGCTATTGTCAAGCTAAGGTAGCATTTTGCCTCTAGCAAAGCTTTAAGACAGTTGGGAGTTCCTGGAGTTCCAAATACCTGCCTGCCTCAAGTATTTGTCAGTGGGCTGCAAGTTATAAGGAAATTTAATTTCGTCTACATTTCCTTTTGCCTTTGTTCTCCATATCAAAAACTACACCCTTTGTTTTAAGAGTGTTTTGAAGCATCTGTCATAATGAGGATATAGAAAGTGGGAAACTTTATTCAGCCAACATTTTCCACCTCCTGATCGAGTGCTGGACATAGAAGTAGGAGCTAAGATTACAGTGACAAAGATAAACTAGTCCTTGGTAGCAAGGCATCACCAGTGAGACAGAGTAAATGGGTAATGTAAATTTTCAAAATCATGCTGCAGGTGCAATGCGAGTACAAAGGAGGGCCACACAACCCAGTTTCAGGGATTCAGGAAATCCAAGACTTCAAGGAGAAACCAGCCTGCAAAATGAAGGTGAGGATCAGTAAAAGAGGTTATTTGAAGAAGTCCAAATACTGTGCACAGCTATCTAGAATAAAGGGGTAACCTGTCAAGCTTGTGCAACTGGAAGTAATTCATTATAACAAAAGCATAGCGTGCAAATATTAAGTCAGCTGAAAGGAAAGTCCAAAAACACCAAAGATACACTGCAGACCCACTGTCCCCTAACACCTAAAACTATAAATTGCAGCTAGAAAGTGAAAGACACCAGCTGGGATTTCAGAATCACATCATACTTTATATCTCATTTTTCAAAGAATTTGAGCAAGTAGAAATCAACTCCATAATACAAACAAGATTAGGATTCACGTTTTGTTTTTTCTAGTTTGGGACCTCACTATCAGACCTCTCCTTTGAACTGGCTGATGCTTTTCTAAGAATGCAAAATTCCCTATTACCACCACCACCACCATCATCCCTGTTTTTTAGAAGGAACCAACATTACTAGTTCCTCATGTTACTCCAGAGATCATCTAAGGGTATACATACAAGTATATATGAGTGCCACTATTCCTGTTGGTTTGCACCCCACTTTCCCCACATTACAAATAGTGCTCTGTTTCTCAATTTTCTGGCTATATAATATTCCATTGTATAAGTGTGCTAAAACTTATATTACCACTCCCATATAGATGAACATATAAGTAGGTCCTGTCTTTAAAGTTATAGTGAGTGCTGCAGTGGACATCTTATAAATACATAATTTTTCTTACTGTATGAGTATGAGAGAGAGTGCATGTATGCCTTAAAACTGAACCTGTGGGGCCAAAATGGACATCTATTAAAACTTAAGAAATATTAGACACAATTTGCAATAGATATTATACCATTTGGACTCCCATGAAAGGACATGTTTTCAGAAACATTGGTAATGCGGTTTGATAGCATATGAAGTGAAACACTACATCTCATGGTTTTAGTTTCATTTCTCTTATTTTGAGTTACTTGAACATCTTTTCTATAAGCTATCTACTCAGAGTTTGCCCATTTTTTTGACTTGTGGCTCTTTATGATATATAAGTTATAAAATCAGCTCTTTTCTCTGACATAAATCAAGGCTGTCTTGAGAACATTTTTGGCTTCTGAGTTTCTTTAGGTTCTTTTTGACCACAACAAATTTTATCTTTATTTTTTATGTAGTTTTGTCAGTACTTTCATGTCTTCAGGTTTTATGGCATTTAAAAATAAATTTGATGTTCCAAGATTATTCATAAATTATCTGCCATTTACTGATTTTATGCAGTTTTTTCATGTTTAATCTGAGGTCAAGCTGGAATTCACTTTGTGCAAAATTTACAATAGATCTAATCACCCTTTCATTCTGCACAGCTGTCCAGTTTGACAACAGGTATTGTACAATTCATACTCTCCCACTAATTTGAAGTAACACTTTTCACATGCAGTTAATTCCTATATATGGTGGGGTTCTACTTTTAGACTATGCAGTGTGTTCTGTTGTTGTGTCTTCATGCTCAGTTGACACACTGTTCTAATTACTGCAGTTCTATAAATTTCATTGTACCTCTTCTGAATTGTCTTGGCTTTTTTATTTTGTTTTTGATCAGCTCCATTTAAATTTTACAATTAACCTTCCTGAAATTTTAATTCAGAACACATGAAATTTATAAGTGAACTAAGAATTGATTTGCATATGGAACCGGCCTGTCCTACTCAAGAACACAGCATGGATATCCATTTGTGTAATGATTCATGTGCGACTTTCAGAAGGATTTAGCATTTTTTGATAAATATATTCCAATATGTTTCTTTTCCAGGATAATACAGATCTGACCTCTTTTTCTTCAAATCCGTATTTCCATGTCCATTTGAATTAACTATCCAGCCACATTGACTATATCTTTTGTTTGCCAGGCATTGATGCCCTATAGTAGTATTTTATATCTTTCTACTAAAATTTTGCCACAAAACAGAAAAGGTGCATACATGTAAAAATAAGCTATATCAGAAACCTGTTATGAAAACTTATAAAAATTACCTGAAATTATCCACAACAGAAAAACTTGGTAATTAGGAAATACATCTCTTGTATCAGCTTGCAAATTTTAGACCACCATGAAGTCTCTGAACTGTATTCTTCGCTATCATTTGCCGTTGTCTTTGAAATGCAGTAATTTTTAGCATTTTGCTTATTTGCAGTGATAATGTTCATTTGGGCCTGAAAAGCGGGTGATATATTCATAAAAGGAAAACATTTAAAAACTCCAAACTTTCAGGAATAAGGTTTTATATTAACAGTTTATAAAATTATCTGCATTTTCCTTTTTAATGTATTCTCTCTTCTTAGATCACTGATAGCAGGAATATCTCCTGGTTTAGGGTTGGGAAATGAGAAGAAACATAGTACAACCTTATTTATATTCATCCATCATTTTGCAAGGTGCGAAACAGGCATAAGGACAATTGTTGTGAGATATTCTAGCTCAAATGATGCTCTGATCTGAATGGCACAAATGCTCATCCACATCTTAGAAATAATGGGAACTTCTAAGCCGGTTTAGAAATCTGATACAGACACTTCCAGATGGGAGAAGAGAGAATTCCCTGTGTGCTATGTGCTGACTCGGGCAGGCCATCCTGACTGGGAGATAGCTGCAGGTTAGGGGCTGTCAGGCCCCCTCATTTCAGAGTCTGTACATAGCTGATAGTTTTAGGTCAGCAAAGATCTCTCTTAGGGTCATTGGGTGAGTAGGGTGCCTGAGAACTGGCAGTAACCTTGGGAAAGTGAACCAATTGCTGCTTCTATCACAAAAACCCGGTTAGGATATCTATGCGATAAACGTGGGGACCCCATCTACTATTGCTCTGTGCGATCCTCCAGGAATCCTTCAGAAGAGCAGCACACGCTCTGGGAAGGTTATTTATCTTCTGTAAATGCTTGGAGCTACCAAGTTCTTACCGGACTCTCCAGAAACTCAGTGTGAACACCCTCGACACAGCCCGTGACAAATTCAGGGCGTGTAGTGAATCAAATGCAGTAAACGACAGTGGTGCTTCTCTCTCTGACTTCACTCTAACTTTCAACCCTCCCTTCCTGGGGTTTCTCAGGGCTTTGTTCTGCAGTCCCTGCCAGGTCCCAGGCCAGGCTTACCTCAAGCCTCCGAATCCTCTCATCCTGCTCTCTCTGAAGGTCTTCTCTCTCTTTCCTCTCCTTTTTCAATTGGATCCTGGTTTCCTTGAGAGTTATTTCTAAAAGCATTAACTTTTGCTGCAGATCTTCACAGTTTTTCTCAAGAAGCTGCTTTTCTCTCTCCACTGTCTCTCTTTTGTCCTGCTCCTCTGCCCCAGGAAGATTTTCATTCAGAGAGGAAAGATAACAGAGGTTAAGCCTGAAAGCGACTACAGCCCCCTGTCCCACAACCCCCCACTCTCTCAGACACCATACTGTCTTGAAAGAGCAGAGGGAAATGTCTGAATTCAACTGGTGACCACACCTGGAGGGCAGGTTTGAGAACATGCTGGGAAAGGCCCTGACCGCCCAGCTGATGAGCAACCACACCCTGCCTTGTTATTTTCAGATTTAGCAGAGTGTGCATTCCACAGAAGGAGAGGAAACTCCTTGCTTCAGGAAGATCTTCCTGCCAGGGTAGGTGCACTGAGGGCATGGCAGGAACCTCCTGCCCCATCATGCGCTGAGCCCTCCCCACACCTGCTAAGGCTCTTTGTGCATCACGGAGAAGCTCATCCTTCTTCTTACAGGTTTCTTCTAGTTCATTCTTCATCTGCAGCAAGTCCTGGGGACCACAAAGGGCAAAGACATATCAGGCAAGTCAAACCTGAACTTCCATTGAAATAGTCTGAGAAAAAAACTGATTAGCATTTCCTAGTTGCTCCTCCGCCCGCCCGCCCGCCCCCATAGAATGTTCCAAGATCCTGATTATCTCACTAGCCCCTCCAGCCTCCAGAAGAATGTGCAGTTTTATAAACACAATCTGGGGTGCTTTCTTTCTCCAAACTCAGACACTTTATCTGAAGCAAAATCAGTAGACACTCAGATGGCATCCTTGACTGAATACTGCTCTTTTTTTCTGCTGTGGCTTCTCCAGTAACCTCCCACCCTGGATAGTACGTACAAGTCTTTCACAGTTTATGTCACACTCCCTTTCCAGGAAGATTTCCTAGACCACCTTCCCCATGTGAAAGAAATCATTGTACATTTACATTTGTACATTTCTGTCAATTGTACATTTTAAATACATGAAATTTATGGTATGTGAATTACTTTTCTTTCATTTAAATTCAATTAGCCAACATATAGTATATCATTAGTTTTTGATATACTGTTCAGTGATTCATTAGTTGCGTGTGACACCCAGTGAATTACTGTTAAAAGAAACTTGAATTACTACCATCTCAGAAAGAATTACTCTATTGAGACTACTGCTGTTTCTGAACTCCCCGAGCCTTCCTTGTGACACGTTGAGTCTGCATTATGTAATCTCAATGGCTCCTTGCAGCTGTAATGTCCTGTGATTGTACCCACAAGGCATAATTAACGGTAATATAACTAAAAGCAAAATAAAAATCAAGAATGATCTGGTAGCAGAATCTTCTCATAGAAACTTGGGTTGCTGTGAGTGGGAGAGAGTGCAAAGAAAAAGCAGCAAGCTCAAAATAATGTAAGCGTGTTCCAAGCACGTAGGCTAACTGCCAATATTCAGTCAAGGAGGCCATCTGAGCGTCTGTACTGACTTTGCTTTGGACAAAGTGTCTGAGTTTGGAGGAGAAGGAGATAAAATAGAGTAATAGTGTCCTTTATAACTCTCTTACTCAGAAGAATCAAAATCCTTCCACCATGAAGGCTAGCTAATTTATGGCCAATCAGGTAGCCTTTAGGTAGAAGGGGTAACATGGAGAATCAACTATTAAGACCGAGTACCAGGTACTGCTTCTGGAACTCATCATCCTGGGAGGGCTGCATTGTGTGGGCTACCCCAGGGTCTAGGTGCGGGAGTGCCAGGACCATTTCTGTGGGGATCTCCCTCTGCAGAGCTGCTGAGTCCTCACACCAGGACAGGGGTATCACCACATCGTCCAGACAAGGAACCGCTCCACTGTGGAAGGTGTCCGTAAAGGTCACCGTCAGAATCCCCAGCCCTGAAGGAGGCAGGAAATTTAAGGGATCAGTGAGATTCAAAATCAGAAACTACAATTCTACATTTTTTTAAAGACCTTAAGCAGTTTGAAACTTTTCATTGGTCCCATCTCCTCCTACTAAATTAGTGTTTTCCTTCCAAGCCCTGCAGTTAATAATTTTAAGTATCTTCCTTCGGTTAACATGCTCTGGTATCTTTTGGATATCTTTGATATCTTTCCCAATGAAGCATATTAAGAACACAATTGACAGTCATACAACTCAATAACAAAAAACTGATCGATTACAAAATCAGTAGAGGAACTAAACAGACATTTTTCCAAAGAAGACATCCAAATGACCAGCAGTATATGAAAAGATATTGAACATCACTCATCATCAGGGAAATCAGGGATATCTTAAAACCACAACGAGAGATCACCTCACACCTGTTAGAATGGCTGTTATTAAGAAGACAAGAGATAATTATTAGTGAGGATGTGGAGATAAGAGAACACTTGTACATGGATGGTAGGAATGTACATTGTAAATTGGTTCAGCCACCATGGAAAACAGTATGGAGGTTGCATAAAATTAAAAATAGAACTACCATATAATCCAACAATCCCACTTGGGGGTATTTATCCAAAAGAATTGAAATCAAGATATCAAGGAGACATCTGTACTCTTGTGTTATTGCCACATAACTGACAATAGCCAGTTTAGCCAGATGGAAACAGCCTAAATGTACATCAATAGATGAATGGATAAAGAAGTTGTGTACATATATACAGTGGAATATTGTTCAGGCATGAGAAATAAGGAAATGCTGCCTTTTGTGACAGCATATATGGACCTTGAGGGCATTATGCTAAGTGAGGTAAGTTGAACACTGTATGATATTACTTATATGTGGAATCTAAAAAAAAAACTGGGGATGCCTGGGTGGCTCAGTCAGTTAAGTGTCTGCCTTTGGCTCAGGTCATGATCCCAGGGTCCTGGGATTGAGCCCCACATCGGGCTCTTTGCTCAGCAGGAAACTTGCTTCTCCCTCTGTCTGCCACTCTCTCTCTTTCTCTCTGACAGATAAATAAAATCTTTTTAAAAATTGAACTCATAAAAAACAGTAGAATGGTGGTTACCAGGGGCTAGGACTTGGGGAATTTGAAGGTTAGTCATTTATAAGGGTATAAGCTTGCAACTAGTAAATAAATAAGGCCTGGATGTGCACAGCATAATGATTATAGACAATAATACCAGATTATAAACTTCAAAGTTTCTAAAAGACTAGATCTTAACTGTTGCCAGCACATACACACACATATACACAAATATGATAATTAAGTGACTATAGAGATGTTAGCTAAGGCTAAGGTGGTAATTATGTTGCAATATATAAATGTATCAAAGCAACACGTTTTACACCCTAAAACTTGCATGATGTTGTATTGATAAAAGTAAAATAGATAAGAGGTGAACAATTGAGGCAGGGTAAATGAGATTATATTTATTCCTATTAAAATTCCACCTACTGGGGGCCTGGTGGCTCAGTTGGTTAAGCATCTGACTCTTGGTCTTGGCTCAGGTCATGATCTCAGGGTTGTGGGATAGAGCCCCCATGTCAGGCTCTGCACTGGGCGTGGAGCCTGCTTAAGATTCTCTCCCTTCCTCTCCCTCTGGCCCTCCCCAACTTGGGTGCACTCTCTCTCTCTCTCTCTCTCTCTCTCTATCTCTCTCAAAAAATAAATAAATAAAATAAAATTCCACCTACTTTAAGGAACGAATTGTTTACAATTTAGTTTTCCCTAGATTATATATATATATATTTCTTTATATACCTATATAGAGAAATCTATATTTCTCTAGATTATATATATAAGCTTTGAGAGGAGCATGTATCATACAGGATGTGTCCTCAGATGCAGTGGAAACTTGCAAACCCAGAAGAGTGAGTCTCACAGTAAAATAAGACCACAAAGTCATTCTCTTGCCTCAGAGTTATCGAAAGGATGCATACATTAGCACTTCTGTACTTTTCCATGGCCCAGAATGCAGAGTGGCCATCTTCAGAGTGCTGCCTTCAGTATTCTCCAAATCTCTAATGAAGCTAGGGATGAAACACTGGGTATCACCAGTCTGCGATGAGGGCTCACCTCAGGTTTTGGAAAGATGCCTTTTCATATTTTTAGTCCTTGATCTCCAGTCCCATTTATTGTGGCTTTTTTTTTTTTTTCTTCAACACATTGGTTGAACATCTATTATGTGCCACACATTGTGCTTGTGTGCTTGGATAAAAACATAAGCTGTGGCCCCTGCCCTCAGGGTGATACTAAGATAACTATATTGCTTAGGCTTAGCTGTGGCAATTAGAAAAAAATGTCTCCTAAACAATTTACATGGATTTCTCCCTCATAATTCAGGGTCAGTAATCTAGAGATGGTATGTGCTTTTTGTTTCATGAGGATTGAAGCTTCAGAACCTTTTTCTCATATGCTCTGTCATCTATAAGGGGCGGCCTGTGGTGTGAGATAGTGTGTCGTCATATTTGTATTCTAAGCAGGGAACAGACAAGGGGAAGGTAGGCCTGTCCTTTACGAACTCATCATGTCTACATAAACCAAATTGCTTCTTAGGTTAGTCGTATTCCAGTACACAACCGCAAGAGAGGCTGGAATTGCCATCATTATTGTGGGAAATGATGTGCATGGCAGATAAGCAGGAGTCCTATTAGTACGGGAAAAAGGAAGAATGGAGGTAAGGGGAGAGTTAACAGTACCTCCCAGTCACCATCTCAAACTAGACAGACAACAACGGTGATACTCTACTGTTTCTCACAATTAGAATTATCCCCACTAAGTCGAAGCTTGAGGAGAAAGGTGTCATGGATATTCTGTTCTTTGCTTGGTCCCCATGTTGGGCACCTAGTAGATTTGTAAAGCAGAAATAATCCTGAGGAAAGAGATATAGGTGAGTGATAGGGGTTAATTGCATTATGTATGTGTTGAGATGACTTAATTCAGCTTAAGGATACAAAAGAAGAAAAGCCTTGGGGAACTTTAAGGGGTGGCAGTCCTGGGAGAATATGGGGCTTCAGAGGCGATGCAGACAGAGTGAGCGCCCAGAAGCAGGGAGAGGCTAGCTATGTTAAATACCCAGAGAATTCACTGCAAGTATTGGTAGGACGGCCAGGGATGTCCTTACTGACCACAGACTTACCTGGAGTGGTGGAAATAGGCAGGGGAGAGGAAGGAGCGGCCGTGGGGGAATGAAGTGGATCCAAAGAAAGGAAGTAGAAGAATGTCTGGATCCCAAGATAAAGGTGCTAGAGTGGGGAAGAGTCATGGCCTCTGTTACTTATTCTTCCAAATAATAATCAGAATAAGAATGTAAATAGAAAAACTACTACATCTGTTTAGAAAGAGAATGCAAATGTCACAAAATATCACCACAGGGTGAATCTAAGTGAATGGCATATAAGATTTCACTGTAGTCTTAAGCTTCCTCTGTAATTCAGATTTTTTTCAATACGTAGATTTTTTGAATATGTAGATTTTAGAGCAAGAATATATAAACAACATTAAGTGGAAATCTCAAATACAAGGTTTTATATCTTACATATTTAGATGTATCTATTGCATTCCTCTTCTCAGTTCCCATATTTATCTCAGAAATTAAGGTTTTAAGCCCAAACCTAAAGTACCTGTAAAAGGAAGTTTAGAAATGAACATACCTGCTCCACAGCACTGCTGGTCTGTTCAAGAATGAGCTTCCAGTTGTCTCCCAACTCACCCTTGTTCTGTTTCCTCATTCCACGGAGCAAGAGAACAGACTGAGGAAGTTAAAAGCATTGAGGAGAAGAAACCAAACCTGAAAGTAAAACTACTTTAACTATTGGTTAAATATTTGGAGAAGGCATGCCAGAACCAAGCCGCCAGAAATAGTAAATGTCACCCCAACTAGCTTTCTTTATTTTGTCCCCAGCTTGTCTGTCCACAAACGGACTGTTACCAGAGGCCAAGGGCACAAGAGCGCCCGGCTCCAGGGCTCCCAAGCAGACCAGGTTCGGCCACTTGCCATCGACAAAACCCAAAAGCAGAGAGACCAGTGGTGGGGAAACAAGAAAGGGATTTATTTCAGGGAGGCCCCACCAGGAAGACAGAGGACCAGTCCCAAAGTCTGTCTCCAAAGTGCTGGAAATACTTCCGGGTTTATATAAGGAAAATGTGGGACAGAGGTCACTGTGTACATGCCGGTGGGCAGTAAAGGTCAGCTCATCATCTTGGGGTCAATCACGCAGAGTCTTGCTGGTCTTAAGAGAACTTAATCAGTTAGAAAGTACAGACTGAGGCCAAAATGTAGGTAGTTTGGCTAACTCCCCAAACTGGGTCCCCTTTCAGGACTATGATGAAGGTAGGTCTTTTATGTCTTCGAATTCACGGAGCTTCTTGAATGACTCGATCAGTGTTTTTCACAAATCATGCATGTTTCTGGTTATTCTTTTTTTCACATATTTTTTGTAATACTTTCTACCTTGAGCCGATAAATAGATAAATATCCTTTGCGGACACCTGGTTTCAGAAGGCGTTTTTTCTGCATACTCAAGGCCTCACTCACATTCAGCTAGGTGGATGTAGGAAAGAGTGAAGCCAGGAAAGTAAGTAAACAAATCCAAGGATGTGTTATGGGGTCACTCTGAGCCCCTGGGGCTCAGTCATGCCCTGGGGCCTGTGAGTGAAATTCAAGGAGTCTCAGAGAATGCCTCATTGCACAATGCATCTGATGGAGGGAGAGTCATCAATGTAATAGAGGTTGATGATAAGGGAATTAAGCCACCTGCTCATGTAACTTTGTTTTGTCCGGTACCCACCCAAATGAACTTGAGATTTGGATGGTCTGACCATATGTAGCTCATGATGAAAAGTTTTGCCCCTTGTACTGACTTGATATACTGAAGGCAGGAGCTCAGTCTCAACAACAACCGCAAAGTAGCTTTTCAAGTAGCAAGTAACCTTCTGATGCCTAAGCTTTGACCTTGTCCTGAGACACTAAGAGCTCTGCTAAGACCCTTAGGAATGCAGGCTACCTCTCTCGCCGCATGCTCCCTCTCTCACCACCATTTCTCCCCTGCCCACATCAAGGTAACCACTTGCCTGCTTTGGCACTTGATACAGCTGGATTCCGATGAAAGTGTGTATTTTGTAATATCTGATGTCTTGTACTCAATATTATGCATGTGAGATTTGTCCATATTTTTGTGTATAGCTATAGATTGTTTATTTTCTATGCTGTATAGTATTCAGTAGTAAGGATATTCTATAACTTATTTATCCACTCATTTATTGACAGACTTTAGAGTAGTTTCTAGTTTCTTGGCTGTTATGAAAAGGGCTGTTATAAACATTCTTACATGCATCTTTTAGATCACATATCTGCACATTCTCCTTGCATATATACCTACAAGTGGATTGTTGAAGTGCATATGTTCTGCCCAGTAGATTTGACAGACACTGTCCAACAGTCTCATAGGTGTAAGAATTTATATTTGCACCAGCAGCGTAGAGCATTCCAGGTGCTGTTCAAGTTCATCAAACCGCAGTAAGGTCTGCCTTTTCTTCATTTGGTAGATGAGTAGTAGTGGTTTTACACTGTGGTTTTAATAACTCATGAAATGAAGTATTTTTATGTTTTTAGCTTTTTGGATATTTTTTGTTACTTTTTGTAACAAAAACATTGACATTTGTGTATGTGTCTGATCTTAATATGCTTTTTTTCACTTGTTCATGTTTCTGTTTGGAGATCTTTGTGATGCGTGTGTGTGTGTGTGTGTGTGTGTGTGTGTTGTGTGTGTGTTGTATTCTTGAATAGCTACTTAGAGTAGATATAACATTTATATTTCTCAACTGAAACACTTTAGGCAGTTTAAAAAAAATTTTTTTTCTGAGACTGCTTTCTAGTTTTGGTAGCATAATTATCTCTAGCTCATCATCCAGGGAATATCTCAGTTTCAATCTCATGCAAGGAACTAGTGTGCAAGACACTCTTTTGACACATGAGGCCAAATAACGAACATAAGTCAGTGTAAGATTATGGAAAGGACCTCCATTCCTTTTCCTGAGACCACACTTTCACAGCTCACTTTCACAAACTAGGTTATGATGGACTCATTTACTCTAGTAAGAACATCTATTATGCTAGAATCTCATTTTTCACTCAAACATATCTCAAGCTGCATGCCCTCCCAAAAGGGAAGAAGATCAGGGACTGATTCTCATTGCATTAATGTAATACTTGTAATACTTGAGTGGTTTTCCAGGGCTATCTGAGACCATACTCAATCATTTTCTATTCCTTTACAGCATGATATTTACAGTCATTGTGATAGTGATCTTTCACCTTTGGGGTGTAACGAATCAGAGATAGAGCTGGATATAGCTTCTCTTATAATTCCAGCTCCCAAATGCAGGACTATCCAAAAAGCAGGTATAAGTGTAATGGATTTTACTGAATATGTGGAGGGGGATATCGTTTTTTTAAGTTTTTATCTTAATTTCATCTAGTTAACATACAGTGTTACATTAGTTGCAGCTGTACAATATAGTGATTCAATACTTCCATACATCACCCACTGCTCATCATGATAAGTGCCCTCCTTGAGCCCCATCACCTATTTAACCCAGCCTCCCACCCACCTCCCCTCTAGTAACCATCAGTTCTCTATAGTCAAAAGTCTGTTTCTTGGTTTGTCTCTCTCTTTTTCCCTTTGCTTATTTGTTTTGTTTCCTAAATTCCACATATGAGTGAAATCATATGGTATTTGTCTTTCTCTGACCGACTTATTTCACTTAGCATTATACTCTCTAGCTCCATCCATATCATTGCAAACGGCAAGATTTCATTCTTTTTTATAGCTGAATAACATTCTGTTGTGTGTGTGTATATATGTATATATATATATACACACCACATCTTCTTTATCCATTCATCAATCAGTGAAAACTTGGGCTGTTCCCATATCTTGGCTATTGTAAACAATGCCGCAATAAACATAGGGGTGCATATATCCCTTTGAATTAGTGCTTTTGTATTTTTTGGGTAAATACCCAGTAGCTTGAGTGCTGGATCATAAGGTAGTTTTATTTTTAACTTTTTGAGGGACCTCCATACTGTTTTCCAGAGTGGCTACACCAATTTGCATTCACATCAACAGTACAAGAGGGTTCCTTTTTCTCCACTTCCTCACCAACACCTGTTGTTTCTTGTGTTTTTTATTTTAGTCATTCTGATATCTAATTGTAGTTTTTTTTTAATGCTTTCAAAAAAATTTTTATTTGAGAGAGAGAGCATGAGCAGGGGGAGGGGCAAAGGGAGAGGGAGCAGAGAGAATCTTCAAGCAGACTCCCCCCTGAGGACGGAGCCTGGCAGGGGCTTGATCCCAGGATCCCGAGATCATGACCTGAGCCAAAATCAAGAGATGGATGCTTAACCGACCGAGACACCCAGGCATCCCTCTCATTGAAGTTTTGACTTTCATTTTTCTGATGGTCAGTTTGATGAGCATCTTTTCATGTGTCTGTTGGCCATCTGGATGTCTGTTGGAGAAATGTCTGTTCACGTCTTTTTTAATTGGATTATTTGTTTTTTGGGTGTTGAGTTGTATAAGCTCTTTATATATTTTGGGGCAGCAGTGTTAGCAAAATTTGCATTGGGCCTCTAGTCCTGTGCTGGATCCCCTGAAACGCTGCCTCTGCTGGGGGCTGCATGCCAAGGTCCTGGGAGGAGACTGGGTGCAACACACAACAATGGCTGCCTCCCCTCCCCTGGGTAGGGGGGTGCTGGGTGTAGTGTGGCAGCTGTGCAAGGTTAGAGCTGTGTACCAAGCATCTGGACATAGCCTGCAGCAGTGGATGGGATGCACAGTTGGGCGCTGTGCGTGGGGGCAGCTGAGCACCCAGTGGCTGAGCAGGGATGTAGCTTTAACAAAATTTGCCCTGAATCCTGGGTAGAGGCTAAAGGTGCCAGTGCAGCCCCACCTCTGGCATGTGGCTCTGTGTTTATGCTGGGGGGCAGAGTTTGGTTGCAGCTTCCGGGTAACAGCAACAAGCAGACGCCTTCCATTGTGTCAGCTTTCTGTCTAACCTCTTGGGGTTTTTATGTAGTTCCCACCGAAATAGAGACAAATCAGCATGTTGTCTAGGTCTGAATACAGGCCTATGTAATAGAAGTATGTGGATGAGAAAAGAGAGGGTGGAAGAAGCTCAGCTTGTTTTGGGGGGCGGAGCAGAAAAAGGTATAGAACAAAATTCTCTTAAATAAAAAAGTACCAAGCTACCAAAAATAAAATTTCAAATGTTAGAATTTGGAAGGAAAAAAACATACTATCAATTACACTCCAATAATAAACATTAAAAAAAAATAATGACTTGTCAAATTCATAGGAAGAGAAAGTAAAATGGTGGTTACCAGCGGTTTGGGGGATGGGGAAATGTTAAGTTTTTTAATGGGTATAGTTTCACCGTTTCAAGATGAAAAGTTCTGGAGATCTGTTACATAATAATATGTGTATATTTAACACTACTGAACTGTATGGTTAAAAATTAAAAAAAAAACAACAAGAAACAACGACTGGAAGTATGTGCATTTGGGAAGGAAAAAGTTTATTGTTTGTTAGGAGCAAGTCTATGGATAGCCCTTAGTATTTTAAATCTTTGAACAAACAAGCTGGTCATTTTAGGAAGCAGCAGGCTGATCTATTTTCAGGGCTGCTGATATGGCCAGGAATCATCACTGGGCCACATCCAATTCATTCTCCATTCAGTCATCACAGTGTTGTTTTTTTTTTTTTATTATTATGTTATGTTAGTCACCATACAGCACATCACTAGTTTTCGATGCAGTGTTCCACGATCTTTAAAAAACTACCAATTAAGTCATGTCACTTTTCTGCACAAAATCTTAAAAGTTTCCATTGCAGTTAGGAGAAAGTTCAGTCTCCACACAAGGCCTGTAAGATCCTACACAATCTGGCTCCTGCCTTCCCCTCTCTAAATGTGTGCAGTCTGTCTCTCCTTCACCATGTGGATCATCATTCAGGTAAATACAAAGTCTCTTTTCCCCAGTAAAGCAAATAGGCACAGTCTTCTGCCTGAAACTCACTTCTCTCATATCTTTCCTAGTTGTGCTCTTATAAATTCATCATACTCTCATTCCCTCAGGGAAGGATCCCTGACTGATTAATGTAAATTGGGGCTCCTTCCTCCATTTACTCTTTGCACTCTGTACTTTTCTTTTACAATGCTTATCAGATATTCAAAATCTCATTTGTTGGTACAACAATTTGGTTAATGTTTTATTTCTAAATGAAAAACTGCACGAGCACAGGGACCGATGTTGTTTTGCTGAGCATAAAATCCTTGATCCCTTCCACACTGTAGGAAATGGTCAGTGGTCAATATATATTTATCGAATGACTGAATGCAATCATGTTTAGAAGTGCCTGCTTTGGTGTTAGTAAGGACTGTGTTTGAGTTTGATTCATAGCATCCTGGCTTTTTGATCTCATGAGACAAACTATGGAAGATCCACCCCATAATGCTCATAAATGACTTGATGAATGTGGGCTTGTGTTACTGACCTGTCTGGGGTTGACATTCTTGTCATCGCCATCATCATCATCTCAACCTGCTGTCGTTACAGTTGATGGGTCATTAATCCAAAGATTAATTAATCTTTATGAGATAAATATGTTATATCAGAGGCAGTAAGTTTAGAGGCTTTACTTCCATTTGTTATATATTTTTACAGTGAAATGAAAGTTTTGGATTTCAGTCTGAGTTCAATTACTTAATACTATCCTGAGTAAGAAGGTAAAAAGGAGAATTACAAGAACCTTTGACATTTGGCAATATTTTGAACTAGACATTTTGAAGGTTATTAAATATTAAAATACTTCACATCAAAATATTTAAAAATTTGATAAAATTCGGTAAACATTTTTTTAAAGATTTTATTTATTCATTTGAGACAGAGAGATACAGAGAGAGAGAGCATGAGCAGGGGGAGAGGCAGAGGGAGAAGCAGGCTCCCTGCTGAGCCAGGAGCCAGACGTGGCTCGATCCCAGGACCTTGGGATCATGACCTGAGCCGAAGGCAGACACTTAACCATCTGAGCCACCCAGGTGCCTCTGGGTAAATATTCTTACCCATTGATAAATCAACAAAAAAACAGAGAGTAGGAGGATTTATGCCATGAGTTAGTGAGTTGGCTCATGTTACCGTTATCTTCTCCATAAAGAGTCATTATTATAAACATATTTTGAAGCAAAGAAGACCTCTTCCTTTTGTCAAGTGGCCCCTCCTTCCATGCTTTCACCCAGTCCTTATGGCTGCTTAGACCCTGGAATACCTGTTATGAGACTAAAATGTGATTAAATAGAGATGGTTTTATTTATTCCAGCTCAGTAGTACCCAACCGTGGTGATTTTGCCCCAGTGGTGATTTTTCGAAATGTCTGGAGCCATATTTGATTGTCACAGCTGGATTGGTTAATAGAACAGGTGCTACTGGCATCAGATGATGAGAGGACAGGGTTGCTGCTAAACTTCTTATAATCACAGGGCAGCTCCCACAGTAAAAAATTATCCAGCCCCAAATCAAGAGTGTCAAGGCTGAGAAACATTTTGTAGTGCAGTAAAAAAATAAACTCCTGCTGCACAGAGTAAGATTAACTCATCACAGGGGCGCCTGGGTGGCTCAGTCAGTTGAGTGTCTGACTCTTGATTTTGGCTCAGGTCACTATCTCAGGGTCGTGAGATCGAGCCCCGAGAATGGCTCCATGCTGGGCGTGGGGCCTGCTTGAAATTCTCTCTCTCCCTCTACCCCTCTGCCCTGCACGTGCTCTCTCTCTAAAAAAAAAAAAAAAAAAAAAAAAAAAAAAAAAACAGAATGACTGTCACAAACGTAACGTTGAGTAAAGAAGTCAGAAAAGAGTACAGGAAGTTATTTTATAATGAAATTCAGAAACAGATTAAATTTTGCTTGGTGATAGAAGTCTAGATAGTGCTTAACATTGGGTAACCAGAATGAAGGAAGATTAACATAGACTGCATTCCCACATGCATTTGATTCTGTTTTCAAGTGTATTCTGTTGCTTTTTTTCCAAATGTAGACCCCAGAGGCACACTCAGAATTCTAACTCTTGTTAGATGTAAGCCTGTTAACTTGGATCTAAAAGTAAGGAGATTGGCTAGTAAAAGTTGAACTGTTAAACATCCTCATTCTTTCATGACTAAGATTTTATATTAACAATTTGTAAAATTGTATTTTTGTTTCAAAAGTACTTTCTCTCATTAGATCATAAGAGGATAGTTGCAAGAGGATGCTTGGTTTAGTCTGGAAAACAGGAAGAATACCACGCCCTTCCTGATGTTTACCCATTAAGGAGGGTAATACTTGGGTGTTATGTCAGGTTAGAGGACAATCTCTGTGAGATTCTCTAGCCAAAATTATGCTACTGGGAGAGAGCTCATGGTCTGGATGGATTAATTCTCACCCATATGTTAAAAGAAAAATGGGAACTTCTAAGCTGATACAGAAATCTGATAGAAACACTTCCAGGTAGGAAAATAAGAGAATTCTCCCTATGCTGTGTGCTGATTCAGGCAGACTACATTCACTTGGAAACAACTGCAGGGTTTCTATGTCTGTGCTTATCTGCTAGTTTTAGGTCAGCACATGTCTTTGTCAGCCCTTTGGATGGTTGTAGGATTCCTGCTAATTGGCAGTGACCTTGGTAAAGCAACCCATTTTCTGTTTACATTAGATACAATCGATGAAAATTCCCGCTTGAGGGGCACCAGAGTGGCTCAGTAGGTTAAGCATCCGACTCTTGATTTTAGCTCAGGTCATAATCTCAGGGTCATGGGATCAAGCCCCATGTCGGGCTCTGTGCTGAGTGCAGTCTGCATGAGGTTCTCTCTCACCTGCCCCTCCCCCTGCTCACATGCTCTCTCTAAAATAAATAAATAAAATCTTAAGGGAAAAAAAAAGAATTTCTACTTAATACCCTGGGAACCCCTTTTAATTTTGGCTCTGTTAGATCATTATAGAGTCTCCCAGTACAGCAGCATATACCAAGGGGATGGTATTTAAACATGTAGCCTCTGATGCTTTCACATTCTTGCATAGGCTATTTTTCTGCCTGGGGCTCTTTTCCACAGCTAAGAGCTCAACCTGGGTAACAGGTGCAAATACAACAAAATTTACTTTACACTCCTTTTTCCAGGTTCCCTAGATCATCTTCCCGACATGCAGTGCTGCCTGTAATCTGTGCTGCTGCCATTGCTGGATATGCAACTTTAGGCGGTTTATTTAACCCGCATGCACCTTACAGTTCAGATTTCATAATAGCGTATTTGGAGAATTAAATGAGAAAACCTAGGATAAGTGCTTGACAATATATTTTTCACATTGACAAAACCCGTTCAATATAAGATACTTGTAATATTATCATTACTTTTATCACCACCATCTGTACAGACCACCTTCCTAAGCCTTATCACTTCTCCTGAAATGAAAAGATGCATAAAGTATGGTCCACACCCTCAAACTGATACTAAGGTAACTATTCAGTAAATTCCAGGTTTAGTACTCTAGGATGTTAGGGTAGATTTGGTCATCTTCTCTCATATGCTCAGCCAACCAGGAGGGGCCAGCCAAGGTTATCTTTTGCATTAGATGAAGAATAATCTATGATAATCACAATGAACAAATTGGTCTCTCAGGTAATGTATTTAAATGCATTCTTTAAACTTTAAGTTACAAAGACACAAAAGATACAAATGTTTTGTTAGAAAAGAACATTAATTGGGGCGCCTGGGTGGCTCAGTCGTTAAGCGTCTGCCTTCGGCTCAGGGTCCTGGGATCAAGCCCCGCATCAGGCTCCATGCTCTGCAGGAAGCCTGCTTCTCTCTCTCTCACTCCCACTGCTTGTGTTCCCTCTCTCGCTGTGTCTTTCTCTGTCAAATAAATAAATAAAATCTTAAAAAGAACAATAATATGTTGAAAACACTGCTATATTCAGTTTCTCTTTGTTATATTCTCCAGGCTTTGGGGAAAATAATGTTACATAGAAGTAAAATATGAGCCACAAGTAGCCAAATAATAATCACTGGATTCGTGGCATCTCCCCTTCAGTTAGAATTAAAGGGAGCTGTGGGGGGCGCCTGGGTGGCTCAGTTGTTAAGTGTCTGCCTTCAGCTCAGGTCATGATCCCAGGGTCCTGGGATCGAGCTTTGCATCAGGCTCCCTGCTCAGTGGGAAGCCTGCTTCTCCCTCTCCCACCCCGCCCCCCGACTTGTGTTCCCTCTCTCGCTGTCTCTGTAAAAAAAAAAAAAAAAAAAAAAAATCTTTAAAGGGTGCTATGGGAAGATGTGCATTTTAATGCATTTTTGAAATTAAAAACCAGTCCTGTGGTGTCAGAGTTCTGAGTGGACCATGGGGCATTTAATTTCCAATAAACAAAGTAGGGTAGTTCAAGCCTCTTCAGAAGTAGTTTTCATAATTTTATGTACAAGAGAATCACCTGAGATGATTGTTAAAAACCAACCCAGATTATGTCAGGCAACCTGCTCAGCAGGGAGCCTGCTTCTCCCTCTCCCTATCCCCCTGCTTGTGCTCTCTCCTGAGCGCTTTCTCTCTCTTCAAATAAATAAATAAAATCTTTTTTAAAAAAGTTAAAATTAACAACCCAGACTCTTATGGCCCAGAATTTATATGTATAAGTACCACTGGTGAGTCTGTTGTTTCTATAAGAAACATGACCATGAACAAAACTCAGTTTTGACTCAGGTGTTACTTTTAATTGTTCAAAGTCAATTATGTAAGGATTCAATTCATTTCTACATAGAGACATACAGAGGAGTCACTTCAAGGCTCATTAAGTATAAGTAATGGAGTCTACAAGAGACTCATTTAGAACCAAAAGATGCCTCCAGATTGAATGTGAGGGGATAGAGAACCATTTTTCATGCTAGTGGACCTCAAAAGAAAGCTGAGGTACCAGACAAATTAGATTTTAAACCAAAGACTGTAGTAAGACATGTAGAGGGAGACTATATCATATTCAAAAGGTCTATCCAACAAGAAGATCTAACAGTTGTAAGTATCTATGCTCCCAATGTGGGAGCAGCCAATTATATAAACCAATTAATATCCAAAGTAAAGAAACATAATAATAATACATTAATAGTAGGGGATTTCAATACCCCACTCACAGCAACAGACAGATCATCTAAGCAGAAGACCAACAAAGAAACAAGAGCTTAGAATGACACACTGGACCAGATGGACTTCACAGATATATACAAAACATTCCATCCTAAAACAACAGAATACTCGTTCTTCTTGAGTGCACATGGAACTTTCTCCACAATAGATCACATACTCGGTCACAAATCAGGTTTCAACTGATACCAAAAGATTAAGATCATTTCCTGCATATTTTCAGACCACAATGCTTTGAAACTGGAACTCAGTCACAAGAAGAAATTTGGAAGGAACTCAAACACTTGGAGGTTAAAGAACATCCTGCTAAAGAATGAATGGGTCAACCAGAAAATTAAAGAACTTAAATAATTCATGTGAACTAATGAAAATGAAAGCACTTAAATTAGAAACTTATGAATACTGCAAAGCCAGTCCTAAGAGGGAAGTACATAGCAGTCCAAGCT
Source organism: Eumetopias jubatus (assembly GCF_037043125.1). Lineage (NCBI taxonomy): Eukaryota > Metazoa > Chordata > Mammalia > Carnivora > Otariidae > Eumetopias > Eumetopias jubatus. Next base: position 32,505,447 of record NW_028274810.1, on the reverse strand, counting down.
ACTCTCAAAAAATTGGAAAAATCCCCAATACACAAGCTAACCTTACACCTAAAGGACCTGGAGAAAGAACAGCAAATAAAGCCTAAGCCAAGCAGGAGAAGAAAAATAATAAAGATTCAAGCAGAAATCACTGAAATAAAAACCAGAAGAACAGTAGAACAGATCAACAAAACTAGAAGCTTGTTCTTTGAAAGAATTAATAAGATCGACAAATCTCTGGCCAGACTTACCAAAAGAGAAAGGACCCAAATTAATAAGATCATGAATGAAAGGGGACAGATCACAACCAATACCAAGGAAATACAGGTAATTGTTAGAACATATTATGAGCAACAATATGCCAACAAATTACCCAATCTGGAAGAAATGGATGCATTCCTAGAAACTAACAAACTACCAAGACTGAAACAGAAAGAGGTACAACATCTGAACAGACCAATAACCAGCAAGGAAATTGAAGCAGTAATCAAAAACCTCCCAAAAAACAAGAGTCCAGGGCCAGATGGCTTCCCAGGGGAATTCTACCAAACATTTAAAGAAGAAATAATACCTATTCTACTGAAGCCGTTTCAAAAAAATAGAAATGGAAGGAAGTCTTCCAAACTCCTTCTATGAGGCCAGCATTACCTTGATCCCAAAACCAAACAAAGACCCCACCAAAAAGAATTATAGGACAATATCCCTGATGAACATGGATGCCAAAATACTCACCAAGATACTAGCCGACAGGATCCAACAGTACGTTAAAAAGACTATTCACCACGACCAGGTGGGACTTATTCCTGGGATGCAAGGGTGGTTCAACATTCGCAAATCAATCAATGTGATAGAGCACATTAATGAAAGACAAGAACCATATGATCCTCTCAATTGATGCAGAAAAAGCATTTGACAAAATACAGCATCCTTTCTTGATTAAAACCTCTTCAGAGTAGAGGGATAGAGGGAACATACCTCAATATCATAAAAGCCATCTATGAAAAGCCCACAGCAGATATCATTCTCAATGGGAAAAAACTGAGAGCTTTTCCCTTAAGGCTGGGAACACAATAGGGATGCCCACTCTCACCACTATTGTTCAACATAGTACTAGAAGTCCTGGCCTCAGCAATCAGACAACAAAAAGAAATAAAAGGCATTCAAATTGGCAAAGAAGTCAAACTTTCTCTCTTTGCAGATGACATGATACTTAATGTGGAAAACCCAGTGGGTCACCTGGGTGGCTCAGTTGGTTAAGCGTCTGCCTTCAGCTCAGGTCATGATCACAGGGTCCTGGTATTGAGCTCCGCGTCAGGCTCCTTGCTCAGCAAGGGGCCTGCTTCCCCCTCTCCCTCTGCTGCCCCCCTTTCTTGTTTTCTCTCTCTCTCTCTGTCAAATAAATAATTAAAAAAAAAAGAAAACCCAAAAGACTCCACCCCAGAATTGCTAGAACTCATACAGTGATTTAGCAATGTGGCAGGATACAAAATCAATGCACAGAAATCAGTTGCATTTCTATACATTAACAATGTGTCTGAAGAAAGAGAAATTAAATCCCATTTACAACTGCACCAAAAACCATAAGATACCTAGGAATAAACCTGCCAAAGAGGTAAAGGAGCTATACTCTAAAAACCTCCGAACATTTATGAAAGAAACTGAGGAAGACACAAAGAGACGGAAAAGCATTCCATGCTTATGGATTGGAAGAATAAACATTGCTAAAAAGTCTATGCTGCCCAGAGCAATCTACACATTCAGTGCAATAACTATCAAAATACCATCGACATTTTTCACAGAGCTGGAACAAACAATTCTAAAATTTGTATGGAACCAGGAAAGACCCTGAATCACTGGGGGAATGTTGAAAAAGAAAACCACAGCTGGGGGCATTACACTCAAGCTCTATTACAAAGCTATGATCATCAAGACAGCATGGTACTTCCATAAAAACAGAAACATAGATCAGTGGAACAGAATAGAGAGCCCAGAAATGGACCCTCAACTCTATGGTCAACTAATCTTCAACAAAGCAGGAAAGAATGTCCAATGGGAAAAAGACAGTCTCTTCAATAAATTGTGCTGGGAAAACTGGACAGCTAGATGCAGAAGAATGAAACTGGACCATTCTCTTACACCATCACAAAGGTAAACTCAAAATGGATGAAAAACCTCAATGTGAGACAGGAATCTATCAAAATCCTAGAGGAGAACACAGGCAGTAACCTCTTCGACCTTGGCCACAGCAACTTCTTTCAAGACACGTCTCTAAGGGCAAGGGAAACAAAAGCAAAAATGAACTATTGGGACTTCATCAAGATAAAAAGCTGCTTCAGAGCAAAAGAGTCAACAAAACTAAAAGGTGACCTACAGGATGGGAGAAGGTATTTGCAAATGACATAACAGATAAAGGGCTGATATCCAAGATCTATAAAAACTTCTCAAACTCAACACCCAAAAAACAAATAATCCAGTCAAGAAATGAGCAGAAGACATGAACAGACACTTCTCCAAAGACATACGAATGGCTAACAGACACATGAAAAAATGCTCCACATCACTTGCCATCAGGGAAGAGCAAATCAAAACCACAATGAGATACCACTTTACACCAGTTAGAAAGGCCAAAATTAACAAGACAGGGAAAAACAAATGTTGGCAAGGATGCGGAGTAAGGGAAACCCTCTTACACTGTTGGTGGGAACACAAGCCGGTACAGCCACTTTGGAAAACGGTATGGAGGTTCCTTAAGATGTTAAAAATAGGGCTGCCCTATGACCCAGCAATTGCACTACTGGATATTTACCCCAAAGTTACAGATATAGTGAAAAGAAGGGCCATATGCACCCCAATGTTCATAGCAGCAATGTCCGCAATAGCCAAACTGTGGAAGGAGCCGAGATGCCCTCCAACAGATGAATGGATAAAGAAGATGTGGTCCATATATGCAAGGGAATATTACTCAACCCTCAGAAAGGAGGAATACTCAACTTTTGCATCAACATGGATGGGACTGGAGGGTATTATGCTAAGTGAAATAAGTCAAGCAGAGAAAGACAGTTATCACATGGTTTCGCTAATATGTGGAACATAAGGAATAGCACAGAGGACCACAGGGGAAGGGAGGGAAAACTGAATGGGAAGAAATCAGAGAGGGAGACAAACCATGAGAGACTCTGGACTCCACGACACAAATTGAGGCCTGCAGTAGGGAGAGGAGTGGGGGATGGGGTAACTGGATAATGGGCATTAAGGAGGGCATGTGATATGATGAGCACTGGGTGCTATACGCAACTAGTGAATCATTGAGCACTACATCAAAAACTAATGATGTACTATATGATGGCTAATTGAACTTAATAAAAAGTATAAAATTTAAAAAAGTAATGGGAAGATAAAAAAATCTTTTCTGATAACTTTCTGTAAACTCATAGATGAAGACTATTTTTGTTCTCTCTGTCCACAAACAGCCATCTATTGAAGGGGGAGGATGGTACTTGATCGGAGAGGCCATTGTAGAGAACTGAGTCTCCCTTTTTGAAAATCTGTTTGAAAATGGGCGTGGAAGTACTTTTAAAGATTTTGCTTGAGAACTGTGAGTTTAAACTTACACACCATTCTAGCATATGTGTCCAAAGGACGTAGTCAGAAGTCAGCATACTTTAAGTGCACCGAGATACAGGCTTTTGCATTGGGAGACAGCCATTCTAGTTTTATCTAGTGTTTCCTATAACTGGCTGAACATTATGGTCACCTGGCAGGGGTGTGGGTTGTTTAAAAAATACTGCCACCTGGGGCACCCTTTAGATTAATTAAATCAGATGAGGGCAGGAGAGAGAATTATCAGTACTTCCTGTGCAGCTAGGTTGAGAACCAGTGGTCTATCATAATTTATATCACAGAGAGATAACTTGAGGTTGTGGATGAAAACTGTCTCCCTCCCCTTTTTCAAAGGACCAGAAGAAGACCTGTATCACTCAATGCAGTGTTCATTCCACTCTGCTTGCTGCTGCCCAGCATTATGTGATGTGGTGTGAGGCTGTCACCTCCAAGGGGCCTCTGATCCAAGTGGAGAAGTTGAACTTCCCCAGAACTGAAGCCAGCGACTGGCCCCTCCTGGCTAGACTGTCAGGCCACCTTCTTCCTTATCTCTCTGTTCTTCCAGTGTTGTTTTGAATTAGAGATGGAGAACTTTAGCTCATGAGTAAGTTACATGTAACGGAAGGCTGATGAATGAGCATTTCTGCTTTACAGCACTGCAGGGCAGTGAGTTCAAGAGCAAGCTCTCAGCTGCCTCTCTCAGCCTCGCTCCCTTACTCTCCTCCTACCCTTCTGTCTCCTCTACGGAAGCTGAAAGAAACTAAGGACATCACTGCCACAAAGGAAATGAAGCAGAAGATAAAACCTGGAACACCAAGAAAAAGAAGGCCAGAGAGTCCAAATTAATACGAGACAAAGTAGATTTCATAGCAATTAATACCATGAAGAAAGAGAAGGTCCTTTCACATGAAAAGGTGTAGGAGGACATCAAAATCATAAATGTTTATATATCAAATAACAGAGCTTCAAGATGGAGGAGGCAAAATCTGATAGAACTGCCAGGAGAAATAGACAAATCCACAATTATAGTTGGAAATTTTAATACCTCTATCTCAATAATTGCTAGGAGAAGTAGACCAAAACCCAGTGTATAGAAGACCTGAAGAACTGTATTGACTATCTTGTCCTAATTGATATTTATGAAAGATTTCACCCCACAACAGCAAAATGAACATAGAACATTTCCTAAGGTAGACTACATGCTGGGACATAAAACATGTTTTAATAAATTTATCTTTTTCATAACTTGGCTAGACGATTTTAGTAAAGTTTCTTTCCCCCTCAGTGTGAAGTGTCTGGTGTCAGTCCTTGGACGGCCGGTCCTTGGGCATGCACACAGTCACCTTGGGATGGCAGGGATTTTATCAGGCTTTTCTTTGTCTCCTTCCCTAATCTCTCTGTCTTCCACTACTGGTATTACAACCAGTTGGCAAGGCTCTACTAGTTTCCAGCTGATTGCTCTATAGTTTTTGACAGTGCCCTGGGGAATAATTGCTCCAGTTTGATCCAGTGAAACCTAGGGAAGGATCTTTTTGAGGCCAGTATTTGGGGTTCTGAATGCAGGAGGGCTCTTGACTCTTTTTTTTTTTTTTTTTTGTTCTCTCTGATGAACTAGCTGGCCTGTGTTGCTTTTAATTAGGAGAAGTATATAATTTCTTAATTGATTACTGCCCAAATTTCCATTGGTTTTGACAGTGTTCTTAGGCTTGGACTTCCCCTAAAATTGGTTCCAAGTAAAGTCAGTTCCTCTGGGGAGAACTTCAGAGTCTTTTTTTATTATGGATTTCCCTCCCTCTAGGCAAAATCTCTGAGCTGTGGTCCAGGGAGGGTAGAAGTGGTGAGACAGTGGCCCACTTCCCTCTGAGTGACACCTGTGCTTTAAAGCAGGGTGCTGAGCAAGGGCAATAACCTCTTGTTCTCTCAACTTGCTCTCCTGAACTGGAACCTCTGCCCTATGAGTGAGCTATACAAGTGTGACCAGGATTCCAGTATTCTCTGCCTGCTGCACCGGCCATAGATCTTCCACCCAATGAATGGGGAATGGGTAGAGGGAAGGGGCCCCTCGCCTCTTGGCTACACTCACCAGGAAATTAGCTTCTGCCACTCAGGGCTGGCGGCGATGAAACATGCTGGTGGTCTGCCCCTCTCGGTGTGATATGTTGTCCCTTGACTGAAAGCTGAGGGTAGGTAGATCCTTATTTTCTTGGCCACACCTACCCAAAGTGGAGATTCTGTCCCGCTGAGCTGGGAGGGGGAGGGTGTGGGTAGTGGCTCAAATGCCGTGGACTCTCACTGTTCTTTCCAAAATTTAGTAAAATTTCTCAAATATTTATTTGCTCTATTTCCCTAAGGCAGTTTCCAGAGGCTTTAAATGGTTGCTTTTTAAAGAATTTTACCAGCATGATTGTTTTGCTGGGAAGTGGGTCTGTGAAACTCGATGCCATTCCAGAAGCGGAATTCAACCGTTTAAAAAGTAGTTTAGGGGCGCCTGGGCGGCTCAGTTGGTTGTGCAGCTGCCTTCGGCTTGGGTCATGATCCCAGGGTCCTGGGTTCGAGCCCCACATCGGGCTCCCTGCTTGGCGGGAGCCTGCTTCTCCCTCCGCCTGCCGCTCCCCCTGCTTGTGCTCTCTTGCTTCTGTCAAATAAATAAAATCTTAAAAAAAAAATATTTAGTGTAGTAGTATCAAGGGCAGAGAAAGATCTTGTCCTGTTTTACAGGAAATGGCTTCAGAAGCCTACAGCTGGAAACAAAGGTGATAAATGTTCACCGTTCTCAGCTGAAGGAACAGCCAGCTCTTGTCACCAGCCACTTCCCCCACCTCGACAAGCACAACTGGTACCACTGCCCTCTCTTCTCCTCCCCTATCAGTTTCCAGGAACCACAACAGTATCGTCAAAGGACTGTCACCAAGCGTCCACTAAAACGCAGTCACTTAACAGATGTAGCTAGACAAAGTTTTTCAGGAGTTGCCATACAACTCTTTCCTTAGGGCCTGTTTATGTTCCAAAATATGATTTATCATCATGAAATCCATGTCTGTTCTTCAGTTCTTCACTCCTTTCTAGGGAGTTCTTAAAGACCAACAGACAGAAAGTAAAAGAAACTTCGAACGTTTCCCTTCTCCCCTGCCCAATCCTCACAAAACAAGAGAAATAAATTCAAGGAGAAGCAGCATGCGTGTGCAAAAGTATACCATATCTTTTGGAAGTATTCAGCGAAATCACAAATGATACAAAAATATTATATCTTGGCATGCTTTGTCCCTTATTCTAGAAAGAGGAACATAGCAGTCATTCTGTTGCTTCATTTTTTAAAATTTATTTTATTTTATTTAAGATTTTATTTATTTTATTTGTCCGAGGGAGAATGAGAGAGAGCAGCCGAGGGAGAGGGAGAAGCAGGCTCCCCACTGAGCAGGAGACTCGATCCCAGGACCCTGAGATCATGACCTAAGCCGAAGGCAGCTGCTTAACTAACTGAGCCAGCCAGGCGCCCCAGTCATTCTGTTGCTTTAAAAGCCTGGATTAGAATGTCTTGGACAGGACTATGGAGTAAGAAATGAAGAGAGTTTATAAACATGGCAACAGAAATTAATACTTTCCCTCTTAAACCCATTCCCACAGCAAACCACTTCATACCCTCTGAATATCAAGCAAGCAAGAAATAGGCATTATGATATTTGCTCCAAATATTAATATTAGCTTTTATCTGTTTAATGACCTTGGTTAGAATAGCACTGCTCAAACTGAAGAACAGACATGCATTTCATGATGATAAATCATATTTTAGAACATAAAACAACTCTCAATAACTTTTTTTTTTTAAATTTTATTTATTTGAGAGAGTGAGAGAGCCCAACGGGGGGGAGGATCAGAGGGAGAAGCAGACTCCCTGCTGAGCAGGGAGCCCAATGTGGGACTCGATCCCGGAACTCCGGGATCACGACCTGAGCCGAAGGCAGTCGCCCAACCAACTGAGCCACCCAGGCGCCCCAACACTCAAAAACTTTAAAGGATTAAAATCATACAGAATATGTTCCCTGACATAAGAAAATGGGATTAAAAATTAATTTCAAAAATCTATAAAATGTGAAATATTTGGAAATTAAGCAAGCACACCTATATAACTCTAAAGGTAAAAGTAAAATCACAAGGGTAAATTAGAAAATATTTTAAAAATAAAGCATATCAATACTTGAGGAATGTAATTTAAGCACTGATTATAGAGAAATTTGTAATTTTAAAACTTCATAAAATATAAAAGGATTAAAATCACTGATCCAACTTATGTCCTAAGAAATAAGAGGAAATTAAATGCAATGCATTTAGAAGAAAGAAAATTATAAAACAGAACACTTAGAATGGTCAAGAAAAAGTGAAGAAAGCACAAATCACTTTTTTACTTTGGCAATTTTGACAACCTAGATAAAATAGATTCTTTGAAAATTCCAGCTTAACAAAATTGATGCAAAAAGAGAACATTTGAATAGGTGTATATAAACTAAAATTAATTTCAGAATTAAAAACCCGCTCAAGAAAACAGCTTACTGAACAGATAGATTTATTGGTGAATATTATCAAATTTTGAAGGAAAAATAAAGCCAATCATATACTACCTTTTTCAAAAAAATGTTGCAAGCGCTTCATTAAGTCATTTTCTGGGGCCAGCATAAAACTGACCCCGAATTGGGTGCCTGGGTGGCTCAGTTGGTTAAGCGACTGACTTCGGCTCAGGTCATGATCCTGGAGTCCCGGGATCGAGTCCCGCATCGGGCTCCCTGCTCAGTGGGGAGTCTGCTTCTCCCTCTGACCCTCTCCCCTCTCGTGCTCTCTCTCTCTCTCTCTCTCTCAAATAAATAAATAAATAAAATTAAAAAAAAAACAACAAAAAAAAAACTGACCCCGAATTATGACAAGAACATTACAAGGAAATAAGATTAGACAACAAGCCTCTGAAGAACTTATATACAAAAATCCTTAACAAAACATTTGCAAATTGAAAAGAGCAATATAAATTGAGGGTATTTTATCATGACCAAGTGGGATCTTCCCAAGAAAACAAGATTGATTTTTCATCCAAAAATCAACAAATGCAATTCACAAAGTTAAAAGAATAAAGAAGAAAATGGATGCAGAAAAAATATTTGACAAAGTTGGCACATAATTTTAACTGAGGAAGAATGAAAACCTATAGGCAAAATTGGAAAAGAGCATGTCTAAATTGGATAAATGGTATCAGTTAAAAACTAAAATGAATGTTCTACACTGCAGTGAACTATTGAATATTTTCTATCTTCTGTCAGGAGAAAAAATGGATTTTTCTCTCACCACTTTGATTAAACCTAACACTAGAGATCCTCAAGTGTTATTAGAAGTCCTTGTCAGTGCAATAAGGCAAGGGGGAGAATGGCATAAAGATTTTAAGAAGCAAAACTGTATTTATTTATAAATGAAGTGATTCTTTTGCCTCAAGGTAGTCTCTTCACTTTATCAAAAACGTAGCCACTGGGGGCATCTGGGTGGCTCAGTTGATGGCGGCTGCCTTTGGCTCAGTCGTGATCCCCGGGGTGCTAGGATCGAGTCCCATGTCGGGCTCCCTGTGCAGCAGGCTAGTCTGCTTCTTTCTCTCCCTCTACCCCTCCCCCATCTTGTGCTCTCTCTCTCTCTCTCTCTCTCTCTCTCAATCTCTCAATCTCTCACTCTCTCTCAAATAAATAAAATCTAAAAAAATAAAAACGTAGCCACTGATAATCTCTGCATTTCATGTATTCAAAGAAACAACAGAAACAAAGAGAGACTGGGGCCTTTTCTAGTCCAAGTGTATCAGGGAAGGGATTCATTAATTCATGTGTGATCAAGGACTTTTCCCTGGATCAGTCAACGGGGTCATGAGTGGGCACTATATTCAGTCTAGTCTGGTACAAGTGGGCACACACAAAAAAAGTGACCAGGAGATAGGATTATATTGTCTGAGGTAAGAAGAATTCAATTCAATGATAGTTTTGAAGCCATACTTCCAAGAACATTTCAGAATTGATATATCAGTCAATGGTCGTGAAAACAAATCACTTTCATTTGTTGAAACATAATTCGTTTGTAGAGTTGTTGGAGGAGCTGAGACCAAAAGCAGGGGCTCCTGAAGCAACCCAGAGCTAAGTCACTGCATGGAGAAGCAACACACTAAGGCTGGAGAGACAAGTGATAAGGTGGTGATGGGAGGCCCAGAGGCCTGGGCCTGACCACAGACAGTGATACCACACAAGGCCTGTCTTGTGGGAATTGGAGCATTGGAGGAGTTGAGCCTGCTTCCAGATATTAACTGAGGCAGGCAAGATAATTGCTAAGACTTAAGATGGAAAGCCCCATGGAATGTTTACTTAAGGTCAGAAACCTTTTGCGCTAGCCTTACTCTGGGACTCTGGGATTCAGAGCTATAAGGCCCAAGCCCTGCTCTGTGAGGGAACTTGGACATTGTACTTGCTTCCCTCAATCCAGTCCTCTAGAGCCTTGCATCAGACTAGTAATGTAATCCTGCTACTTGGGAACCTGTCTGGTTTGTTTCCATCAGATCCAAGAAATATTTTCAGTAAAAGTCTTTACTTTCTTGACAAGTTACGGGAGAGAGATTTACTACCCCTTGAAATGACAAACAAATATTACCCTTACTCATTCAAGCAACCGTTCAGCTCTTTATTCATTCTTTCAATCACCATGCACCTTGGGTTTTACTACACTTTAATGTTAACATGTTAGATTTTTAGGATTCAAAAATAAATATCTCTTGAAGCATGTTAATTTTATTTCCAGGACATATAAATTAGATTCAAGTGAAATGTAAGGAAAAACTCTTGGTTTTTCCAGGAGATCTCAATCACTAGCCAGAGAAGAAAAAAAAAATTCACTTATTATTGCCAGATAATATCCTGTATTTTAAAGGTCCCTGTATAGTGTAAGCTCCATGAAAAAAAGAACTTTAGCTATCTTGTTTGTTTCTTTCTTCTTAGGGCCCAGATAATGATAAGTATAGAATGAGAACTAAGCAGACCATCCAAATAAATTAATCTAATAGTTAATGCGTATGAAAATTATATGTATAAAAATTATTCATTAAAAATTATTAAATCCAAAACATTTTTCTTTTAAAGATTTTATTTATTTATTTGAGAGAGAGAGAGCAGGCATTAGCTGGGGGAGGGGCAGAGGGAGAAGCAGGCTTCCCGCTGAGCAGGGAGCCTGATGACACAGGGCTCTGTCCTAGGACCCTGGGATCATGGCCTGAACTGAAGTCAGACACTTAAACGGCTAAGCCACCCAGGAACCCCCAAAGCATTTTTTTTTCTTTTTGTTCTTTAATTCATGGTGTATTGGTTTCCTATTGTGGATGTAACAAATTACCACAAAATTAGTGGCTTAAAATAACACAAATGTATTATTTTACAGTTCTGGGAATCAGAAGTCAAAAATGGGTTGACAGGGATGCTTTCCCTCTCGAAGCTCTCAAGGAGAATCTTTCCTTACCTTTGGCAGCTTCTGAAGGCACATTCTATTCTTTGGCTCATCCTACGTTTTCAAAGACAATAGGGTAGTCGTCCCTCCCAACCTCTCTATAGCCATCTCACTTTTTCCTGACTTTTACTCTCCATCTTAAAGGACCTTGTGATTACGCTGGGCCCACCTGAATCATGTACCCTTCTCAAAATCCTTAATTACATCTGCAAAGTCCTTTTACCATGGGAACATATTTACAAGTTCTGGAAATTTTATGTGAATATCTTTGGCAAGTCATTATTCATATGACCCTACGACATAGGCTGTCTCTCGTGTAAGGGATTAGAACATCCATTTGATTCAAGCTCTCAGTGGGGACAGAAAATTCTATAGAATAGCTTGCTTTTCCAACTCTCCAACTTATTGGCCGCATATTCATTCCTGTATGCTTTCTCTCTCTTTTTTTTATTTTTTAATTGTTATGTTAATCACCATACCTTACATCATTAGTTTTTGATGTAGTGTTCCATGATTCATTTTTTGCATGTAACACCCAGTGCTCCATGCAGAACGTGCCCTCTTTAATACCCATCACCAGGCTAACCCATCCTCCCAGCCCCCTCCCCTCTAGAACCCTCAGTTTGTTTTTCAGAGTCCATAGTCTTTCACCCAGCCACCCCATCCCTTCCACCCCCCACCACTCCAGCAACCCTCAGTTTGTTTCCGGAGATTAAGAATTCCTCATATCAATGAGGTCATATGACACTTTCTTTCTCTGATTGACTTATTTCACTCAGCATAACACCCTCTAGTTTCATAAATGTTGTTGCAAATGGCAAGATCTCATTCTTTTTGATGGCTGCATAATATTCCATTGTGTGTGTGTGTGTGTGTGTGTGTGTGTGTGTGTGTGTGTGTATACCACTTCTTTATCCATTCATCTGTCGATGGACATCTTGGCTCTTTCCACAGTTTGGCTATTGTGGACATTGCTACTATAAACATCAGGGTGCACGTACCCCTTCGGATCCCTACATTTGTATCTTTGGGGTAAATACCCAATAGTGCAATTGCTGGGTCATATGGTAGCTCTATTTTCAACTTTTTGAGGGACCTCCATACTGTTTTCCAGAGTGGCTGCACCAGCTTGCATTCCCACCAACAGTGTAGGAAGGTTCCCCTTTCTCCGCATCCCCGCCAACATCTCATCGTTTCCTGACTTGTTAATTTTAGTCATTCTGACTGGTGTGAGGAGATATCTCATTGAGGTTTTGATTTGGATTTCCCTGATGCCAAGCGATGTTGAGTACATTTTCATGTGTCTGTTGGCCGTTTGGATGTCTTCTTTGGAAAAATGTCTGTTCATGTCTTCTGCCCATTTCTTGATTGGATCTTTTGTTCTTTGGGTATTGAGTTTAAGAAGTTCTTTATAGATTTTGGATACTAGCCCTTTATCTAATATGTCATTTGCAAGTATCTTCTCCCATTCTGTCGGTTGTCTTTTGGTTTTGTTGACTGTTCCTTTTCCTGTACAAAAGCTTTTTATCTTGATGAAGTCCCAGTAGTTCATTTTTGCCCTTGCTTCTCTTGCCTTTGGCGATGTTTCTAGGAAGAAGTTGCTGTGGCTGAGGTCGAAGAGGTTGCTGCCTGTGTTCTCCTTTAGGATGTTGATGGACTGCTGTCCCACGTTGAGGTCTTTCAACCATTTTGAGTCTATTTTTGTGTGTGGTGTAAGGAAATGGTTCAGTTTCATTCTTCTGCATGTGGCTATCAAATTTTCCCAACACCATTTGTTGAAGAGGCTGTCTTTTTTCCACTGGACATTCTTTCCTGCTTTGTCGAAGATTAGTTGACCATAGAGTTGAGGGTCCATTTCTGGGCTCTCTATTCTGTTCCATTGATCGATGTGTCTGTTTTTGTGCCAGTACCATACAGTCTTGATGATGACGGCTTTGTAATAGAGCTGGGAGTCCGGAATTGTGATGCCGCCAGCTTTGCTTTTCTTTTTCAACATTCCTCTGGCTATTCGAGGTCTTTTCTGGTTCCATACAAATTTTAGGATTATTTGTTCCATTTCTTTGAAAAAAGTGGATGGTATTTTGATGGGGATTGCATTGAATGTGTAGATAGCTCGAGGTAGCATTGACATCTTCACAATATTTTTTCTTCCAATCCTAGAGCATGGAACGTTTTTTCATTTCTTTGTGTCTTCCACAGTTTCTTTCATGAGTATTTTATAGTTTTCTGAGTACAGATCCTTTGCCTCTTTGGTTAGATTTATTCCTAGGTATCTTATGGTTTTGGGTGCAATTGTAAATGGGATCGACTCCTTAATTTCTCTTTCTTCTGACTTGATGGTGTAGAGGAATGCCACTGATTTCTGTGCATTGATTTTATATCCTGCCACTTTATTGAATTCCTGTATGAGTTCTAGCAGTTTTGGGGTGGAGTCTTTTGGGTTTTCCACATACAGTATCATATCATCTGCAAACAGTGAGAGTTTGACTTCTTTGCCGATTTGGATGCCTTTGATTTCTTTTTGTTGTCTGATTGCTGTGGCTAGGACTTCTAATACTATGTTGAATAGCAGTGGTGATAGCGGACATCCCTGATGCATTCCTGACCTTAGGGGAAAGTTCTCAGCTTTTCCCCATTGAGAATGATATTTGCTGTGCGTTTTTCATAGATGGCTTTTATGATATTGAGGTATGTACCCTCTATCCCTATACTCTGAAGAGTTTTGATCAAGAAAGGATGGTGTACTTTGTCAAATGCTTTTTCTGCATCTATTGAGAGGGTCGTATGATTCTTGTTCTTTCTTTTGTTAATGTATTATATCACGTTGATTGATTTGTGGATGTAGAACCAACCTTGCAGCCCAGTTAAATCCCACTTGGTCGTGGTGGATAATCCTTTTAATGTACTGTTGTACCCTGTTGGCTAGTATTTTGGTGAGTATTTTTGCATCCATGTTCATCAAGAATATTGGTCTGTAATTCTCCTTTTTGATGGGGTCTTTGTCTGGTTTTGGGATCAAGATTATGGTGGCCTCATAAAATGAGTTTGGAAGTTTTCCTTCTATTTCTATTTTTTGGAACAGTTTCAGAAGAATAGGTATTAATTCTTCTTTAAATGTTTGATAGAATTCCCCCGGGAAGCCATCTGGCCCTGGGCTTTTGTTTTTTGGGAGATTTTTGATGACTGCTTCAATTTCCTTAGTGGTTATAGGTCTGTACAGGTTTTCTCTTTCTTCCTGGTTCAGTTTTGGTAGTTGATACATCTCTAGGAATGCACCCATTTCTTCCAGGTTATCTAATTTGCTGGCATATAGTTGCTCCTAATATGTTCTTATGATTGTTTGTATTCCTTTGGTGTTGGTTGTGATCTCTCCTCTTTCATTCATGATTTTGTTGATTTGGGTCATTTCTCTTTTCTTTTTGATAAGTCTGGCCAGGGGTTTATCAATCTTATTAATTCTTTCAAAGAACCAGCTCCTAGTTTCGTTGATCTCTTCTACTGTTCTATTGGTTTCTATTTCATTGATTTCTGCTCTGCTCTTTATTATTTCTCTTCTCCTGCTGAGTTTAGGCTTTATTTGCTGTTCTTTCTCCAGCTCCTTTAGGTGTAGGGTTAGGTTGTGTATTTGAGACCTTTCTTGTTTCTTGAGAAGGTTTGTATTGCTATATACTTTCCTCTCAGGACTGCCTTTGCTGTATCCCAAAGATTTTGAACAGTCGTGTTTTCATTTTCATTGGTTTCCATGAATTTTTTAATTCTTCTTTAATTTCCTGGTTGATTCATTCATTCTTTAGTAGGATTCCCTTTAACCTCCATGTATTTGGGTTCTTTCTGACTTTCCTCTTGTGATTGAGTTCTAGTTTCAAAGCATTGTGGTCTGAAAATATGCAGGAATGATCCCAATCTTTTGGCACCAGTTGAGACCTGATTTGTGACCTAGGATGTGATCAATTCTGGAGAATGTTCCATGGGCACTAGAGAATAATGTGTATTCTGTTGCTTTGGGATGGAATGTTCTGAATATATCTGTGAAGTCCATCTGGCCCAGTGTGTCATTTAAAGTCTTTATTTCCTTGTTGATCTTTTGCTTAGATGATCTGTCCATTAAATCAGGGGGTGTTAAAGTCCTCCACTATTATTGTACTGTCGATGTGTTTCTTTGCTTTTGTTAGTAATTGGCTTATATAATTGGCTGTTCCCATGTTAGAGGCATAGATATTTACAATTGTTAGATCTTCTTGTTGGATAGACCCTTTAAGTAGGATATAGTTGTCCTTCCTCATCTCTTATTACTGTCTTTCGTTTAAAATCTAATTTCTCTGATATAAGTATTGCCACCCCAGCTTTCTTTTGGTGTCCATTAGCATGGTAAATGCTTTTCCACCCCCTCACTTTCAATCTGGGGGTGTCTTTGGGTCTAAAATGAGTCTCTTGCAGACAGCATATCGATGGGTCTTTTTTTTTAATCCAATCTGGTAGCCTGTGTCTTTTGATTGGGGCATTTAGCCCATTTACATTCAGGGTAACTATTGAAAGATATGAATTTAGTGCCATTTTATTTCCTGTAAGGTGACTGTTACTGTATATTGTCTGTGTTCCTTTCTAGTCTGTGTTACTTTTAGGCTCTCTCTTTGCTTAGAGGACCCCTTTCAATATTTCTTGTAGGGCTGGTTTCGTGTTTGCAAATTCCTTTAGTTTTTGTTTGTCCTGGAAGCTTTTTATCTCTCCTTCTATTTTCAGTGACAGCCTAGCTGGATATAGTATTCTTGGCTGCATATTTTTCTCGTTTAGTGCTCTGAATATATCATGCCAGTCCTTTCTGGCTTCCCAGGTCTCTGTGGATAGGTGTATGCCAGTCTAATGTTTCTACCATTTTAGGTTACATATCTTTCCTCCCAAGCTGCTTTCAGGATTTTCTCTTTGTCTCTGAGACTCATAAGTTTTACTATTAGATGTCAGGGTGTTGACCTATTTTTTTTGATTTTGAGAGGGGCTCTCTGTGCCTCCTGGATTTTGATGCCTGTTTCCTTCCCCACATTAGGGAAGTTC
Source organism: Eumetopias jubatus (assembly GCF_037043125.1). Taxonomy (NCBI): domain Eukaryota; kingdom Metazoa; phylum Chordata; class Mammalia; order Carnivora; family Otariidae; genus Eumetopias; species Eumetopias jubatus. The sequence continues at coordinate 32,489,313 of NW_028274810.1, read as the reverse complement.
TCTGCTATAATTTGCTCCAGTATACCTTCTGCCCCTCTCTCTCTTTCTTCTTCTTCTGGGATCCCAATTATTCTAATGTTGTTTTGTCTTATGGTATCGCTTATCTCTCGAATTCTGCCCTCGTGATCCAGTAGTTGTTTATCGCTCTTTTTCTCAGGTTTTTTATTTTCCATCATTTGGTCTTCTATATCACTAATTCTCTCTTCTGCCTCATTTATCCTAGCAGTTAGAGCCCCCATTTTTGATTGCACCTCATTAATAGCCTTTTTGATTTCGACTTGGTTAGATTTTAGTTCTTTTATTTCTCCAGAAAGGTTTCTCTAATAACTTCCATGCTTTTTTCAAGCCCAGCTAGTATCTTTAAAGTCATCATTCTGAACTCTAGTTCCGACATCGTACTAATGTCCATATTGAGTAGGTCCCTGGCAGTCAGTACTGCCTCTTGTTCTTTTTGTTGAGCTGATTTTTTCCGTCTTGTCATTTTGTCCAGAGGAGAGCAGATGAATGAGAGAACGAAATGCTAACAGGGTAACCACGTCCCCAGCAAATATATTCTAAAGAAGTCAGAAAAGACCTGAAACCAGGGGAAAAGAAAGAAAAAAGAAGTTTTTTCTTTCATTTCATAAGTCTTTCTTTCTAAAAAGAAAGTTAAAAACAAAAACAGAACAAAACAAAAACACAGAATATGATCCAATATGATCAGGCTGGTGCATAGATCAGTGCCACACACTAGATTTTGGGTGTATTTTGGTCTGTTAGAAGAAAGTGCCTCCCAAAATTTTAAAGAAAGAAAAACTTATACATGTACAAAAATAAGGGTTAATACGATGAAGGGATGGAATATGAGTATAAAGATGAGAAGTATAAAAGATTTTATAAAAGAATTGATAAGATAAGAAGTTGTTTGAAAAAGAAAGAATAAGATTTAAAGAAGAAAGGAGAGAATGTGATTAGGCAGGAGACTAGAACAAAGCCATACACTAGTGATTTAGGGTATATTTTGATCTGTTAGAAGAAACTATCTCAAAATTTTAAAGAGAGAACAACTTATATATATATATATGCCAAAAATAAGGGTAACTACTATGAAGGGATAGAATATGACTCTAAAAATGAAAATAAAAATGTGTTTTAAAAAGGGGATAGATAAGATGTTGGTTGAAAATGGGAAAAAGAAAAATTCAAAAAAAAAGTTAAAAAAATTAACTTTGAAAGACTAAAGAATCATGGTAAAAAAGCCATGAATTCTATGTGCGGTATTCCCCTAGCGCTGGAGTTCTGCCATTCTCATTGATCAGTAAACTTGGTCTTGGCTGGTGGTTCTTGCTGATCTGGGGGAGGGGCCCAAATGTCTTTGGGGAGGCGGAATTGCCCCGCCCTTGCTGGTCCGGGCTAAGTAATCTGCTTGGGTTTGCTTTTGCGAGCTTTTGTTCCCTGCAAGCTTTCTGTACAGCTTTGGAGGACGAGAATGAAAATGACGGCCTCCCAATATCTGTCCCAGAGGAGCCGAGAATTTGTGTCCCCACTCCTCATTGTGCCCCCAGAGAAAAGCAGTCACTCCCGTCTCCCCAGTCGCTGGCCGCACTCCGTGCTCACCCTGCCTGTGACCGTGTGTTTCTATCTCTGGCACCCGATCTGGTGTGGAGTCTCCAAACCCAGCAGATCCCTGCGGTGCCCTCCCATGCTGCTCCTCCCGGGGGAGGAAGGGGAGTCTCTCCAGATCTGCCGCTTGTTGGGTCCCTGCTGGAGGAGCAGTGGCCCAACGGTGTCACCGATCACGGTTTATGTATGGCAACACGAGCTCAGAGCCCACGCCTTGGCTCCGTCTCTGCAGCCGGCTTCCCTGTTTCGATACCTGGGAGCTCTGCCACACTCAGGCACCCCCGGTCTTTCTGTGACTCCAAGGGTCTTGAGACCACACTGTCCCACGAAGGTTCCACCCCCTGCTTAGTCACTGGAGCGACGTCCCTCAGTGGAGCCGACTTCTAAAAGTTCCGATTTTGTGCTCCGCTGCTCTATCACTTTCCAGAAGTAGCGGATGGAGGCCCCCCCACCGCCGTCTATCCTCCCGAATATCCCCTCAGATTCACTTCTCTGCACGTCCTACCTTCCAGAAAGTGGTCGCTTTTCTGTTTAGAGAGTTGTTGCTATTCTTTTCTTAGATCTCCTGTTGAGTTTGTAGGTGTTCAGAACGGTTTGATCCCTATCTAGCTGAATTCCTGGGACCAGAGGAAATCCAGGTCTTCTACTCCTCTGCCATCTTGCTCCCCTCTTGCTTTCTCTCTTGTAAAGGTAAAGCTGCTCTTCCTTCTGAACACTTGAAGTCATATCTGGATAGAGCAGTTTGAAATCTTAGAGCAGATGTGTTAACATCCTCATAGGGGCACAGCTACTGTGATACCCAAGGTCATGGGGGAGGAGACGTCACCAGAAAAGTTTCTTTTGTTCCACTAGCCTTTAAATCACCTTGGAGACCTTAGTCTGGTGTCTAAAATGTGAAGTACCTATTACATTTGAAGAGTTCCTATAATTCTTACAACTGAAATTTAGTATGCATCATCCTTTTGTCTTTATTTTTTTTTTTTAAGATTTTATTTATTTATTTGACAGAGAGAGCGAGCACGGGAGCAGGAACACAAGCAGGGGAAGTGGAAGAGGGAGAAGCAGGCTTCCTGCCAAGCAGAGAACCCGATATGGGACTCGATCCCAGGACCCTGGGATCATCCTTTTGTCTTTATAGTAAAAGTTTATTTAGCACATTTGACTCCTAAACATACTGTGAGAGGATGCATAGAAAAATGGTCCCTGTACTCAGATGAACTTTATTGTCTAATTGGAAGCAAATACTAGATTCCAGTTAGTTATACTGAGGAAGGACTCTCTTTATTACCTGGACCGATGTGCCCCACTTTAACAGGGGACTGACGCTATGAGTCTATCTACTATGTTGGTATCAATGCCAAGTTGGATCCTGAGTCAAGAGTTTTTAAATGTTTCAGTATCCCCATCTTCCCAGGCATGTGTACTTGAGTAAATGGTCAGTGGTCTGCTAGTGGGAGGGCTGGAGAAATCATGTTCATTATTCTTGACCTGGAGTTTCAGGGTCCTTCTTCCTGAGAACCTGGCTGTCCCCCAGGTGATGAGTTCAGGGGCTAAAACTGGCTCACATCATGGCTAGGGGTTGTAACACATGAAGGGGGCTGTAAATCCATAGCTTCCTCATAAACCGTTTGTGACTTCATTGATTGTTTTCTCCCTATCCCTCTTGACCATTCACCTTCTATTCATCATCTTCTGAATTCTTCATGGTCAGACCCAGCAGGCTGTCACTCCAACCTTGCTGCTCAACTGTCCCTGTACCTTGGCTTCTGATGTTCAAGTGCTAACCCCTGCCCTCCATGTGTCAGGATCTCTTATCCCCAGCATTACCAGGGGTCTAGTTCTGCAATGGCAGGCTGTCCCATCTCCCCTGACATATAGGAGAGATGCTGCTGCTGAATGTTTTCTGGGGGATGGGATCCCTCTCACCAACATGTTCTCGTTTTTTGGTAATTCTCCTTCTAACACCTTAATGGTGTAATTCAGGGATAGAAAATAGAATCCACTCTAGCTGAGATTTCAAAGGGTCACCAGAAACTGTAAACCTTTGTTTTAAAGTGAATATAGGGATTAAAAAAACCAAGGCCAAGGTGAAAACAAGATTAGGATGCAATGTTGGTGTTCTCCAGGATCTGGTTCTTAGCCTTGGGTCCCTCGTTGAATTGCCTGATGTGATTTCTAGGAGCAATGAGTAATTTATCATTAGTGGTCAGTTTCACATTCCTAATAGTTTTTAGAAGTTGTATTATAGCATGCTTTTCTTTTTGTATTTATGAATAGGTAATATAAGCTTTCTTTACAAAATTCACGTTTCCCTCTCATTCTTGATCCCACCCAGTTCTTCCCAGAAGAAACCAGTGTTACTACTTTTCGTGAATTTTTTCCATATAAACCATACTATATACATAGCTTTGCATCTCATTTTTTTCACCTTAAAATATACCTTGAGGATTGTTCTGTATTAGTATATGTAAACTCTGTTGTCAGATTATTTAACAACCACCCAGAATTCTACTCCATATATGTATTTATATTACCACTTCTATTTATAAAAATTTACATTTATATGACAAATCTTTCCATTAAGAGCAATGCCACAATGGATCTCATTTGTGTTTGTGTGTGTGTATGTGTGTATGTGTAATTTGGCACATGTATTTTTCTAAAAATGAACATGCTATATCAAGGCACAACTACATTAAAGTATAAGAAATATTAGAACAGCCTCTCAATAGAAATTATACAATTTACATTCCCATGTGAGAGAGACTCTTTTCCCATAACTTTCAATCTGAGAAGTGAAAGATTATAGCCAGTGGTTTTAGTTTCACTTCTGTAATTGTGAGTAAGGCTGAATAGCATGTATTTATTTATTTGTTTATTTTCTGTTAACTACTCATATACTGAGTTTTATGTCTTTCATAGTGTATCATAGAAACATACAAGTTGAAAATATATTTTCAGACTGCTGTTTGTCTTTTGACTTTTTTTGACATAAAGGATTTATTTCAGTTTTATGTACTTTTGTATGTGTCTTATGTCTTCTGGGCTTTATGTCATGCTTAGAAAGAACTCCACATTTCAAGATTTTTAAAAAGGATTTTGGATTTCCAAATTTTGTGGTTTCAGTCTTCATGTTTAAATCTATAGTACATCTGGAATTTACTTTGCTGTAATAAATATGAGATCTAATCTCTGTTTTCTCAAAGGGGCTAGCAAGTTGTCTTGACAATTTATTGGACAGTTCATTATTTCCCACAGACTTGAAAGCCATTAAGATAAATAGTTCCTAAAAGTATTTGTTTCTATTTCTGGACTATGTTCTACAGTTTTGTCTGTCTTGTGAGGACCTGGTGCTACACTGGTCTAATTACTATCTCTAGCTATAAGAAGTTTTCATATGGAGCAAATATGGTTCTTTTTTGTTACACTTCTGTATTACCCTGACAATTTTTTAAAGCATTGTAGGGGCACCTGGGTGGCTCAGTTGGTTAAGCATCTGCCTTCGGCTCAGGTCATGAGTCCTGCATCAGATTCCTTGCTCAGCCTCAGTGGGGAGCCTGCTTCTCCCTCTCCTCCCTGCTTGTGCTCTCTCTTGCTCTCTCTCTCTCAAATTAAATCTTTAAAAAAGTAAATAAAGCATTATAAGCATTTCCGTTTAAGCTTGTATAAAGGTAGTAGCCTACTTATCTTCATGAAAACATCTTTTTTTAATCCCAGAACACATTAAATTTATAAATGTGAATTAGAGGTGACTTGACTTGAAATATATATATATTCTAAAAGATATATATAACATATATACATATATATGTATATTATTTTTTTATTTTGTGATTTTAGAAGCATTCTTGATAAGTTATTTTCCAAGGTATTTTTTACCTATATTGCAAAGTCGGTCTATCTCTTAAGCAGTTGGCAAACTTTTTCTGTAAAGGGCCCAAAAGGAAATATTTTAGGTTTTGTGGGTCATACAGTATTTGTTGCAACTACTCAGCTCTGCTGTTGTGTCATTAAAGCAGCCACAGACAGTATGTAATTGAATAAGTGTGGTGCTGTTCCAATAAAACTTTATTTAGAAAAACAGGTAGCAAGACAGATTTGGCCTGTAGGCTAACGTTTGCCAATGTCTGTTATAAAAGGTTGTTTCATTTCAAACTAACTAATAAAACCAACATTTAATCTATCTAATGTGTGTCAGGCACTGATATATCCTGTACTAGGCACTTTTTATGTTTAACATGCTCCTGAGTGAAACTTTTAAAAAAGCATACACATCAAAAATAGGGTGGAACGTGTATCCTCATTCTTTAATTTTGTGAGAGAAAAGTTAGTCCTAATTAAACAGTGAGCTCGGGGGCGCCTGGGTGGCTCAGTTGGTTAAACAGTGAGCTTGAGCTCCTCAGCCTCTGACCAACAAGTCTAGCAGGAACAGACAAATCTGTGGCTGCTTCAGGGGCAAGTGTGTCCAGGTTTTGTGGAATCCAGGGAGTTTTATCCTTTCTAGTAACCTCAATCACATTTCTGAGAAGATTTATTTCTGTCTTCATCTCCTCAGATTTCTTCCTAAATCCTTCATTAAACAGATCCTTTGGGATCTAAAGCAAAGGGTTGTGGGGAAAGGAAAAAGTAAACTTTCAAAAATCCACATTTTTTTCAAGAGTCAAACTTTATATGTAAGAACTTTGTAAATTGCCTCTATTTTATGATATTTATGATAAAGCTATTCTTATTAGATCACTAGAGGATAATATTTGGAGCAGAGAGTATCTTCTGGGCTCGACCTGGGCAGTCAGAGGAAGGAGTTTCCAGCCTTGCCAATATGCACACACAGTGTTAGCATTTTGCTAGGGTACTAAGCCAGGCATGGGGACAAATGCAATACCATGTTCCAACCAAAACTGCAGGTTGGGAAGGAGCCATTAGTTCACGTGTATATATTTTCAGTCCTCCTTGGGATAGCATGGTCACCTGTATCGTAGAAATAATGGAACTTATAAGCTGATCAAGACATTTGATATGAACACTTCTAAATGGGAAAAGAGAGAATTCCCTGGTGCCTTGTGGTGACTTAGGCAAGCTGTGCAGCAAGTTTAGAAGGTATCAGATCCCCCTGTATTTCTAAGCCTGGACATATCTGATACTTTTAAGTCAGTATGGATCCATGTCAGTATCTTTGGTGGTAATAGGGTTTCTGATAATTGACAGTGATCTTGGTAAAGCACCCTGTTGCTGCTTATATTAAAAACACCTGGTTGGGGTGCCTCAATGGCTCAGTCAGTTAAGCGTCCAACTCTTGATTTTAGCTCAGGTCATGATCTCGGGGTCGTGAGTTCAAGCCCAGCATTGGGCTCCGCGCTGGCCTTGGAACATGCTTAAGATCCTCTCTTTCCCTCTCTCTCTCTGCCCTCCCCACGCACAATAGATCCTCACCCCTGCTTTCTCTCTCTCTAAAAAAAAAAAAAAAAACAAAACCCAAAAACACCTGGTTGGATTATCTACTTGATAATTCATGAAACCCTGTTTAATTTGGGTCCCATGAGACCATTCTAGAATCCCGCCAGTATGGCACGTTGGAGAGGTTATTTATCTTCCCCAGGGACTTGGAAGGGCCAAGGTCATCCTGGACTCTTCAAGGTCTCCGTGTGGACCACAACTCAAAGACCTCTTGAAAAGCTAAGATTCAATACTTTTAGGGGATCACATGCAATGAATGGCAGTAATGCTTCTCTTTTCCATTTTGCTTTAGTTTTCACCCATTCCTTCCTGATGTGCCAGGGCAATGGCCACGAGGAATTACGGTTCCTGCGAGGTTTATGTTGATGGAGTTTGTGCTCCAATATCCTTGTCTGCTGCACTCTCAGATCATTGTCTGTTTCCCTCTCCAGCTTCTTGCTTAGTTGGGCGTTGTTCTCCTTGAGGCTTCTTTCTTGAGCCTCCACCTGCTGTTGCTGCTCCCACTGTTTCTCTCTCAGCCATGCCTGTTCCTTCTCAGCTGCCTCATTCCTGGCTTGCTGCACTGCCCCATGCAGATTTTAGAAAGAGAAGAGAGTAAAAGGTCAGGCCTGAGCTTTACCCTCTTGAGATCAGGGACCAAATCAGATTTGAAAGAGAGGGTGGCCACATCATCAAGAGCAGGTTTGAGAATATGATGGGAAGGGCCTTGACTGTCTGGCTCATGTACAACTCAGCTTCTTATTTTCAGGTTTAAAAGAGTGTGCATTCCACAGAAGAAGGGGAACCTTGTCGTTTTGGAAAGATCTTTGTTCCATCTGTCAGAGGGCATTGCAGGAGCTTACCCACCCAAGAGTGGAGCCCTGCTCTTGCCTGCTATGGCCTTGTCCCCAGAGATGAGAGCTTTATCTGTTTGCAGGATAGATTTCTTTATTGCCGCCTATGACTGCAAAAAGCTCCTAAGGACCTCATTTGCCTGAGGGATCAAGAAGGAGCAAAGGACCTAGATTTCCATGGAGGTGATTTGTTCTATACAAACAAGGCCATCCATATCATTTTTATTTCTACTTAAAATGCTGCTTGATCCCCCTACAAATTGTCCAGCTTGTCTTATTAGAAGGGCAAGAATCAAAGTGTCCCCCTTGTGCTCCTTCCTTCCACCCACTCAGGCTTGAGCCACTCAGAATTAGGTGCAGCTGTACAAACCCACAATCTCCGGTACTTTCATATATTTGCATGTTTACCTAGGGCTCTTCCCTTTGGATGACATTTCAACCTGGACAACATGTACAAATACTTCAAAATTTACATCCCCCCCCTCTTAGGGGAAGTCTTCCTAGACTATATGCCCAACATAAAATGCAGACTCTAATCCATGCTGATGTTCTCTCCTGCTACCTGCTAGATGTGTAACTTTCAGCAAATTCTTCAACCTGCCTATGACTTTTAGTTCACATCTATAAAATTGTGGGTGATAAGAGCAGATGCTTCCTAACACTTTTTGGAGGATTAAATTAAAACGTCTAGAGAAAGAACTTAATGCTATGACTATAGGCAATAACAGTTCAGTTTACAGTAGCGTATTATTGTTACATTTATTACTAACACCAGTGCAGCCCAGGATCAAAGGTCCTTATGTGTTACCACTCTCTGTGCAGTTGTCTGTTTATCTGACTCTCTCTCACCTTGATCACCTTGAGTGCAAGGATTCTAACTACATCATAAATCCTCAGCCCTTGGCACAATGACTGTCATATTGTTGGATGAAGAAATAAATAATTTCTGTTCTCTCATGGATTTCAGAAATCCATACTGTTTATTTGGGAATAGGCATTTCCACTCTCCTCAGGAGTAAATAGCAAATAGTGGGCCTTAAAAGCTAAAGCTGTCATGATATCCCCATGCTGTCTTATCACCCACAATTGGTGCTATGCTCTTAGATTATCTGGAGACACCTCTGACTCTATTCTGTAGACTCCCCACGCTCCCCTTATTCCTTTCCTGGGCACCTGCAAATATTTCCATTCAGTCCTTTCCTTTGCTTGCCTGTACAGCCTGTGCCCTCCGGGAACAGAAAAGGTTCCTGCTGAAATAGTTCTCTTAGGGCCTTTGAAAGCTGATCAAGTTTAGCTTGGTAGTATTTAACAGATGCCTCTTTGTTCTACAGCAAGAAATCCTCCTTATTCTTTATGATTTCCTGCACGGGAAATGTACAGGGATGTCACCACAAGAAAGGAACAGAGGAGATCAAATTCCAAAGAATCTGGTAGGTGGGTGGTCTAACTGCAGTCCTCTTTGCATCCTAGTGAAGCAGCATAAGCAATGCAACTAGAACTAAGAGATTACTGCCAATTCTGAAAACTCTCTGCAAGACCTTGCTAAAGCTTCCAAACCTCCCTGGGTCTCAGGTTCTTCATCTATGAAATGTTGAAGTTGCATGACCTATTCTCTATAGTTCCTAGAAGCTGTAGCATTCTGTGATTCTATCTTCAACAATATAATGATACTAGTAAAACAAAAATAAATATGAAGAACAACTTGCTAAGAGAGTCTGTCCCAGGAAATTGTCTGGAAACAGGAGTGAGTACACCTAGAGAATTTCTAGCTCAGAAGTGACTTGGGGGAGTTCTGAAACCATGCCACAGTTCAGTAAAGGAATCACTGCTGATTTTGCTTGAGAGATCAGAAAGATCCTAAGTAAATTCCTCAAGCTTTAAGGGAAAAGATGGAAATAGAGTCCTCTAGAATTCTCTCTATTGTGAGGATCCACACTACTTTACCCAAATTAGGAGATGAACTGTAGATTGAATATGTAGAAATAGCGGCATCATTTTAGAAGGGCAAGAATCAGGAAGGGCGAATGCTAAGAAAAAGTACCACAAGCTTCTTCTGGAACTCCCGTTGGTCATCCTCGGAAGAGTACTCCATGAAGACTCCAACAGCTACCCCCTCACAGTCTGCATGCACATCCAGCAGCTCCTGGAATGTGTCTGTGGGGAACCTCACTTGCTGGGCCATCTGCTTGCTGTAGTGGTCAGCTGCCTTCTGCACGGCCACTGAGATCTCACACTGGGTCAGTGTTGTTACTGCGTTCTCCAAGCAAGGCACTGTTCCATGATTGATGACATCCACGTAGGTCACACATACCCATTTCTCTCTGGGTATGAATATTTATTTATAAGTACACTTATATATATAAAATGATACAAAACTACTGAAGAACACATATTATAATTAGCACATATCAGGCCACAGAGAAATATGATTTTGGACAAGGAGACTCACTATTCTCAGTGACCTTGACTTCTTTCCTGAGGGTCCTAGCCCTTGCATGGGTAAAAATATAAGAACAGAAATTATTTGATTGTTTCTGGAATTCAGGATCCAGTTGGTTTTCCAAAATATCCTCAGTATGGGCTTGGAGTTCTTTTTCATGTTTTGGCTGGTCAAAGACAAAACAATTATGTTTTGGGGGGAAAAAACCCACAACATTTGATACACTCCCTGGGTATGTTGGAATTTTTAGCTTTGGGATTCTAACCTGAGGAAGAGAGAAAACAGAGTTACACTAAGCAATAAGCACACTCTTGGGACAAGGTAGCTAAAGATTTTCATGAGTGAGAATTTTTGATCTTTGGAGAAAACTTCTTTAACATATACATACACATGACAAATCAAACTCATATGAATGACATATCACTGGAGAGGAATTTTTTAAATTTATTTTTTTAATTCAAGTATAGTTAACATACAGTGTTATTAGTTTCAAGTGTAGAGTATAATAATTCAACAGTTCTATACATTACGGGTGCTCATCACGATTAAGTATATTCCATAATCCTCTTCACCTTTTTCAAACCCCCTCCACTTCCCTCCTTGCAACACATTTGTTCTCTATATTTAAGAGTCTGGGGTTTTTTGTTTGTTTCTTTTTGATTCGTTCATCTGTTTTGTTCCTTAAATTCCACAAATGAGTGAAATCACATGGTATTTGTCTTCCCCTGACTGACTTATTTTACTTAATATTATACCCTCTAGATCCATCTGTGTTGTTGCAAATGGCAAGATCTTACCCTTTTTTTTTATGGCCAAGTAATGTTCCATTGTGTGAGTGTGTATACGCACACAGACACACACACCACATTTTATTTTATTTTTTATTTTTTTTAAAGATTTTATTTATTTATTTGAGAGAGAGAGAGAGAAGGAGAGAGAGAGAGCACGTGAGAGGGGGGAGGGTCAGAGGGCGAAGCAGACTCCCTGCTGAGCAGGGAGCCCGATGTGGGACTCGATCCAGGGACTCCAGGATCATGACCTGAGCCAAAGGCAGTCGCTTAACCAACTGAGCCACCCAGGCGCCCACACACACCACATTTTAGCCATTAATCTATCAATGGACACTTGGGCTGCTTCCATATCTTGGCTATTGTAAATAATGCTACGGTAAACATAGGGGTGCATACATCTTTTCAAATTAGTGGTTTCATTTTCTTTGAGTAAATACCCAGTAGTGGAATCACTAAATCATCTGGTAATTCTATTTTTAATTTTTTGAGGAAACTCCATACTGTTTTCCACAGTGGCTGCACCAGTTTGCACTCCCACCAGCAGTACGCAAGGGTTCCTTTTTCTCCACAGCCTCACCAACACTTGTTTCTTGTGTTTTTGATTTTAGCCATTCTCACAGGTGTGAGGTGATATCTCATTATAGGTTTGATTTGATTTTTGACTGTTCAACAATATGACTCCCTAAAGAAGTTAAGCTAGTTGACAGCATTGTAATTAGGTCAAGACCTTAAAATAGTCTGAGGAATAAACAAGATAATTTATTCAATGATTATTTATTAAGTACCTGTTAATGTTCCTGGCACTGGGGATATGTTCAAGGCTCAGAAGATACAGCAGTGACTAAAACAGAAATACCTGCCCTTTGGAGTCATATAGTCAATAATAAGTGCTAAGACTGCTAATGTATAACCAGCTATGGCCAGGCAGGTAAAATCTGGTCTTAATGGAAGGAGTATGGGGAGAAAGGAATGGGTAAAACAAAACCATACTTTTAGAAGCTTTCATAAAAGGTTGTGACTGCATCTCACTTCTTACTTGTTTTGAAGATGCTGTGAATCATAGCTAATTCAAGGGACCTCAGCAGCAGTTAAAATATTTTCTAAGAAGAACATTAACCTCACATACATTCCCACTTATTTTTCCTGTGCTTGAGGGGAACAGAACTTCTGAGATCCCTGCATAGAACCAGGGTAGAAGTGTGGATGGGTGGTTGATACGGCTTCTCTATTGTCATTTTCTGCCCATGAAACTCAGTTAGGTGTCCTCTGTTTTCCTTATGACATTTTGTACATGCCCAGTGTTAGATGCTCTTTACATTAAACCATACTCATTGACTTTGTAGGATCTGGATATGCTAGTCTATAAGGTATTCTGCAACACCAAGGTACTTTGCTCTAATTAGAATTTTCATGAAAGCTAGCTAAAGCCAGCGAGCTCATAGATAAACATTCTGATTTGCCTTTTTTTTTTTTAATTCAGGTAAAGAAGCAATCATTGTGTGCCTACTATGTTCTACATACTGTCCTTGTTGCTGGAAATTGGCAGCAAAGAATCAGGTAGGATTTCTTCCTCTACAGATTTTAATGTTAACAGAAGAAGAAAAAGAATAAGTAAAGACATAAGTAAATATGTTCATATTGTGTTAAGTTTATGTGGAGGGGCAACCTGAGACAGGATAGGCAGGGAAGACCTCTTTGAGAACTGACATTTGTGTAGCGCCTTGAAGAAAAGGAGCCACTGGGTGAGGGAGCAACAAGCATTTCAGGCAGAGTGAACCATGAATGCAAAGACCTGGAGATAGGAAAGGAATTGCAATTTGCAAGGCTAAAAAGGAGGCTAGGGTGGCTGTGGTATGACCACGGTGGAGAAAATATTAAAGATGAGTTTGGAGAAATAAGAAAGACTGGGTCATGGTGTGCCTTTGAGGAGTATGGATCTTATGTAAGTATGATGCAGGCTTAAGTAGGGTATTAAAAGCAACTAGATTAATGATCACTCTGGTTGTTTAGAAGAGAATTTATTAGAGGGGGTCAAAGTGGAAGAAAGAAGGACTTCGGTGGGGGGGAACAAGTATTTCAGGCAAAAGAGGAGGGTGACCCAGCCTAGGATGGTAAAATAAAAATGGAGAGAAAGAGACAGCTTTGAGATATATTAAGCAAGAGTAACAAGAGGACTGATACATGGATTGGATGTGGAAGGTAAACTAAGTGAGGGATGTAAGGTTTGGGGCTTGAGACCCTCAGGTTGGTGGCACACTATTGAGAAGAAGACGAATGAAAAAGCAAGAAGTGTGCTTTTATTTTGCTTTGTTTTCCTTCATTTCATTTGGGTTTAGGAGTGATCAAGGCTGATATTGTAAACATAACTTTAAGTGGACAGCTTGCAAAAAAGTAAAGAAATCAGGTGGTTATTTGATCTTTGCATCTGAATTTCAGAAAAGATATCAGGGCAAGAAATATCAATTTGAGAGGTATCAGAATAAAGTGACACTGAAAGTCCAGAGACTGGATGAGATCATTTTGAGAGGGTATAAATGGAGGAGAGAAAAGAACCCAGGGCCACATCCTGGAGGGACCTACAATTCCGATGACTGGATGAAAAGTCAGAGTCTGGTAGGAAGACTGAAGGGAGCTAAACAAAGGGACAGGAAGAAAGCCAGAGTAGTGTAGTGACTTGGAAGGAAAGAATTTCAGGGGGAGCAGGGAGAAGCAGGGGCATAAGATGGATGCAAACAGACACCAACTGAAGCAGAGAAAATGGAGGTCATTGGTGAATATAACAAGAGCATTCAGTGAAGTATTGAGTTAAAACCAGAGAGGAAATCATTGAAGACAGAGTTGTGAAAAGGAAATTGAGACTATATATTTTTGCATGAAGAGGAGTAAAAACAAAATATGGGGTGACAGTCATAATGAGATGTGGAGTCCAGGGAGAATTTTTAAGGTAATAGTTATTGAAGCATGTTGGTTAGTTAATAAGAATACTCCAGTAGAGCAAACAAAATATGATGTGGGAGACATAACTGCAAGAGTTCCGTGTGTGACAGGTTAGAAAAGATGGCTTTGAGAACACTAGTTTGAGGGATTTTCCTTTTATAGGGAGCAGGAACAGCAGAAGTAGGAATTAGGAACAGAAAATGGTCGAGTTGCAATTTTGCTGGTGAGAATTAGATGTGTTACGTAAGAAATTTGGAATCTGCCTTCATGTAACTCTGGAGGAGTGGTGAGAAACTGAGATTCACTTGGAGTTAAGCAAATAGCCTCTGTCATAGGACTTCACTCACCAAGCGTTTCTTTTGCAAGGCAGTACATCAAGTAGGGTTTGCCTGTATGATACAGCCCAGTGCTAGCCACAGCCACCACAAGTTGAGAAATCTTGTAAAGAATATTTAAGGTTTTCTGTTTCACCAACAGCTGCTCATTCTTGTTTTCCACCAAACATGTGGGAACAAACATGTAAATCATGTGACTCTCTGTAGAAATAAGATCACAAATTGATTTTCTGCCTCAGGGTCAATCAAAATATGTGTACATCAGCAGGGGGCTGGTGGGACCTTTGTATTTTTCTATGATATCAAATGTAGGATGGCATTAGCAGACCACAGAGAGTTTCCCCCACGGTAATCTCTGGTGATGGTAGTGAAGAAACAGCAGATTTTGCCAGCCTTCAAAGTTTTATTTCCATAATAAAAATAAAATTCAAGCAATGCTTATCATGTATTGAGAACCTACTTTGCCCTGAGCTCTGTAACACATACATTGACACATGTGACCTCACTTGTGTTTAGAAGAACCTTACAAGTTTGGGCTTATTATGCCCATTTTGCATATGTAGTAAGTGTATTTCAGAAAGACTGAGAAATTTGCTCAGATTTGCATATGATAAGTGGTAGATCCAGGATTGAAACCAGTGAAGTCTCTTTCATTATGCCATGCTTTGCAGCCACTTATCTTGCAGAATAATCTTTCTCAGCAACACTGATTACTCCATATACTCTTTCATCCGTAATATACAGGGGCTTTCTATTGACTCTCCTATATCAATGACACTTTCTCTAATGGATTTAGTATGAGATGGGTTCCTCTTATTTCTTATCCCATAAACCGGCAATTGCTAGACCAGGCTCTTTCCTTGCATGACCAGTGTCTTGTCAAGGGCTCCAGATCACCTAGTATTTTTTGAATGGTATGCTTTCATGTTTTTATTCCTTGATCTCCAGTCCTATTAATACTGTGTTTTTATTTAGTGAAATATACTAAATTAGTATCTATCATGTACCTGAAACTGCTTGTTTCCTGGGACAAAATCATTTATCAGCTATGGCCTCTGCCCTCAAAGTAATACTAGAGTAACCAAATCAGAATTAGGTGTAGCTGTGAGAAACCAAAAAAAAAAAAAAAAAAAAAGCCTCATAAACAAATATGCTACTAAATATATTAAGGATGCTAGTCTATTACATAAATTCTAGGATCAATAGCCCATAACTGGCAGGACAGATGTGTTTCACAAGATTAGCCATCTATGCAGTATGCCATCATATCTGTAATAAGAGCAGATTGGAGACGGGAAAGAAGGATAGGCCCCTCCTTTAAGAACTCATCACTTCTACTTAAAAACAATAGATCTTAAGTTATTGCATTATCAGATCCAGCCACCGGGGAAGCTGGAATTGCTATGAGCATCCTAGGAACACATATACACAGCAAACAAGCAGGTATTCTATTAGTGAAGGAGAAGGGAAGGATGGTAATTGATTTTCTCTATGGTTGTTCTATTCTCTATTTCATTTATCTCTAATTCTTATTACTGATTTCCCTCTGCTAGCTTTGAGTTTAGTTTGTTCTTCCTTTTTCTAGTGCAAGAGCGGCTAGAAAAATATAACCTCTACCTGGGTTGCCATGAGCTCATCTTGTAAAATAGAATCATAAATATTTAGAGCTGAAAATTCCATCATAGTTCTAAAAGTATGCAACAATATCAGAGACAGCTCTTTTAAAAGACCTGAAACTAAATGGAGCAATTTCTAGAGTTGAATCTTCACTGGGCTGAGTTTAGTGACAATGTACTTACTGAGACACAGAGATTGATGCAGAATGAGAGTTGGGCTCTACCCCAGGCCCCAAAGAAGGGTCCTTCCTCACCAACTGAATCACAAAAGCCCCTTAGCTGTCTATCCATCTGTCTGTCTCTACCTCTCATTTTTGCTTTTTATTTTGTTCCATGACACTATAATACAAAAATATGACTCTAGAGATGAAGAATATATGGCTAGTTAGTTCTTTTAACATTTCAATCAATATTTTATTTTTTTATCATATTTTAACATTTACCATTAACTTTTAATATGATTTTTAAGTTGTTGTTGTTGTTGTTGAAAAATAAATTCAGAGTCTTTCACCCAGCTTCCATGCTGGGAAATTGTAGCAAGAAAAAACATATTTAAAAAATATATTCTGTAAGTCTGAGTCACTGGTAAAGGAAGAATTATTAACATGATTTCATAAACAAAAAGAGGTTAATGAGGCTTGATTTCACTGAAATGAAGTTTTTTCATATTTTATTAACTCCATTTAAAATGATCTGGCATCTTGTTTTAGAAAGTGTGCTTATTTGGCACAAAGCGTACTCCGCTTTAGGGCCTAGTGGAAACTCTCAGACAGGATATCCTGTATGCAAAGCTTGGTGGAAGACCAAAAAGCTGCAGATGGGCTGAATCTTCCAGACAAGCCCAAACTTGAAGCTGTTTCAGTTTAGAATTCTTTTGAGTGCAGTTTTTAACCGGAAGAAATGTAGGTACAAAGGAATAATGGCCCTTAAGGGACAAGATTTGTAGGCCTGGGGAATTCTAGACTTGGAGAAGCCTGCTGTGACAAAACAATAAAAACAAAGCAAAACTAAACAGTACCTTGGATATTGCTAGGCATAGAAACAGAATAAAAGGCTAGGCTTTCAGAATTACACAAAATGTACGGCATGGAAAATGCTTAATGAATTGGCTGTGTAAATATATGGCTTTGCTCACAAGCTGGAATAAGATTACATCACTAGAGAGAGTACAGCCCCATTTTGTTCTTCCTGTACCTGGAACATGGAGCTTAAAAGGAAAACTGAAATTACAGAGTTTTTAATTTGTAGGATGAATATTTAAGGGAAGGTAGAGCCTCTGGTAAGACTTCCTAGATACTGGAATGCTAGGATTACATATGAATGTATAAAAATCCAGTTTCTCTCATGCCACTTTCTGTGAGAAGAGGCCCTGACAGGTTCATTGTGCCCCTTCTCTAGTCTTTTCAAACCCATGGTGCCTCTAAAGATGCATCCACCCTTAAATGAGGTAAGATATAGCTTGTGCCACATCACCGATGATGGCCACAACCACTCCCTGGAGTCCAGCTCCAGGTACCTGGTCATTCTGTCTTCCAGAAGCACCCTGCTTAGACACTGCCCTGACTTCCAACAGTTCAGTGACTTATAAATGGGACTGATGTGAAAAAGCATCTCATTCTTGTCCCAGAGACCCAGTCTGGAAAACACCTTCACAACAGTCTGCTGGTATGGTCCCTCAATGGCCCACCACATCTGTTTTGCTGTGAAAACATATGTGAGTACACTGTCGCTGGGTCACACCTCAAGAAGTACCCCCTTTATACATTTGCAGTGCTTGCCAGGGCTGGTCCATTTAAGGTATATGTAGGTTATTTGAAAGATATTTCAAAGTTTTGACTTTAGGTATCAGGTCTCATTATTCAATAGGCTCACTCTAAAGCCTCTTCAGGTCCCATTCATAAAGAGAAAAAAGTTATTCCTGGCTCAGTGTTTCCTTTTTACAATTTCTTTGGTATTAGAGAGTTCACATAAAGTGGGGAGACTTAAAAATTTGAAGGGAAGGGGCGCCTGGATGGCTCAGTCAGTTAGAAGGCTGACTCTGGATTTCAGCTCAGGTCATGACATCAGGGTCCTGGGATCAAGTCCCATATCGGGCTCCACACTCAACAGGGAGTCTGCTTGAGGACTCTTTCTCCCTCTCCCACTGACTCTCCCCCCGCTCTTGCTCTCTCTTTCTCTCTCTAAAAATAAATAAATCTTTAAAAAAATTTGAAGGGGAGTGTGTGTGTGAGGGAGGATTGTCTTTTAGAGTTACTCAAAGACATCCTGTAGAGTGATACCAAAAAATTTAATGTACATGTAATTGGAATAGCAAAAGTAGAAGAGGATAAGAAAGGGATATACAATTTTTCCAAAATTAATAAAAGACAAGAAACCACATTTCCAGAGGTTTAGAGAACCAACCCCATGAAGAATAAATAACATGCAAAAACGCACCTATGCACACCATAGTCTAATTCATGAAGTCCACTTATTCAGAGAAAACCTTAAAGACAGCTAGAGAAAAAAGAAACACTACCACAGAAGACCAAAAATTGGAATGTCAGAGGACTTCTTCCTAAAATATATGCAAGTAGGAAGAAAGTGGAATAGCATGTCTAAAGTACTAAATGAAAAAGAACGTGCAACCAGAATTCTCTACTCAGTAAAAATGTTTCCAAAAAGAATGCAAAATAAAGACATTTTCAAAGTGAAGCTGACTTCACAGTATAGGATGGTCTGTCCATTTCAGTGTGCAAGTAGAATGAGGAAAAAAAAGTATAAAGATTGAAAATAATCAAAGAAAACTGTTATTATTTGTAAGTTATTGTGGTGGTGGTGGTGTGTGTGTTCTGTAAGAATTTTTCTGTCACCTGGAGTCTTTGTGTTATTTACCTGTGTTATTTTCTAAAATGTTTATTATTTTACCTTTCACTTTTAGATCTATAATTCACTGAAAATTGCTATTTTCAGATGGTGTGAAATATGGGTCTAAAGTATATTTTTAGAGGTGGGTACAATTTCCCAATACAATTTAATCACAGGAATGGGGAAGAAAACTATTTAACATATATAGATAAAGCCATGACCTTAGATGAGAAAAATAATTCTTTTTTTTTTTTTAAAGATTTTATTTATTTATTTGAGAGGGAGAAAGAGAGTGAGCGAGAGCACAAGAGCTGGGAGAGGAAGAAGCAGAGGGAGAGGGAGAAGCAGACTCCCTGCTAAGCAGGGAGCCTGACGTGGGGCTTGATCCCAGGACCTGAGGACCATGACCTGAGCTGAAGGCAGACGCTTAACCAACTGAGCCAACCAGGCTCCATGAGAAAAATAATTCTTACAGAACACATACATAGCTTACCACCACCTCCATAAAGTAAAATACTAAGTTTGACTATATTAAAACTAGGTTCATCTTTCATGGAAAACCACTCTTAAAAGTGTTAAAAGGCAGTCACAGAATAGATGACATTTGCACTCACCTAACCAATAAAAACTCATATCTAAAATACATATAAAAAAATTCTTACAAATCAAGGTGAAAAAGACAGACTGCTCAAGAGAGATATCTGCAGGGATTTCACTGGAAAACAAAATAGCAAATAAGCATGAAAAGGTACTCCGTCTCATTTATAGTGAAGAAAATGCAAATTAATGTCTCAGTGAGATAGTTGAGAATCTTGTAGAGATTCTTTAATGCTTCCTAATTCACTGACCACTGCTGAGTTTTTTCACTGCACTCATGCAAGCCAGGCTACAGTTAATCCAAAAGAGTCTCTAAAGAGACTACTAGACCACAAGTCATCCCCTGACACAGGGTCATCCTGCATGTTGTCCCAGTGGGGGATGAGACACCCTGTGTCATCTCAATACAAAGACTAGCATTGGTGGATGGCACAACTCTTTCTTTATCATGGCCTTACTTGCTAGTGATGACTAATAGGGTATGACCTGTGTCCAAAGATTTACTTCTGTAATAGCCTTCTAGTGCTTCTTAACCTTTATTGAATCCCTTACTGTATCCAGCCCTGGTCCAGATGTCTTAATCACACGATCTTATTGACTCTTGCAAGAACCCTAAAGGTTAAAGATATTTATTCTTCCTTCATAGATAAATGACACAGAGCAATTAAAATGGCACAAAGTAGTGGTAAAGAAAGAGTTTTAAAAGTGGCAAGAGAAAACAGTTACGTACAAGGGATCCTAATAGGCTGTCAGCAGATTTTTCAGTACAAACTCTGAAGGACAGAAGGCGGAGGCATGAAACATTCAAAGTGCTGAAAGGGAAAAATCTACAACCAAAAATACTCTATCTAGCAGGGTATCAATCAGAATAGAAGGAGAAATAGTTTCCCAGACAAAATTTAAAGGAATTCATGACCACCAAACCAGCCCTGCAGGATATTAAAAGGGACTCTTTGAGTGGAAGGGAAGGATAAATAAGAGTAAGAAAAGTAGGAAGCACAAAAGCAGTAAAAGTAAATATATCTGCGCACCTGGGTGGCTCAGTCGGTTAAGCGTCTGCCTTCGGCTCAGGTCATGATCCCGAGGTCCTGGGATCGAGCCCCAGGAGAAGCCCTGCTTCTCCCTCTGCCTCTGCATGCCACTCACCCTGCTTGTGCTCTCTCTCTCTGTCAAATAAATAAATAAAGTCTTTAAAATATATGTATATATATATATCTGTAAAAGTCAAGTGACTCATAAAAGGATGTAAAGTATGACACTGTATACCTAAAACAGGTGGGGAAGGGCGAGGAATAGAGAATGGGTTCAAACTTAAGCAACCATCAACTTAATATAGAGTCTCCGTGCAGAAGATGTTACATATAAACCTAATGATAACCAAAAATGAAAAACCAGTAAAAGATATGCAAAAAATAAAGAGAAAGTAATCCAAGTTTCTCATTAAAGCAAGTTACCTTATCATGAGAGAAGAAAGCAAGGGAAAAAAGGAACAGAGAAGAACTACAAAAACAACCATAAGGCAAGTAACAAAATGGCAATAATTATATACCTATCAAAAATTACTTTGAATGTATATTGACTAAACTCTCCAATTAAAAGACATAGGGTGATGGAATGTATAAAAAAACAAGACCCATCTAAAGGCTGGCAACAAGAGAACTCTTTTCAGACCTAAAGACACATACAGATTGAAAGTGAGGGGATGGAGAAATGCTTATCGTGCAAATGAATGTGAAAAGAAAGCTAGGGTAGCAATACTTAGACAAAAAATACTTTAAAATGAAGACCGTAACAAGAGACAAAGAAGGACACTATAAAATCAAAAAAGACAATCCAACAAGAAGATATAACAATTATAAAAATTTATGCAACTAACACAGCACCCAAGTACATAAAGTGGTTAATAAACATAAAGGAAGTAATCGATAGTAATACGATAATAGTAAGGGACTTTAACACCCGACTTGCAACAATGGACAGATCATACAGACAAAAGATCAACAAGGAAACAGTAGCTTTGAATGACATATTGGATTAAATGGATTTAACAGGTATATTCAGAACATTCCGTCCTAAAACAGCAAAATACATAGTCTTTTTGAGTGCACACAGAACATTCTCCAGAAGAGATCACCTATTAATCCACAAAACAAGTCTCAACAAATTCAAAAAGTTCAAAGTCAGACCATGCATCTTTTCTGACCACAACACTATGAAGCTAGAAATCAACCACAAGAAAAGAGTCCAGAAAGAACACAAATACATAGAGCTTAAATAACAGGCTACTAAATAATGAATGGGTCAAGCATGAAACCAAAGGGGAAATCAAAAAAATATATAGAAATGAAAATGAAAACACAACAGTCCAAAATCTTTGGGATGCAGCAAAAGTGTTTGTTTGTTTTTTTAAAGATTTTATTTATTCATTTGAGAGAGAGAGAGAGAGTGCACAAACAGGAAGGAGGGGAAGTGGGAGAGGGGGAGGCAGATGCTCTGCTGAACAGGAAACCCAATGCAGGACTCTGATGCTGGGACCCTGAGATCATGACCTGAGCCAAAGGCAGATGCTTAACATACTGAGCCACCCAGGCACCCCCAAAAGTGGTTTTAAGAGAGAAATTTATAGCAATACAGGCCTGCCTCAAAAACTAAAAAAATCTGAAATAAACAACTTAGCCTTATACCTAAAGGAACTAGAAAAAGAACAGACAAACCCAAAACCAGTAGAAGGAAGAAAATAATAAAGATGAGAGCAGAAATAAACCAAATAGAAGCTAAAAGTACAATAGAACAGATCAATGAAACTAGGAGCTGATTCTTTGAAAAGATCAACAAAAATGATAAATCTTTAGCCAACCTCATCAAAAAACAAGAAAGGATTCAAATAAAATCAGAAATGAAAGAGCAGGAATAATAAATGACACCACAGAAATACAAAGGATTGTAAGAGAATATTATGAAAAACTATATGCCAACAAATCGGACAGCCTAGAAGAAATGGGTAAGTGTCTAGAGACATATAACATCCCACAACTAAATCAGGAAGAAATAAAAAATTTGAATAGACCAATTACCAGCAATGAAATTGAATCAGTAATAAAAAAAACTCCCAACAAACAAAAGTTCAAGACCAGATGGCTTCACAGGTAAACTCTATCAAACGTTTAAAGAAGAGTTAATATTCATTCTTCTCGAACTATTCGAAAAAATAGAAAAGGAAGGAAAACTTCCAAATTCATTCTCTGCGGCCAGCATTACCCTGATACCAAAATGAGATAAAGATACTACAAAAAAAAAAAAAAAGAAAAGAAAGTAAGAACTACAGGCCAATATCTCCAATGAAGATAGATGTAAAAATCCTCATTCTAATACTAGCAAACTGAATCCAACAATACCTTATGAAAGAAGTTGGAAAGGACACAAAGAAATGGAAAAGCTCACAGATTGGAAGAACAAGCATCATTAAAATGTCTATATTACCCAAAGCAATCTACACATTTGATGCAATCCCTATCAAAATACCAATAGCATTTTTCACAGAACAATCCTAAAACTTATGTGGAACTACAAAAGACCCCCAAAAGCCAAAGCTATCTTTATTTTTTTTTTAAAGATTTTATTTGAGAGACAGAGAGCACAAGCCAGGGGAGAGGCAGAAGGAGAGGGAGAAGCAGGCTTCCTGATGAGCTGAGAAAATGACCAGCATGTCAGTAGAGTTGGGGGCTCTGTGGAACTCTCTGAGAGAAACAGAGAACTCACCAGTTCTCCCTTTTTCTCCTCTCTTTGCTCTCCCTAACTTTCTGTCAGCTTGCTTCATATTTTGTAAATGATAAGGTCTAAAGTTTATCTTTACCTTCTTCATGGATGCAAAATTCTGGTGTCAACTTCAGGACAAAATCTAATACTTTATTTTCTATTAATATAAGTGGACTGAAAGTGAAAGTAGGGCAGGGCTGCTTTGAAATCAGACTAATGCTGAGAAATTGGCTGCTTTTTCTGATGACCAATAATGTCTTTATGTCAGGAAACCAAAAAGATTTCCAGGAACAACCGAATGTTTTTGTAAAATTTGCAAACTGAATTTCTTGCCCATCCCCCAGATCCCTTTCCAGATAAACTAGTTATTTATTGCATGCAGACGAATTTGGAAAAGTTGGTTAGAATAATTTAATTTGTGGTACAGTTGCAGTCTATTTTAAAAAATACTTATAAAGCTAGGTCACTGAAGGGATTAAAGTTTATTTTTGTTATTTATATATATATTATAGTTTTGTGTGCTTTATAAATTTATCTTTAACGAATGTGAGTTATTTTTATCACAGAAGTACACACATATAATAATAAAAGTTTCCATTTTGAAAAATTATGTCATTTCTTACAAATAATATTAAATAATTTTGATGATCATGTACTGCAATTCAATTGGTCATGTATTTATTAGAGAAGTATTTAATAAGCACTGACTGACTACATCCCAAACTGTCACACATTAGGGCTCAACTGGGCACATTGAAGTTATTCATATTAAGTTAGGTCAGACAGGAAAAGCTGCCTGGAATGAGGGATTGTAGTGGGCTCCATGGTTTAGACAGAACCTGGGCATTTGATAGAGTTGCAGAGACAAAAGAAAAGATACTTTATCCTGGTGAGCAAATAAAGAGGCAAAACTTCATAACAATAGCAGTTAGGAACTGGAACAAATTATTATTTTATCCATGTGATAATTTAAATTGTGCAGTTTCTGCATCCTTTTTTTAACTTTATGATAAATCTTAGAGATTGTCTCATGATAGTTAAAATAGTGTTTCCTTTTTAATTTTAAGGACTGTAGAGTGTCCCGTTATACATCTGTCCCATGGTTTACATTACCAGTACCTGGATGGACTTGAGAGTTGTTTCAGTCTTTTTTCATTACCACAGTGCTGCACCACATATCCCAGCACGTCTGTCATTTTCCGCTCGGGCAAAGTTATCTGTAAGATAGTCTTAAAAATGAACTTGCTGGGTCAGAGGTTTTTGTGCATTTAAAGTTTTGATATATAATTGTGACAGTTTGCACGGTCACTAGCAAATATGAGAAATGGCCTGTTTCCCCAGACCCTTGCCAGCCTGATATCCCAACATTCGTGTCATCTCTTGCTGCTTTTATTTATTTTTTGTTTATTTTTTTAAATTTGAATTCAATTAATTAACATACAGTGTAGCATTAGTTTCAGGGGTAGAGGTCAGTGATTCATCAGTTGCATATAACACCCAGTGGTCTTTACATCATATGCCCTCCTTAATGCCCATCACCCAGTTACCCCAACCACCTCCCCTCCATCTTGCGGCTTTTAGAAGTAAAACAGATAACTTATAGTTTTAATTTGCACATCTTCTTATCACCCCTACAGCTTTATTTTCTTCTACTGTTTTAGCCCAGTGTTTCATGGAGTTGTTCTTTTTCTCACTGTTATATGAGGGGCTCCTTATTGTGTAAAGAAATCTCCTTGTCTGATATAAATTGCAGTTTTTTCCATCTTGTCATTTATCTTTTTGTTTTGCTTATATATTTTTAATAAATAATTTCATTATTTTTATGTAGGTGAAAAACTAATAGTTTTTTATTTTATGTCTTTCTTTCATGTAACTTTTAAAAAGGGCCTCTTTGGGGCACCTGGATGGCTCAGCCAGTTAAGCGGCTGACTCTTGGTTTTGGCTCAGGTCATGGTCTCAGAGTCCTGGAATGGAGCCCCCTGTCAGGCTCAGTGCTCAGTGTGGAGTTGGCTTGAGGATTCTCTCTCTCCCTCTCCCTCTGCCCCCCTCCCCCAGCCCCTCACACTCTCTCTTTCTAAAATAAGTAAGTAAATCTCAAAAAAGAAAAGAAAGAAAAAGGGCCTCTTTATTACAGTACTATTTTTTAATTTTTTATATGTTTACTTATTTATTTAATCTGAGAGAGAGAGCACATGAGTCGGGGGGGGAGGGGCAGAGGGAGGGGAAGAAAGAGACTCTTAAGCAAGCTCCAAGCCCAGAACGGAGCCCAACATGGGCTTGATCTCACGAAATCAAGAGCCAGGCACTTAACTGACTGAGACAGCCAGGTGCCCCTACAGTATTATTTTTTTTAAAGTTCAGATATATTACGTAGGTTTTTAGTTGAATTTTTCATGTTTCAATTTGATCCATCTGAAATTTATTTTGTAAAATGCATAAGGGAACTCAAACTTTTTTGCATATGGCTACCTATAGTCCAGATACCATTTACTGAAAAATCCATATCCTTTCATTAATGCAAAACACCAAATTCATCATATATTGGATTTCAGTATGAATTTGAGTCTATTTTTAAGCTTTCAAAACTATCTTATTGATGTTTAAATATTCAGGGGTCAGTACCAGTGTTGGGATGTTTTAACATGTGATTATTTACCGTTCTCCCCCCAGAATTGCGCTGGATGTTCTTACTTTTAGTTTTTACGTATCTGCCTTAAAATAAGTTTTTCTACTTCCCAAAAAACCTTTTTGCCATATTTATCTCAATCCTATTAAATGTACAAATTGATTATAAGGATTGACATTTTAATTTCTAACCCTCTTTTACAAATTTTTGTCTTTCTCATTAACATTTGAACAATTCTTAATATAATGTTATATACGTCTTGATTTTATTCCAAAGTATTTTATTTGTTTTGATGATATTGCAAACTTGGTCTATCTTCCATTATATCTTCTGACTTGTTTCCCATTTATTTCAGTGAATTATTTCAAAAAACATGCAATTTGTTTTCTGTATTACAGGTTCTGATATTCTTTGGAAAATACTTTTCATTTTTAAAACTTTTATTGAATGAAAGAAGCTTAACATATATTTCAAAAGTGAGCCACAGAAGCCTCATTTTGTAATTTCCTTAACAGGAATTCTAAAGCCTCTTTGATTTACGGGCTCAGAATTTTCTTCCCTATACCAAATAGCCGTGTCCTCCCGTAGTGATTGTCAGCTGCATCAGGAACTGTGAAACCCTGGGCTTTCATTGCTTTTAGTTGTCTCAGTCTCTTTTCTCTTAGTGATTTATCTCTATTTACTCTTCAGATTTCTTTTTAAATCCTTCATTAAGCAGTTCTTCTTGGACTTATCAAAGAAAAAAAGAATTCACTTCTGAAAATCCCCAACTACCAAGGGTATGGGTTTTGTATTTACCGACTTCAACAGCTAAGCATGTCTATTTCTCTACCACGTCCGAGTGTTCTTTCATGAGTGTGTCCAGTATTGCCATACGTTTGGACCTAGATGCTGAGAATATCCATGGTGTGATCCTTCTGAAGTTTCCCTCGGCACCCTCTCATTGGAGGTGGGGAGAGCTTGACCCTAGGCCAGGCCTGAGAACTAGCCTTATAATGTGTTCCAGTTCAAATGATGCCATTTGAGAGGTAATGTAGATTTGGTGCTAATTAATTCTCAATTCCAAATGAGGTACATCTGAAAAGTAATGGAATGCTGACCCTATGTGGAAAACTGATTATCAAGCTCCCATGTTGAGCCAAAAAAGAAATTTTTTTCTGTGCTATAATAGAATGAGTCGGGCACAGATCTAAAAACAAATGCAGCAAATATTAGAGCTTTTGGCGTCCCAAATTCCTTATTAGGTGAAATCTGATACTTTCAATATTAGATGGATCTATTTCAGATCTCTTTGATGATTGTTAGCAAGAATGATATGCAATGGTTTCTTAGGATTATAGGTTAAGAAGACTAAGGCCCTGTTCAACTGGGGCAAAATGAGACCATCCTATAATCACCCCTACTCATGCTCCCTTTTTCCAAGCTGTGCTTTCACTATGTTTCAGTGAGTCAGGGTCATTCTAGGAAATCCCATTTTGAGGACCAACTGGGCTCAGTAATCTCCTCCAAGGCCACTCCTTAGGTTCAGAGATCCACTAGAAGGACACAGAGAACTCAGAAAGTTTTCTGCTCAAAGTTACAGTTTATTACAGTGAAAGGCTATAAATGGAAACCAGCAAAAGCAAAAGGTGCATAAACTGGAGTCCAAGAGAGAAACAACACAGATTTCTAATTGTCCTCTCACAGCAGAGTTGTACAGACAGTATTTAATTCTCCCAGAAATGATGTGTGACAACACGTATGGGGTATTGCCCACCAGGAAAGCTCACCCAAGCCTTGGTGTTTAGTATTTTTATTGTTGTGGGGGACAGTCATAGGTAGGCATGGAGAGCTCATGCAGCTGATCCCAGTTACTCAGACTGAGGCCCCTTCAGAAATTAAACTGATTCAGTATAGCCTAAGACCCTCACCATACATCACATTATCAGCATAAACAATCTGGTAGTTTATGTGGTAGTCCAAAACATATACAAAACATTTTAATCAGGCAAGATATTCCAAGGGCTTATATATTTTCTTCCAGGAGCCAGTCAAGGGCTAGACCTTTCTTTGGAATGTGAACATACCCCAGACCTACTGAGTTAACCTTTATTAGGCAGGCTATAAGAATGAAGATGATGTCATGAGAAAGGTAAAATGAAGTATTTGATCTTCTTATTGAACGAATATGTCAATGTTTTATTATTGGCCTTTTAAAGTATAAATATTATTCTTTCTCTGAAATATATAAGTATCCAGGTGTTACTAAAATACGCTATGTGTTTTTTAAAATTATGTCATTTTATTTCATTGTGATGTTGTAGTTAATAACTTCCAATCTGATTATCTCCTTTTCTTGACAGGAGTATTTGATAAGGAAGTTAAGTAGTGAGTGAACTTCGAGAAGTTATAGCACTGGTTGTCATCTGGACATATTTTTCATGGCACAGATTGGTCCAAAATCCTTTGGTCCAATGTTGGGTGGACTGAGATTATTAGTAAAAATTTTTAAACTCTTTTAGAAGTAATGGAAGCGAAAAATATACTCTTGCTGATTTCAGTTTATTTAAAGTAATGTAAAATAGGGAGAAATGATTCATCTCACCTAATACTATAAAAACAAAACACCAAGAATGATCTCATGTGCAGTCTTTCTCATGAGTCAGTTTCATGCTTTATAGAAGTCAGTGAAGTGTTAATCCTCAAAAATCCAGAGATTTGGACTAAAATTTTTATAAATGTTCCTGTTGTAACTGAAGCTTTTCTGTAGATTATTTAAATAGATTACTTCACTGAGACCTTATGCTTCAGATTCCTACTTCCAAACCCATCATCTTCATGCACTTTAACTGGTAGTTCTCGTTGATCCTGGGATTACAGTTTATATGTCTTTTCCTCCAGGATGCTTATTCTAGCCTGGACCCTTGTTGAACAGGAGTATGGGGAGAAGTGAAGAGATTTTTTGAATTACAGTTTTATGAACCTCATAAAAAGGCTGTGGCTCTTGCATCTGACTTATTTCTTCTGAAGATGCTTGCATCACAACTAATTCAAGTGATCTCAGCAGCAGTTCTAAGGAGAACTAAGAGGAACGTTAACTTTACATTTTTTGTCAATCTCACCCACATTGAAGTAAAACAGTCTGAGAACCCTGCCTTCAGATCAGCATAGAAAGAGTGTTGGTCGATGGTGATATCGCTTCTGTATTCACAATTTTTGCCCATGAGACCCAGTAAATTGTTTCTATTTTTCTTAATATTTTTATATGCCTGGTGGCACCTGCCCTTTATCCTGAATCTTAGTCATGGGCTTGGTAATATTTAGATCTGCCAACCTACAGGACAGTCAGCAACACCAAGACACAGTGCCCTAATCAGAATTTTCATGAAGGTTAGCTAATGCCACATACTGATAACAGTGGGCCAAGATATAAGTATTACAGTTATTTTTTTTCTGTTAATGAAGTTAAGAAGTATTCATTAAATGTCTACTATGTTTCATATCTGTTCTTATTGCTGGAAATCTAGGAGATAGAAAGCCAGATAAGCATTCTTACTCTACAGATTTATATCTTAATATAAGAAGACAGTAGATAAGTAAAGAGATAGATGAACAAAATATTTAATATTGCGTTCAGGAATGAAACAAACAAAAAAGGTGAGATAAAAAGAGGAGGGGCAAGATGAGACAGGATGGCCAGGGAAGACCTCTTTGAGAACTACATTTGTGCAGAGCCTTGAGAAGGAGCATGTGGGTGAAGAAGCAGGAAGCATGGCAGCTATAGGAGTGGAGTTGATAAGTCCTTTTATTGTGTACATGATAACATTCAAAAGAAAAACTCAGGCTTTATTTGATTTATGAGTCTGAATTTCAGAAGAGTATTAATGCAGGAAATATCAATGTGAGAGGTATCAGAATAAAGGTAGCATAAGTCAGGATTAGATGAGATCACTTCAAAGAAGGATATAAATAGAGGAGAATAAAGATCCCAGAGCCAAGTCCCAGAAGGGTTCATAGTTCAGATGCCTGGGAGAAAAGTTGGAACCTGGTAAAGAGACTGAAGAGAAGATGGGAAGAAACCCTGAAGAATGTGGTGCCACAGAGGCCAAGTAAGGAAAGAGCAGGGGTAAGGAGCAGGCGTAAGTCACCTATGAGATATGATGCCAGGCAGGGGACCAAGATGGATACTAGGAAACATCCATTTAATTAGACAAAGTGGAGGTCATTGGCAAATATACCAAGAGCAGTTTAGTGGAGTGTTAGGGTTTAAAGCCAGAGAGCAGTCAACTAAAATAAGAGGTGGAAAGAAAAAAGTGAAAAGAGGAAACAGAGACAATATACTTTTGCCTTGAAGAGGAGTGAAAAGAAAAAAAGGGGGGGTAGTAGTCATTCTTTCTGGGGACAGAAGAAATTAAGGTTGCAATTTTGCTGGTGAGAATTGGAATTAAAAGGTTTGTTTAATAAGAAATTTAGAGTCTCTTACCTCAGGACTTCACCCACCAAGGTTCTTTCCAAGCAGTTCATCAAGCAGGATTATCTAGTATGACACAGTCCTGACATAACAACAACCACCACAGCCTGAGAAATCTTGTAAAGAATCTTTTAGACTTTCTGGTTCACAACAGATGCTCAGTATTCTTTTACACCAGACACAGGAGGGTCCAGATAGTGGATTTAGTTATGGTAGCATGCACAACCAGAACAACCTCTCAGGTGAAATAAAATCACAGATCCATTTTATGCCTCAGGGTTATCCAAAGCACATGTACACCAGCTGGGGTCTGGTGGGACTTCTGTACTTTTCTATGGCACAAAATGTAGGCTAGTTGGTAAACAGCAGAGCACTTTCTCCATCTTTCTCCAATTCTCTGATGATGTCAGTGATGAAATGCGGGGCATTATAGATCTCCATTGATTGTCTTCCATTATAAAAATAAAATTGAAACAATGCTTATTATGTATTGAGTATCTACTGTGTGCTAAGTTCTACAGTGTGCTCCTTCCATACCTGACCTCACTGGTATTTACAAGAACTTTGCAAGTTAGGGCATATTATACCCACTTTGCAAATGTAAATGAAGTTCAGAAAGGCTGAGTGCCTTCCCCAAAAGTACAGTGAGTAAGTGGTAGACCCAGAATTTGAAAACTGGATGATCTGTTTTACTGTGCCTTGCTTTGCAGCCACTTCACTGGCAGAATAATCTTTAAAACACCGATTATCCCATGTACTCCTTGATCAGTAAGCTACAGGGACTTTCTGTTGATTCTCCTATACCAACAGCATGCTCTCTAATCGATAGTGTGACCATAAGGGCTCCATTTATTTCTGCAGAGTCTCTCATCCCACAAATTCAGCAGCTCCTTGTATGGCTAGTCCCTCATCAGGAGCCCCAGTTCACCTCGTATTTTCTAAAAGTATTGTTTTCATGTCTTGATATTCCACTTTAAACTTGCCAAGTATATTCACTCTTGTCTTCCTAAATTCTATTCTGGGCCTAATGATTTTCTTTTAAAAAAATTAATTTATAAATCATATATATGAAGAAAAGTAACTGAATTATATTCTTACTGTAGATAATTTTCAAAAAGTAGGTATGCTCTTTTACCATAACCAAAGTCAAGCAATAGATTATTACCAAAAATCCCAAATGGCCTTGTCACAGCACCTCTCAAATTTCAATTCCTTCCGTTCTCCCACAGGGAACAGGTAGGCAGCTTTTGACAATGATCTCTGCCTTCTAGTATTCAGACCCTTATGGAATCCCCTCCTAAGTGTGGGCTTAACTTCGTTATCTTTAACTCCAACCTGACAGAATACGGCAAAAGTGATGGAGTGTCACTTCCACGATTAGGTTACAAAGGACTGATTTCCATATCGTTAGCACTCTCGTCTTCTTATCTTGCTCACTTTTTCTTTTTTTTTTTTTTTTTTGTCTTGCTCACTTTGATGAAGCAAGTTGCTGTCGTGGACAGGCCCAGATGGCAAGGGTTCAGATTAGTCTCCAGGCCAGTGTGGAACTGTGGCCTTCAGTCCAACAGCCCATGATGAAATTAATTTTATTGACAACCGCATGACTAAGCTTGGAAAGGTGATCCTTCCTCTGTTGAGCCTTGAGATGACTATAATCCCAGGCAGCACCTTGATTGCAGCTTGTGAGAGACCTTGTAGCAGAGGACCAGACTAAACCATGCCTAGATTCCTGGCCTCTAGAAACTCTGAAATGATAGATGTTGTTTTGGGAAGTTTGTGTGTAGTAGTAGATAATTACTACAGAAACTTAAATCTGACTTCTAGCACCGTAGATTACTATTGCCTGTTTGTATCTTTACATAAAGTGAATTATACAGGATGATTTGTTTTATGTTGGCTTCTTCAACATTATGATTTATAATTCGCTCAAGTTGTTGGTTTCAGTAATAATTTATTCATATGTGTTGCAGTTTAGTATGCTATTTGATGAATGCACCTCAATTGTATTATCTGTTCTGCTGATGAGAACTTGAGGTGTCATTTATGGCACTCAGCACATACATAAGCATTTCAGGGCAGATATCTAAGACTGAAATTAGTGGACCCTGTGGTGTTCATTTGTTCATTTTATGGTAGATAATATCCAATAATTTTTCAATATAAATGTCCCAATTTATACTCTCACCAGCAATGTATAAACTTCCCGTGCTCCATAGTCTCACCATCATGTAGAAATGCCAGACTTTAAAATTTTAGTCATTTTGGTGAGTTTATAGTTCTAATTGCAGGTTTAATTTGCTTTTCTTCAACAATTAGTGATAAATAGGAGGTTGATTCACATCTATTATTTATTTGGTTATCCTTTTATCTTGCATATTTTTCTAATGGGTTGTATGTCTTTTTTTTGACTTGATGATTGCTTTATGTTTTGGGTTTTTTTTGAGATTATTTATTTGAGAGAGAGTACAAGCAGGGGGAAGGGCAGAAGGAGAGGGAAAGAGAGAATCTCAAGCAGACTCTAAGCTGGGCTTGATCTCATGACCCTGAGATCATGACCTGAGCCGAAGAGTCAGACACTTAACTGACTGAGCCACCCAGGGGCCCCTGTGACTGCTTTATATATTCTGAGGTTGAGTTTATGTGTGTTTGTATATGTGTTCATATATACATATATAATAATGCATATATATAGACACATGTGTACTTATACATACATATATAGACACATGTGTACATCTAATAGAAGTCTTTGGTTTGCCTTTTCATTCTTTCATGGTGTCTTTGGATGAACAGAAGATCTTAATTTTAAGTAGCTAAAATTTTCAATTTTTAAAATTTTATTTATTTTAGAGAGAGAGAGAGTACATGAGCAGGAAGAGGGGCAGAGAGAGAGAGGGAGAAGGGAAGCAGACTCCTCACTGAGCACGGAGCCCAATGTGGAGCTTGATCTCAAGACCTTGAAATCATGGGCGCCTGGGTGGCTCAGTCGGTTAAGCGGCTGCCTTCGGCTCAGGTCATGATCCTGGAGTCCCGGGATCGAGTCCCGCATCGGGCTCCCTGCTCGGCAGGGAGTCTGCTTCTCCCTCTGACCCTCTTCCCTCTCGTGCTCTCTATCTCTCATTCTCTCTCTCTCAAATAAATAAATAAAATCTTTAAAAAAAAAAAAAAAGACCTTGAAATCATGACCTAAGCTAAAACCAAGAGTCCACAGTTAACAGACTGAGCCACTCAGATGCCCCTCAACATTTTATTTGTGGGTGGTGCTTTTGTGTCATATTTCCAAACCTGGAGGACATGAAAATAATATCTTTACTATTTTCTAAACTTTATTGTTTTGTCATTCACATTTAGATCTACAAACCATGTAAAAATTACTTTTGTGAAAGGTGGGATGTAGGATTCAAGTTGAAGGTTTTTTAATGGATATATCATTGACCTAGCACCATGCATTGGAAAGACTATAGTATTCCCAAAAGTTCCCATGAATCACCTCCCCATCCCCATGTCAGTCTGTCTCTGAGCTCTCTAGCTTGTTGCTTCTATCCATTCCTTTATGCCTGCCCCCATACCATACTACCTTAGGTATTCTAACTTTACAATAAGTTTCGATATACGATAGGGCAACTTCTCTCATTTTGTTCTTCTTCAAAATTGCCTTGCCCATACATGGCTTTTTTGCATTTCCATATAGATATTAGAATAAGCTTGCCTTTTAAACAAGTGGATCCTTTGGGATTTTGTTTGGAATTACATTGATTCTATAGATAAATTTGGAGATAAATGAAATTTTAAAAATAATGAGCCTTCCATGATCTTTATATGTTCCACCATTGATTAGACCTTTTTTAAATCTCTCAGTAGGGGCGCCTGGGTGGCTCAGTCGGTTGAGTGTCTGCCTTTGGTTCAGGTCGTAGTCTCAGGATCCTGGGATCAAGCCCCACATCAGGCGCCCTGCTCGGAGGGCCGTCTGCTTCTCCCTCTCTCTCTCCCCACCTATGCTCTCCCTCTCAAATAAATAAATAAAACCTTTAAAAAAAGAAAGAAAATCTCTCAGTAATATTCTAGTTTTCCATGTATAGTTCTTGTATATGTTTGTTAGATTTATTCCCAGATGTGTTTTAAATAATCTTCTTTGAGCATAAATATATATACAAAAAAGTGCACACCTCATAAATCTATGTATGCCTATGAATTTTTCAAACTAAGCACATCCACATTGCTAGCACCCAAATACAAATATCAAATCATGACAGGACTCCCAAAGTCTTCCTCACCCTGCCATTCTGCTCTGTCACCTCCCATCTCTCCCAATCAAAGATAACAACTACCCTGCTTTAGCACTATAAAAAATTGAATCATAAACTATGTAATTTTTAGTATCTAGTATATTTTTTCAATATGCTTGTGAGATTAGTCCATATTTTTATATGTAGCTGTAGATCATTTTTTTCATTGCCATATAGTATTCCCTTCTATGAATTGCCATAATTATTGACACAAGTGTTGATGGACATTTGAGCATTGTCTAGTTTTTTTTTTTAAGATTTTATTTATTTATTTGACAGAGAGACACAGCAGGAGAGGAAACACAAGCAGGGGGAGCGAGGGGGAGAGGGGAAGAAGCAGGCTTCCTATGGAGCAGGGAACCTGATGTGGGCTCGATCCCATGACCCTGGGATCATGACCTGAGCCGAAGGCAGACGCTTAATGACCGAGCCACTCAGACGCTGAGCATTGTCTAGTTTTTTGACTATTATGAAAACAATTTTTATTTTTTATATTTTTTCATTCATTTATGTACACATTCTTCCTGTGTATATACATAGAAAAGATGTGCACATACATAGAAAAAGATTTCTGTAAAGACAGTCAGCATTAGCAGATACTACCAAACATTTTCATGTTGTACTAATTTCTATTTGCACTAGCATCACAGAGCATTCCATGTACTCTACAGCCTCATGGATCATTGGTATTGTTGGCTTATCTTTCATTTGGCAGATGTGCATTGGTAACACATTGTGATTTTAATGCCTCATATAATTGAGCATCTTTTCATATGTTTATTGGCTATCTGCTATCCTTTTGTTATTTTATTACGAAAATGATGTCATTTAGTATATACACCTGTTTTTAATATTTCTTTTTTCACACAATTTTTTTTTGAGATCTTGTGAGTTAGTAAGTGTATTCTTGAGTAGATGCTTAAATAGATACATATATAACTTTTGGATTTGATTGAAATCCATTTGAAAGACATTTAGGTTGCTTTCATTTTTTCAACATTTCTAAGACCATCCCTAGTTTTGGGCAGCACATAATCTGTAGCTTATCCTCCAGCACCAAGGGTCAATCTCATGCATGTAAGCCAGTCTCCAGGTCATTCTGTCTTGACATATGAGACACAGTAAAGAATTCAGAGCAGTCCAAGAATATGTGGCATGGACTTCCATTCCCTTCCCTAGGAATTCACTTTCAGAGCTCTTTTTTGTTTGCTTATTCATGGTGAACTTCCTCAATCTGCTGAGATCATTTATTGGAATAAAAACCCATTTATGTAATTCAAACATACTGTCCCAAATTATACAGACTCCCAAAGGGAAAAGCACATCAAAGAGTGATTCCCTTTATTTTCGTGTGATGTTTGGGTATTTTCAAGGGCTAGCGGAGACCACGCTGGGTCTTTGTCGGATTCCTGGGAGCATAATTTTTGCAATCTTGGGGAAGCTGACCTCTCACCTTTTAGGTAGTAATTCAATCAGAGATAGAGCCCCACTGCCAAATCCAAGACTATCCATAAAACTTACCTGAGTTGTAATAGATTTTATTAAAGATGAGGGAGGACATCTTTTTTTCCTGATTGCTTTGCTTTGTCACAGATTGAAGGGAACCGTGAACATTTCACTCCATTGAAACCCAGCCCCTTTCTACCTTGCTGGCTCTGCTTTCCTCTGCCTATTCTATTCTTTCCTTTACTCTCTACCTTGCTTTTAGGAACAATTAAAATTTCTCTAACAAAGCAATGTAGCCCCATCTTTTATTGTGTAGGTATCACATCCTTGTATTTGCCCCCTCTCCTCCTGTAGGCATGTCAATGAATTTTTACAATGCACATTTGCCTCTCTATCAAGAGGATCGGATGTTTAATAAATCTTTATCTTTTTATGTTATCCTTGTATTTATTCTAAGAAAGAAGGAGGCTGTGTGTAGAAGACTCTGAATTTAAATATTGCCCAGATACCTTTGCTGGAAACTCTGTAGCAAGACGTATCACAGAAAGAGAGAGCCATGCAGCTTG
This sequence comes from Eumetopias jubatus, assembly GCF_037043125.1. Lineage (NCBI taxonomy): Eukaryota > Metazoa > Chordata > Mammalia > Carnivora > Otariidae > Eumetopias > Eumetopias jubatus. Next base: position 32,452,731 of record NW_028274810.1, on the reverse strand, counting down.
GATTGAACTACACCACTCGGGTTTTGGCGAAGTTGCCAGCCAGGCAGCAGTTGTAAAGTTCATGAACTCGCCAGTTTTTCTGGTGAGTGAAATGCAGGTAGCCACTAGTGGAAGAATGTGGTGTCTAAAGAGAGCCTGCAAAAGCACGTTAGGGACAGTGGTTTAACTGAACACTTTTAAACCATTTTGCTACGGAATTACATGATCAAAAATAGTCTCTTGTTTTGCTCATACAGAAAGGTACCTGATTTCCTGGAAACAAGTCCATTATGAAAGTAGCTCTTCGTTACTGTCAGTTGAAATCTGAACTCTGTTCACAGGAAATGCCATTTCAAAGGGCCTTAACTGACTTAAGAGATTATTTTGCTGGGTAAAAAACCTTTATATTAGATCATTTTCAAATCACCTTAAACTTATACAATGTTATCTGTCAATTATATTTTACTAAAGCTGGAAAAAAAAAAGTAGTGACTGGAAGTGTGTGCAGTTTGGAGGGAGCAAGGGGGAAAACGTTATGTGTAAGAGTCTGGCACCTCTTGTTTTTTTTAAGCAAGTGTATGGCACTTAGCATTTTAAATCTTTTACAAAGAGGCTAGTAATTTTTAGAAGCCTATTTTTAGGGCTGATGGCATGGCCAGGAATCATCATTTTTGGCAGGCTCCAATTCATTTTCATCCAGTCATCACAGTGAGTTTTGTAAAAGAGATAAGTCATGTCACTTTCCATAAAAGCTTGCGGTTGTCATACTGGGGCCGCAAGATCCTACAGTCTGCCGGCTGCTGGCTCTTCCCATCACATATGCTCTCAGCTTTAGTGCATGGACTTTCATTTAGGTCCCGAACACACCCACCTCTTGTGCAATCAGGAATTTTGCCCATAAACCCTCCTTCCCCCTCATTTCTTCCATAATGGCACTCGTATTAAAAATGCATCTTCCCTCTCATTTCATCAGGGTAAGATGGCTGGCTGGCTAATCTAAATCGGGTGTCCCTTCTATACTTACTCGAGGCACCCAGTATTATTCCTTTACAGTGCTTCTCAGACATTCAAAAATTACATTGGTTTGTATAACTTGTTTTAATGTCTGATTTCTGAACAAGGACCACGGCTATTATTCCAACCACAGAATCCTCAATGCCTTCCCAGTGTCTTCCAGTGCCTTCCACAGCACATGGTCAGTGGTCAGTACATATGCACTGAGTGACTAAATGCAGTCCTGTTTAAAAGTGCTGGCTTTGGTGTCAGTCAGGACTGCACAATGACTTTTGCTTTCTGCATTGTAACCTTGTAAAAAAAATATATGAAAAATCCATAGTCAGTATCAAAACATGAATTGATGAAGGTGAGCTCTTGTCAGCATTGTGTTTGTTGCTGTCGTCATCATGATCACTATCACCTGTGTTAGGCTTGCTTTGATTGTTCTGTGACTCAAAAAAAACCCACTCTGTCCAAGAGACAAATGTATTATACAAAACCCAGGAATTTTAGGGATTTTGCTTAGATTTCTTTTGTATTATTACTGAGAGTTTGGGATTTTTATTTTGAGCTCAGTTATTTATTTAACATTATTCTGAATAAAAAATAACAGGACAAAATACTGAAAACATTTAATGAAGTAGGGCACACTTCCTCACCCACTGATAAAACAACAACAAACAAAGACCGAAAGAAATACTGCAGGCATCAGTGGGTTGGATCATGTTACTTTTATTTTCTCCACAGAGAGGGTCTAATCTTCTAAACCCATCTTTTGAGTTTTTCAGAAAAATTATTCTAATTTTTGCTTTGGAATTTCTATAAGCTCATTTTCAAATACATTATGTAATCTTGTAGTTCACCATTTCCTGCAGATATTTTAAAGTTTTTCTTTTATTTATTTTTTTAAGATTTTTTTAGCAGGCCTGAGCTGAAACCAAGAGTCAGACGCTTAACTGACTGAGCCACCCAGCACCCCTGTCTTTTATTTCTTTAAGCATAGAGAATTTAAGTTTTTTAATGTGCTTTTTTTAAAAAAAAAAGATTCATTTTATTTGAGAGAGAGAGAGAGTGAGCACAAGTAGGGGGAGGGGCAGAGGGAGAGGGGAAAAGTAGGCTTTCCACTGAGCAGGGAGCCCACATGAGGCTCTGTCCCAGGATCCCAGGACCCCAGGACCATGACCTGAGCCAAAGGCAGACACTTAACTAACTGAGCCACCCGGGTGCTCCTAATATGCTTTTGATAATTCTATGTCTAAAGACTTGGAAGGTCTCTACTTTCTTTTGTTTTTGTTCCTTCCTATTCATGGTGCATCTTTATATTGTGCACTTAGTTATGTTAAGTGTAAGCTGCTTTCGTTTTTTCTGTATCAATATTTTATGGGATTCTTTGAGTCTCAATGAGGATTTTGCCAGGTTCTTCCAGGAACATACTGGTTCTCTTGTCCAGTCCTCCTTTAAAATAAGTTATTTCCTTATCATTTTTTTCTGTGAATGTATGTTTTTATTTCTCTTGGGTAAATAGCTATGAATTGAATTATTGGGTGATAGGGTAAGTGTATGTTTAGTTTAAAAGAAACTGTCATAACTTTTTCCAAGTAGAGGTAGCATGTTATGCTTCCACCAACAATATATGACAGTTCTACTTGCTCCACGACCTCACCAACATTTGGTAGTCTTTTCAGTTTTAGCCATTCTGATGGGTATGTATTGTTAGCTCATGGTAGTTTAACTTACATAAATATATGAATATTTTTTCATGTTCTTATTGGCCATTCATATATCTTCTTTTGCAGAGCATCAAGAATTTTGCCCATGTTTTTTAATTAAAATAATTGCCCATAACTTTATTTTTTAGAGCAGTTTTAGGTTCATAGCAAAGTTGAGTGGAAAGCACATGTAGTTTGCACCCAAGGACAAAAATTTCTTTCTTCACCATTCTTTGGTGAGGGTCTCTCTGAGCTCTCTTCTCTTCTCAACCAGGCCTTGACCTTGGTCCTTGTCCTTGGCTTGCCTAGCCAAACTTTTTCTTTTTCTTTCTTTTTTTTTTTTTAAGTAGGCTCCATGTGGGGCATGAACCCACAACCCTGAGATCAAGACCTCAACTGAGGTCAAGAGTCGGACGTTCAACCACCTGAGCCACCCAGGTGCCCCCAGCCCAACTTCAATAATAATCTTGGTAGGAGTGTCTGGGTGGCTCAGTCGTTAAGCATCTGCCTTTGGCTCAGGTCATGATCCCAGGGTTCTGGGATCGAGCCCTGCATTGGGCTCCCTGCTCAGCAGGAAGCCTGCTTCTCCCTCTCCCACTCACGCTATTTGTGTTCCCTCTCTCACTGTGTCTCTCTCTGTCAAACAAATAAATAAAATCTTAAAAAAAAATAATCTTACAAAGTTAGTTTATTGAGATTCCCCCACCCTTGCTATATGTTAAGATTCCTTATCACCTACTCTTAATGGCATGGATTAAATGCTTGTGTTCTCCCAAAAAAGAATTGGGTATCAAGAAGGGAGGTGCTGCTTTAAAAAATACCTAAAAATATGGTAGCAGCTTTGGAACTGGGTAATGGACAGAGGCTGGAAGAATTTTGAAGTATCTTCTAGAAAATGCCAATATTGCCATGAAGAGAAATGGAAAGGTGATTCTGGTGAGAACTCAGACAGAGGCGAGGAACATGCTATTGGAAACTGGAGGAAGGATGATCTTTTTCATAAAGTGACAATCTCACTGAATTATGTTCACATTTTAGCACTTTGTAGAATGTAGATCAAGTTGGCTATTTAACTAAAGAGATTTCTAAGAAGAGCATTGAAGGATCAGCTCAGTTCCTTCTGACTGCCTATAGTAAAATGTGAGAAGAGAAAAAGTAGTTGAAGACCACTTGTTAAGCAAAAAGGAACCAGAACTTAAAGATTTGGAAAATTCTCAGGCTTCTCATATTACAAAAAATAAGAAAGTGTTCTCAGAAGAGAACAGAAAGGGTGTGGTGGCAGATGGGCCATTTCATAAGGAAGTCAGTGTGGGTATGAACCACAAATGTAATCAGCCATCTCAACAAAAGGCAAGATCAGAGATGGGATTATGCCAGGAGAAACCCTGCTAACTGGAATGGAGGAAACAGAGAAAACAGGATGAAATGACCAAAGACTCTCAGACTTCTTAGACCCAACAAACAACCATAGCGCTCTTCTGCTGCTAATGTGTACTATTCTTTCAGACAAGGGGAGAAGGACCCTGAATTTGATTCAGAGATTATCAGGGTTGCCACTCCCACCCCAGGCCCAGAGTGCATGGACCTTGGGGGAAGGGGGGAGCAGGACTGCCTCCACCTCGATTTCAAAGGGTAGGAGCAATATCTAGTGGAGGATCTGTAGAGGCATGACCCTCACTGTGTAGAACCACAGGCACATGACCCCTGCCAGGCAGAGACACAGCCACACAATCCCCACCATGCAGAGTTATAGAGGCAGGGCCACTGCCCCAGTGGATCCAAAAGGCAGAGTATCAAGAAAAAGAGGATTATTCTCGAGCCTTACAATGTCATAGAGTTTCCCTTGCTAGTTTTAGACTTGCTTAGGACGCTCACACCTTTCTTTCCTATTTTTCCCTTTTGAAACAGAATGTCTATCTTTACCCTGTCCCACCATTGTATTTTGGAAGCATATAATTTGTTTGGTTCCACAGGTTCACAGCTGGTGAGGAATTTTGCCTCAGGATGGATCTTCACCTCAACTTTCACTCATATCTGATTTAGATGATATTTAGGCAAGACTTTGGACTTTAGAATTTATGCTAGAATGTATTAAGACCTTTGAGACTATAGGAATGGAATGAATGCTTTTTGTACATGAAAAGGACATGAGTTTGGGGGAGCCAGGGGTAGAATGCGATGGACTGAATGGGTCTCCCCCAAATTCAAATGTCAAAGCCTAAATCTCCAATGTGATGGCATTTGGGGGTGGGGCTTTTTGGAGGTAATTAGATCATGAGAGTGGAACATTCATGAATGGAATTAATGCCCTAATAAAAACTAGATGAAACAGAATCTCTCTTTGTTTCCAGCCATGGGCAGATACAATGAAAAAACAGCTATCTACAAACTAGGAGTCAAGCTCTTACCAGACACAGGAGCTGCTGACACCTCGATCTTGTACTTCCTAGCCTTTACAACTGTGAAGAAAGAAATTTCTGTTGTTTAAGCATCATCTACGGTATTTTTGTAATAGCAGCTTGAAGTGGCTAAGACTCTTAATATCTAAGTCCTTGCTGTCTTTAACAAGAATCCTGTTAAGCCAGTTTAGCAAGAATCTCCCGACCCTCATTACTTAGTACCTTTCTGTTCATAGAACCTGTCTCTATTTGTCAACTATATATTCCCAGCTGGCTTTGCTATATTTGGAATTGAGCTCAGTATTTCTCTGTTGCAACAGCCTTGACACCTATTGCAATAGTTTGATTAAAGCCCTCCTTATCATTTTATTTTTTTTTTCTCCTTATCATTTTAATAAGTGTCAGAGTAATGTTTCTTTTATATTCTGGTGCTGCAACTCAGATAAAAGCAACTTCATCAATATACTTCCAGAACTCTCACCTGAGACTCCAAATACACATCTGTTAGACCTTTGTCCCCATTCCTGACTGATTGATCAGTGATCCATTGGTGAGACTGACTCCTGATCCGGTGCTCCAGATGATAGTCCATTAAAGCGCAGTAAGGATAGATTTTGGTTCTTAAGAGTCTGACTGTACTCGTGAAACTGGGTTAGAACCCCAGACTTCTTTTTTACCATTGATTTAGAACATGGTAGCCTTACAGTTGACTGAAAACCCCCTTTCTTGAATCCCTGCTGACTGCTTGCATCATAGAGGAGCCCTGGAACAAAAAGTTCAGACCTTGAGACCCTGCTTGGTCCTCTCCAAATACAGTCCCCTAGATCCCATCCTCCAATGCCTCCCTACTCCTCATTTCCCCTTTCCTTCCCCTCTCAAATTGCTCTCCTGCTCTTCAGTTTTCCTTGACAACTTAATTTGTTGGATCTCCATCTTCTGTACATGATGATGCTCAAGCCACTCCCACCACCTATTCCTAACAAAGACCAAATTAAGGAAGTAACATATAAACCTTGGTCTTGGTTAAAGATTCCAGTTCCCAAAAAGAAAGGGAAATCTAGGGGTGCCTAGGTGGCTCAATCAGTTAAGTGTCCACCTTAGGCTCAGGTCATGATCCCGGAGTCCCAGGATCAAGCCCCACATCAGATTCCCGACTCAGTGAGGAGTCTGCTTCTCCCTCTGCCTCTCACCCTGCTCCTGTTCTCTCTCTTTTACTCTCTCTGTCTCTCTCTCAAATAAATAAATAAAATCCTTAAAAAAATTTAAAAAAAGAAACGGAAATCTATTGAAAAGTTTAGGAGGTCTTGGATTCTTACTCTCTGAGACTCCCCAACTTATATCAACTTATCCATTTATTTGTGGGACCCAGAGATGCCTCTCTTTGGCTTAAGAAAGCTAAATGAAAGATCTTGGAAGATTTTAAGGGATCTGAAGCTACTGATGAGTCTAGTCAGAGAATAAAAAATTAAGGAAAAACTATTTGAAGCCATTCTGAGTTTTATCTTATTAAAAAGGATTTGTCATGTATTCAAAATTGTAAACAACTAAAGGATGAAATTGTGGCAAATTATCATCACCAATTAGAAACTACTTGGAAAGAGCACTCAGGGCTTGAACTCAATTACCAAACAACCTTTGTTCTACCAAAGGCTTTTGGAATGATCTACGACTTGTGCTTCATAAAAGTATAAAAAAAAATTTCTCCTGATAAAATGCTGAGATATCTGAATTTCAGACATTAGTCTAGCACTGTAAGAATAGTATTTTTAGAAAGTAGAAAATATACAATCCAAGCTCATGGCTTTACAGTTAGAACAATTAGAAAACTTAAAGATAGGACCCAAAAATACAGGCCTCCATTGACCAGAATGTTTGCTGGTATCGTATAGAAAAAGGCCATCAGGTTTGGAAATTCCTGACCCTCAAAAGGAGGGAAAAAACCCAAATTCCTTATTCACAGGAGGAATACTAACTCAGCTCTGAGGAAGCAGACATTCCATGCCCTTGATTGCCACTAAATTCACAAGGTTATATTACCCTCATGAGCTGAAGGGCACCTACCACACTTCTCATTAATAAGATGATGGAGGAATAGGGCAAACCTAAGCCTGCCTCCTCACCTGAACAGAGCTAGATAAATATCAAATCATTCTGAACACCCAAGAAATCAACTGGAAGTCTTAGAGAATGAAGCTACATGTCTACAAACCAGAAAAATGACACATGAAAAGAACTGAGGAGAGTTCATCCATGGGAGAAAAGAGCGGTGTGCGCCTCCCAGAGGAGGGAACCCTGAGTGAAGAGGGAGTAGTGAGAGAGAAGGAGGAGAGAAAAAAAGCATGGGGGGAATAAAGAGTGAAAACACACAGAGGGAACGGCACAAGGAAACTATTGCTCTAAACCATTGATGGAGGAAAAGGAGAGGGCTACAATACCACCAGTTTTCTATAAACAGTAGAGCACAGATTCTGAGGTATCAGAGCTTCCAGACATAGTCAGGTTCATGCCTGGGGAACTGAGAGGTGTCCCGGTGAGGGAGCAGACCTGAGCCCCAACAGTGTGCAGCCTGAGGATCCTGACGGTCACATGGGGAGAAGCAGTTCCTCTCCTTGGAGTGCATTTTTGGAGAGGTGATACGGCCTCTCTGCAGGCAAAAGACCCTGTGGGCGCCATTGCTCTGCTCACCCAGCAGTATAGGAACAAAGATGCTGACTGAGGGCTGCAAACCCTGGTGGAGCCAGCTGAGTGCTACAATTTACTATAAACTGAATCATTACACAGTCACACTGCTGCTTTCTGGGACAAGTCAGCACTGGCCACTGCTTGAAAGCTTTGAGGAGAGGAGATACAGCCTCCCTACAGGCCAAGGACCCTGAGGGCGCCATCAAGCTGTTGAGCCCACCACTATAGGAACAAAGACACCAGCTGAGGGCTACAAAACCTGGTGCCAGCTGTGTGCTTCGATTCACTGTAAACTCAGAACTGCTGCCCAGTCACACCACTGTCTTCTGTTGTAAACGAGCACCAACTACAAGGCAGGGAAACCCTCCCCGAGAGGATCAGTGTGCGTCCATGCCTCGAGATGTGGGGTTTTCAAACACAGCCTCACCTGAGATAAAACACAGGAGTGCTGAGCCCTTTGTCAGGTGTTGAAACACACAGGGTGAAGGTGTGGACCTGACTGATGGAACCCAAGAACATAGGAGGGATCATTATTTACACATCTCTGAGGGCTCACTAAAGGGGGGTGGCATGCATTTCCCACTCTGGAGATGAAAGAACAGGGCAAAGCCACTTTCACCCCACACCTAACATCTTGATTCACCTCAGTGAGCTAAGGCTTCAGCTCTAGGGGAAACAGGATCTAGCATCCTTTGGAAATTTTTGTTTATTATTTGTTCCTTTCTGTTTTTTTTGTTTTTTGTTTTTTTCTAGTTTTGCTTTTTGGATACAGAAAGAGCATTTTTTAATTTTTCATTGATTTTATGTATTTTAAAATTTTTAATTATTTATATCTTCTTTTTCTTTTTTTTCTTTCTATCTTTTTTCTAACAAGCGTCTTGTAACAAGCAGACCAAAACACACCCAGGATCTAGTTTCGTTTATGTAGTTTATTTTATCTTATATTATTTTAAGTCGGTTTTTTTTTTCACTTTTTCATTTTCATTTTTTCCATTTTTTCTTTTTTTCCCTCCAAAATCATGAGATGAAGGAATTCACCCCAAAAGAGAGAACAGGAAGAAATGATGACCAGAAATTTAATCAATGCAGATAGAAGATTTCTGAACTGGAATTTAAAAAAAACAATTATAAGGATACTAGCTGGGCTTGAAAAAACCATAGTAGACACTAGAGAATCCCTTACTGCAGAGATAAAAGAACTAAAATCGAGTCAGGCTGAAATTTAAAATGTTATAACCAAGATGCAAGCCAAATGGAGGCCATATAAATGAGGATGGACAAAGCAGAGTAACAAATCAGTGATATAGAAGATAAAATTATGGAAAATAATGAAGCTGAAAAGAGGAGGGAAACAAAGGTAATGGATCATGAAGGTACACTTATGGAACTCAGCAACTTATTAAAATGGAATAACATTCGTATTATAGGAGTTCCAAAAGATGAAGAGAGAGAAAAAGGGGCCGAACATTTGTTGGAGCAAGTTATAGCTGACAACTTCCCTAATCTGGGAAAGGACACAGGCATCAAAATCCAAAAAGCACAGAGAACTCGCATTAAATTCAACAAAAGCCAGCCATTACCAAGACATATCATAGTCAAATTCACAAAATACACAGACAAGAAAAGAATCCTGAAAGCAACAAGAGAAAAAGTGTCCTTAACTTACAGGAAAGACACATCAGATTTGCAGCAGATCTGTCCACAGAAACTTTGCAGGCCATAAGAAAGTGGCAAGATATATTCAATGTGTTGAATAGGAAAATATGCAACCAAGAATTCTTTATCCAACAAGACTGTCATTTAAAATTGAAAGAGAGAGGAAGAGTTTTCCAGACAAACAAAAACTAAAGGAGTTTGTTACCACTAAACTAGTCCTGCAAGAAATATTAAGGAGGACTGTGTTAGTGGAGAACAAAGACGAAAAGCAACAAAGACTATAGAGGACCAGAGAACATCACCACCAACTCTACAGATAACACAATGACAATAGATTCATATCTTTCAATAATCACTCTGAATGTAAATGGACTAAACACTCTGATCAAAAGACATGGGGTATCAGAATGGATTAAAAAACAAGATCCATCTATATGCTGCCTACAAGAGACTCATTTTAGACCTACAGACATCTGCAGATTCAAAGTGAGGGGATGGAGAACCATCTGTCATGCAAATGGACATAAAAAGAAAGCCAGAGTAGTCATACTTCTGTCAGATAAACTAGATTTTAGCAAAGACTCTAACAAGATATGAGGAAGGGCGTTATAACTAAGGGGTCTATCCATCAAGAAGATCTAACAATTGTAAATATTTATACCTCCAAATTGGGAGCACCCAAATATATAAATTAATAATAAACATAAACTCATTGATAATAATACAGTAATAGTAGGGACCTTTAACACCCCACTTACAGCAATGGACAGATCATCTAAGCAGAAAATCAACAAGGAAACAGTGGCACTGAATGACACACTGGACCGGATGGACTTAACAGATATGTATTCAGAACATTTCATCCTAAAGCAGCAAAGTACACATTCTTTTTGAGTGCACATGGAACATTCTCCAGAATAGATCACATACTGGGTCACAAATCAGCCCTCAACAAGTACAAAAAGACTGAGATCATACTATGCATATTATCAGACCACAATGTTATGAAACTGAAAGTCAACCACAAGAAAAAATTTGGAAAGACCTCAAATACATGAGGGTTAAAGAACATCCTACTAAAGAATGAATGGGTTATCCAGGAAATTAAGGAAGAAATAAAAAAAATACTTGGAAACAAATGAAAATGAAAACACACAGTCCAAAATGTTTGGGATGCAGCAAAGGCAGTCCTAAGAGGGAAGTATATTGCAATACGGCCTACCTCAAGAAGCAAGAAAAGTCTCAAATACACAACCTAACATTACACCTAAAGCAGCTGGAAACAGAACAACAAATAAAGCCTAAGTCCAGCAGGAGAAGGAAAATAATAAAGATTAGGGCAGAAATCAATGGTATAGGAAAAAAAAAACGGGGGAACAGATCAACGAGAAAAGGAGCTGGTTCTTTGACAGAATTAACAAAATTGATAAACCCCTAGCCAGACTTATCAAGAAAAAAAAAGAGAGAGAAAGGACTCAAATAAATAAAATCATGAATGAAAGAGGAGAAATCACAATTAACACTGCAGAAATATAAAAAATTATAAAACAATGAGTAAATATATGCCAACAAATTATGTGATCTGGAAGAAATGGATAAATTCCTAGAAACATATAATATACCAAAACTGAAACAGGAAGAAATAGAAAGTTTGAACAGTACTCAAAAATTTCCAAAAAAAAAAGTCCACGGCTGGATGGCTTCCCATGGGAATTCACCAAACATTTGAAGAAGAATTAATGCCTATTCTTCTGAAGCTGTTCCAAAAAGTAGAAATGGAAGGGAATCTAACTCATTCTATGAGACCAGCGTCACCTTGATCCTAAAACCAGACAAAGACCCCAATAAAAAGAATTACAGGCCAATATCCCTGATGAACATGGATGCAAAAAGTCTCAACAAGATACTAGCTAATTGGATCCAACAGTACATTAAAAGAATTATTCACCATGACTAAGGGGGATTTATTCTTGGATTGCAGGCATGGTTCAACATCCATAAATTAATCAACATGATATACCACATTAATAAAAGAAAGGATAAGAATAGTGATCCTCTCAATAGATGCAGAAACAGCATTTGACAAAATACAGCAACTTTCTTGATAAAAACCCTCAACAAACTACGGATAGGTGGAACATATCTCAACATCATAAAGACCATATATGAAAGACCCACAGCTAATATTATCCTCAGTGGGAAAAAACTGAGAGCCTTTCCCCTATGGTTTGGGGAACAAGACAAGGATGTCCACTCTCACCATTACTATTTAACATAGTCCTGGAAGTCTTAGCCTCAGCAATCAGACAACACAAAGAAATAAAAGGCATCCAAATCAGCAAGGAAGAAGTCGAACTTTCACTGATTGCAGACAATATGATACTCTATGTGGAAAACCCAAAGGACTGCACCAAAACATTGCTAGAAGTCATACATGAATTCAGAAAAGTTGCAGGATATAACATAAGTGTGCAGAAATCTATTGCATTTCTATACACCAATAAAGAAGCAGCAGAAGAAGAAATCAAGGAATCCATCCCATTTGACATTTCACCAAAATAAAAAGGTACCTAGGAATAAACCTAACTAAAGAGGTAAAAGATGAAAAAAAAATTTTTTTAAAGGAGGTAAAAAATCTATATTCTGAAAACTATAGAACACCTATGAAAGCGATTGAAGAGGACACAAAGAAATGGAAAAGCATTCCATGCTCATGGATTAGAATAACAAATATCATTAAAATGTC